>NC_137948.1:21208711-21588711 GCF_963969265.1 Rhamphochromis sp. 'chilingali' | reverse complement strand
TAGATAGTCAAGAAGACATTCGTATGGAAGAGAAACAGGGAAAAAGGCTGTCATGGTTTGGAACAACACCAATAGTATTTCAGCTAGATTTTGATTCACTGTGCAATACCATCTGGAAACCATCTGATTGGCAACAGCTTCATATATCAGTATGACAATGATCCCAAACACACTGCCACTGCAGTAAAAGCATACCGGGGTAGAAAAACACACCTCCCCAGACCGGACCTCAAGCCCTGTTACCTTTGGAGAAAGGTAATTTCCCCTTACATAAATAATATGGCTGTGACGTAATCCTAGCAGTGACCGGGTGTTGTGATCTTTGCTTTTCTGTGCAAAACTTTCTAAAAAACCAAACAGTAAATATTTCCGGCAGCAAATGAAAGTATGAAACTACACTGAGAAAGTCGAAAGAACAAGGAAAACATAAGGTGCATGAAATTAATTACATAAAACTGACACTTGGGAAAGTGTTACAAAATCGTATTACACAAGCAGTTATGAATGCCTTTTAGTAGGTTTCCTATTTCCCCTGGTTTCAAAACCTCCCGCTCAAACTTTCGCAGTAATATGGCTTCTGTTTGGTTTTATTTGACTGTGAAGGACTTGGGGGGGTTAAGAAGTTCCAGTTAGAGCGTTGACATTTAGCACACTGGCAACTTTACTACGTCTCTTCCGTAGTTATGAAACTTTCAAGCACAGGTTTTGTAACCGAGAGGTCCCGACCAATCACGGCACGAGTCTGCTGCTCACGTGACAATTATTTTTTTTATGTAACAATCGGGTATCTATGGGAAAGTGCGTTCAATATACCGCTGAGGACCACGGCAGCCGTAAAATGTATAAACACGTTAGCAGTAAGTCTCTATAACATATTATTGCTCATCTTTTTAGACGCTAATATGTCGCTCCAGCCGCAAGCGGCGGACGCCCTGGGGGAGAGAAGCGCCTTCTTCATCGGTGCTGACTCGGGCAACGTCTCGGAAGAGGAGAACCACCATGAACTTATACTTCAGAAAGCTAACGCTCTAGCGTCCGAAAACTGCCTTAGAGAAGCCATTGATTGGTTTTCAGCTGCTATGCGGTACAGTCCTGTGCAGCCCGAGCAGCTCAGCACTTTCGTGGACTGTATCCTCCGCAACTTTAAGAGGAAAGCGGCCGGGCCAGAGCCGCTGTCGGGCCGTAGTAGCCGGGATGCGGCGGAGAGCTCCGCGGAGGAGGACGTGCTGGAGTGTCCTAACTGTCACTGCTTTCTAGGTGAACCCGTGACCTTAGCCTGTGGACATTCATACTGTAAACGATGCTTACAGCGACGGCTGCTTGACAAATGTAAACTGTGTACTGAACACGTGAGGGGCGAGGAGAAAGTGAACGTGATTTTGTGCGGACTACTAAGTAAATGGTTCCCGGAGGAGGTGGAAAAATCGAAAAAAGTAATGGAAGTGGACGCACTCTGTAGAAGAAAACGCTACCAAGAAGCCGTGGACCTAGCAACCGACGTGATTCAGTCAGGTCAGTGTCGTTAACAGTGCCAGCCGTGCACTCGGGAGAGGTGTGTCTACTGCGCACTCTCACCGAGCAGGCATGACTGGAGTGCGGATGTGTTATTACTTAAGCGGCGTTGTGTAGTAGTGACGGGAGCGGGATACGTGTATGGCCCCTGCCCTCAATGGGTTCAGAGGCGACAACATGGTGACCAACATATTTTTTAAGTAGTAATTAGTTAATTTCATGTGTTATACTGACGCCAGTCTCCTCTTGCTCTGCCTATCTGCTGGGCCCAGCTTACGAAATGGCACAAGATGGGCATGCGCGCTTTGTGCACGTTGCGTAAGGCAGGTCGTGACACATATTGGAGCAGGTTTTGTAACTTCTTATGGGGGGAGGGCGGTTGTATTTTGTAATTGTTATGTCTGGGCGAACCACGGTTTCATAAATGTCTTAGAAGGTGCCGGGGGTCCGTATACACACCCAGCAAAGGCAGCAAGTTATGCAATGAAAAAAACTAAACCAGGCTGGTTTATTTATTTGAAGTTAGCCTGCTAGTGATGTGGGAGGTTTGTTGGCATTGAGTTTCGCAGGTGCAGATGCAAGTATCGATAGGAAACCCCTATGTGGGTGTATTGAAGTGAGTAATGCTCCTCTGTCCGGTAAAAACAAACTAGTCATACTGTAAACTGCCCGCATGTACACTGAGTTCCCAGGTTAAAGAGGACAGACCAGAGGATGGCATACCCTGCCTTCGTGAAAACAAAAATAGAAAGTAAAGCAGTGTGATGCATTGTGGGTATGCTGCTGTCTTACAAGAAGAACAGGCTTTCTTTTCCTTCTTTTTTTATTTCCGGATTACTAAATTTCTGATTACTTTCAATCACACAACGAAGGAAATCTAGTCTATTCATTAAACTTGTGCTGTTATAGTAATTAGGATAGTAGTTCTATAGCCTGGCAGCTTGACAGTAGGTCTGGAAAACTGCTTTGGACCTTCATGTGATTTAATCTCATGTAACATGCTGCATCCTTTTTGACCTCTGTTACTCAGACATTAGCAGCACAATATCAGGATGTTTAGCGAAAGAGTTAACGTGTTCCAGGAACCCCCAGGGACTCAGACTTGAAGGTACGTCTTAGTTAATCAGAAAAAATGAATTGCATTTGATAGTTTGAGTAACTTAAAGCAAAACTTTACCCCCCCCCCCCCCCCCCCCCCCAAAATGGTAAATGGTTTGTTTTTTCTGGATGTAACATGGAGCTTGCTGAGGATAAATTAAGAAATAATCAATACAACCCAAATGCACTTCCTCCCCTACATTAGACGCTTGGAGTTACCTGCTTTCAAATTAACATCATATATTTGTGTGTTCCTTTTTTTGTTTCTCGTTTGCTGCTTCAATTATTTTAAAAGGAAGGGCTGTGTGCCGGATGACAAATGACAAAATATGAAATTACCCTCTTCCTGGATTGTCTCTCAGGTCGTCCCAAAAGCAGTGATTTGTACACATTAAAGGTTACATAAAGATAATAGCAGCATTACCCTTCTGTCACTCAACAGTGGGTAGAGGACTTTACACCGATGCCGCTGAGGTGCTATTGCAGTCGTAGCACCAGCTTACGACAGTGCAGACCCACAGTTTTGCATCCAACCTGAGGGGAGGATAGAAAGTTCCAAACACAGAGTGGGTGCTTCGCTGATGTAACGATGACAAGACAAACTACCCTTACCCTTCCAATTAGTATCTCAAATGCTCCATAGAAATGAGATAATCTCTCTCAGGGAAACGTAATACATTATTAGCACTGACAGTATGCAATGTGGTTTATGATGACACAGTAGTTAAATAACAAACTTCATCTGCCACGCAGACAGATTGCTTTAAAAGGCTGAGGCAGGCTGATTACATAGCCAGTGGAATATATCTTCATCTTAATGTTTAGTCTTTGTCACAGGTGGAAATATTTAGAGCTGTTTTAGGCCCTCCTTAATGGCAGCTGTTATACCAACAACAAAGCAGTCTGCCTTTCAAAAAAGCCTGTCATTGTGTTTAAAGCATATGTCATGTTTTGTAGTGCTTTTTCTTTTTAATTTAAACTACCACAGTGGACAGAACCATAAAGTCAACCAATCTCTCTGGTCTTGCAGGCTCCTGCAGCTTGTTTTCCTTTTACACTGTTTGCCCAGAATTCATTGACACAGTTAATATGTAATGCAGGGTCCTGATTAATTGCATAATGTGTGTGCTATTACTTGAGGTTTAACCTGCGTTGCATGTCACATACATGTCAAATCATGCAGCAACTGAATGGTTTGTATTTGTGCAAGTGTTGAGGTTTAAGCAATTTCCTCCGGCCATTAAACGTTTTTCTTTCCCCTCTCCTTTTCATCCTGTCCTCTGCAGATCCAGACATGACGGTGGTGGCGCGACTGTCTCGAGCGGAGGCGTACATGGGTCTGAAACAGTACCGCCAGGCTTTGGAAGACACTAACGTTTGTCCCCGATCCAGCTGTTCTGCTGAAGTAGGTCACTCAGTGATACTGCAGGAATATGGTAGTCTGCTTTAAAAATAGAAATGAAGCATGACTAATAAATAATAAAGAAACAGAATGACTTTGTAAAATTTGTAAAAGTCTGAGGGATTTATGTGGTTGAATGACTGGTGTTGGGTAAGTTAGCATAGAACTCCCTAAGGATAGTGGACGAACTCACACAACTACCTTTTGCATAGTCGAGTCTAATGTGCATTCACCTGTTGTGATATATCGGTCAGCCAGCCTTTACTTAGAAAAGGTGTATTTTAAGACTGCTGCCGTCACAGCCCCACAGATGGAGAGAGAGCGGCCTCATTAACTGTGTCATTAGTGTCGTTATATGCTAATGACCTGTAAATTGCAGACCAGTTTACAGCAGCAAGGTTTATTCATTCATCCACATTGATATAGAACACCTTTCAAGGTTTATGTTGGATTAGTGACCAGTGAATTATACTTTTTGCCGATCTCACTGTTTGCTTATAGGCCGTACTTTTAACAGCGGGCTGCTATTTTTACTGTTACATAAAGGAGCTTCTCTTTGGGTAAATATGTTACAAAAGAGTGTCATGACCAGTCAAGGTTTTCTCGATGGCAACTGAGAATGCAGCGATTAAGGTCACAGACATTAATGACTATTACATCACAAGCACGACACCAAACGTCTGTGTCGAATGCCTACGACATGTTTTGTGATTTTATCTATGTCATGCATAGTCATATTGACAGGCATTGAAAGCATTGTGTGTGTGTGTATGTATATATATATATATATATATATATATATATATATATATATATATATATAAAAAAGCTACACCTTTAGCTTGTGTTTTTGAAGCTTATCTGAGAGTCACATTTGCACGTCTTCTTTCAGGCTTTATTTAGGAAAGCTTTGGTGCTGCATGAGATGGGCCAAGTGGACGAGTCTCTCCAAGTCTTCCTCCACTGCCTGGCTGTTGATGAGGACTTTCCCTGTGCTAAAAGACAAGTGGAAAAGGTGAGAGGATTACGGTGTCTGCTGTGAGTCTGCTGCCAGGGATGAAGTGGAATTCATACCGTTTTAACTATTTTAAGTAGTTTAGGTCCAGGGCACGAGTGTCTAAGCTGGGAACACAAAGCTCTCCTTCTCCTTATTCATTTATTATTTACTTTAGAGCCATTTGTCTGTTTATTTAGCATCTGCTATTATATTACAACCCTAATGTAATCGCCTTTTGTAATGACATCTTAATCTTAACTACTGAATTACTCATTTAACTGGGAGCATGTTAGAGACATTAGGTTTTATAAGCATCCTGAAAGGAAGGAGCTGTTGCGTTGCTTTGTTTTTAATAGGATTTATATTGTCAAATGTCCTTTACAGTTTTATTATTCTGGTCATTGATGCTGATATATTTAAATTGAAAAGAGAAAGTAAGAAATTAGTTACATAGGCCATGGGACATTAAAGCTATTGGAAATATGGAAATATGAAGCATTTACTGTTGGTGCTTTACTCAAGGTGATGATTGTGGACTGTATGAGGGACATTGGATGCACACAAATGACATTGCTTTTGGTTTGTACTTCCATGACCATGAACGTTGCTGGTTCCTTCGATCTCCCTGGGATCATCTTAGAATTGCAAAAGTTGTTAGTGGGTCAGATCTTATGACTGTGCTTCTAATGACGTTAGTACCACTTAAAGATCAGACAGAGCACAGTATTGTAGTTACATAAGTGACATGCAGCTGACTAATGTATGCAGGACTACATTCGTTCTCTGCATAGCGTGACAGTTCGCCATTATGTGCCTAACCTGGTCTGTGTTCAGCTGCCGACACAAGCGTTTTCTGTAATTGCGTTTCAAAAATTGATTCGTTTGGTCATTTTGGGTTACTGGGTGTGTTGGCATCTTAACTAAATTTCTCATGTTTCTGATTTGGAAATTAGAAGTGAACTAGGCATCTTTCTGCTACAGCGTGGAAGCTCGGCAGCATGAGCCAATAAACCAAGGTTGTACGAGTTGTACCAGCCTCCTCAGTACCAAAATGTACCAATCAACTAATTAATGAATATGAAAATGACACCCACTGTCCTCGTTTTCATGACTAAGCTCAGACAACACTGAAATGACGCTCAGCATATGGTTACACATCTGTTAAAATAAGAGTGAAAGGGTAAAAATGAAGAACAGAAGTTGTGATACATACACATTTCTGGCAGGGTCATCACTTTCACCAGCTTTATCACAAGCCCTATTTGCTGCACGTAGTTTCCTGTGGAAATATTCTGATGAAATATTTTTTAAAATATGCAGTGTTGGAGAAAATGATGTAGAGGAAAACGAGTGAGTGAAGCATGTGTGAAATGATCTATAATTCAGGCTCTGTCAGTAGTAGACAATAAGCTACTACTACTTTTAAATTTTAGATGTTCATTGATACGTTTTGTTTTTATAGTCTGGGATTAATCTAAAACTGTGAGTGTTGTTTTACTGACATCTGGGAATTAATTATTTATTTTGAACATAACATAAATCACTTCAATGAAGGAACAAATGGTAGTGTGTAGTTTATTCTTTTCTCATTAAGCCCGTTGTGCAGAGAGGACAAATAAGTCTATGCTTCCCTCGCTGCACACTATATGTTTGAGGCCTGAAAATTAAACTGTTATATTATTACTGTGTGAAAAAAAGAGTATTGCATGAACCTGAGAAGAAAATTCACAGTGTATAAAAGTGGCTGTAATTCTTTGGTGGTGACGACAGTATTTTGTTGAACCCTTTGAAATAAAGCTTAGAGTCTGCTCTTTAGGCCCGTGTTACGTGTGTCGGTATCCAAAAATGTATGGACCTAACTGTATTCCTTCAACCTGTGTGGCACGATATGTAGTTTAAAGCCAGTGTTTGATGATTCATTTGAATTTGAATGAGCAAATCTTACAAATATGGGACACCGGCTCTAACACTATCTGAGTCCTCTAGTACCCAGAAGTGTTTCTTCTTCAGGTTTTCTAAGCTTCCCAGGATGGCATTGATGATTTTAGGTGACATTCCAATAACACGCTGATTTCTTTCACAGATCTTGTGTGATCTGCTCTCCCCCGGTGATGAGAATGTGAAGGTTGGCCTGAGGGAAACAACACAGAACACACTGACTCACTTACGCAGTAAAACCCTTGTGGCAGATACCCAAGCCCAACCACAGAGACCAGTTCAAAGGCAACACCTCCACCAAGTCCGTGCTGCCTCTGCGCACCATCTGGAAAACCAGGAGGTACTAACACAATGGAGCTCAATCGCAGAGTTTAATAATGAATTTGTTAATAATGGCAGTTGTAGCCACACCAGTGAAAGAACCACCATCATCTTCTTAACCTCTGTCCTGTGTCATTGTGTAGAAACGCTGGGAAAGTGTGGAGCGACCTGGTTTGAGCCGAGCTCATTCGCTACGATCGCATAGCTCTAATTGTAGTGAGGAGGGTCTAAAGAGAGTTTGCTCTGCTCCTCAACTGGGGGACCAGGACAAAGGAAGCCTCCTGAAGAGGAAGTTGTCAGTGTCAGACATAGAGCCCTGTGTAGTGGACAGCGGAAGTAGCAAGCATAAAAAGCAAGGTGCATTGAACAGCTTTCTGCTGTTTTGTTTTTAATTTCTAACCCAAATTGAATTCAATTAAATTTTATTAAAATACCTCTTCTTGTCTTAAGGTGTGGCAAAAGGCTCCAAAACCCCCCCCACCAAACCTAAAATGAGAATTATTCCCAAGGATCTGCTGGACTCCAATGACCTGGAGTGTTCTCTATGCATGAGGTAAGCACTGCCTTGTGCGCCACATTTACTGCTGGCTTACATCAGCGCTCATGGATATGACTCAACAGCCTGGCTGCTTACATCTAGAACAACAAGCTGATTGTTGGATTTTTGTGACCAATGCAGATTGTTTTATGAGCCTGTAAGCACACCATGCGGCCACACCTTCTGTAAAAACTGCCTGGAACGCTGCTTGGATCACATGCCCCAGTGCCCGCTCTGTAAAGAGAGTCTCAAAGAGGTGAGAGACACAAATTTACCAAAATTGTGCTGGTGTTCTGCTAATTTTTTAAGGTGCTCTGTGCTTCCTGTTTTTATTAACCCATTCTCCCGCTCGCTTCAGTATCTGGCATCTAGGAAATTTAAGGAGACCATACTCCTGGACATGCTGATCAAACAGTACTTGAGCCGGGAGTATGCAGAGAGGACTAAAACTCACCAGGAGGAGACCAGAGAGCTTTCTGAGTGAGCAGCCTTTTCATTCATGCATCATGTTTATCAGTAAGTGTTTTATGCACATCATAGAAAAGTCCTAAACTCGTTTCCCTTTAATTCCTTCTCCCCAGCCTGACAAAGAATGTGCCTATCTTTGTGTGTACCATGGCGTACCCTACTGTGCCTTGTCCCCTACATGTGTTTGAGCCACGTTACCGCCTCATGATTCGCCGCTGCATGGACACAGGCACCCGGCAGTTTGGGATGTGCATCAGTGACCCCGAAAAAGGGTAAGTATGCAAGCACAGGCACTGTGTTGTGGTTTGCATAAGTCACTAAACAAAAGTCTTAATGCAACATGAAGATAGTTATGAAAGCACTTGTTCAAAGTCTTCATTGATTTTTCTGCTCATGACTGGTAGATGTCAGTAGACATGTTATTGCATGTAATTAATTACCTAAGGCCCTTCAGGGGTCATTAGAACAATTTACCTCAGCTACATTTTCTAAATAAACAGTCATATGCCTTCCTGCAGGTTTGCAGACTACGGCTGCATGCTGATCATCAGGAGTGTCCATTTCCTCCCCGATGGGCGTTCGGTAGTGGACACTATTGGAGGAAAACGCTTCCGGGTCCTGTCCCGAGGACTGAAAGACGGTTACAGTACTGCAGATATTGAGCACTTGGAGGATAGCAGAGTAAGAACCACAGCGAATGTCATTTAGGTGGAAGGAATCCTGTTTTTTGTTCTTGGAGAAAAATCAAGTATCTTAAGTTTAACCAGGCCAAACGATTCTTTGCTTGCCAGGTGGAAGACAGTGAAGAACTAGCAAGACTACAAGAGCTGCATGACGCAGTGTATGAGCAGGCCCGAGTTTGGTTCCAGAACCTCAAGATCCACTTCCACAACCAAATCCTGCAGCACTTTGGACCAATGCCAGAACGAGAAGCTGACATCCAGGTACGTCTCACAGCATATCCAAACTTCCATCTGTGAAGATCTGAATATCTCTGTGCAGATTAAATAGTATCTGACACACTTACAAATATCTCACATAAACCAACAAATGGTAATCGAATGCTTGAGCTTATTGAGATGGATGTAAGCTGTTTGCATTTAACTGCAAAGCTTTCTGTGGGTCCTTTGTGTTTACTGTTATATTACACAGAAAATATTGCACTTCACTGATGTCTTGAAGTGCAGCAATGATTACACAAGCACATGTGTGTGTTATAAATTAAAACTGCATTTGATGAACAAGAGGATGACTTGTAATTCATGGTCAATTTAGAATAAGTGAGCTGGAAAATGAAACCTTCTGCATAATTAAACTTCTGCTGAGGTGTGCCTCCCTGCAGTGGGAGTTAATATGGGGGAAAAGTATTAATGGTGTGAGTCACTTTATATTGTTTGTACAGCAGAACAGTTTGTAAAAATACTGCACGGCAGGGAGTTGGCAGCAGAGTTGATTTATTATTATCAGAACTTGTATCTCCTGAATTTGCCAACAGCGGTCGTCTTCTTGGAAACAGCGCACAGCCAGTAAATCTTGCATCACTTGGACTTTAAATTATTATATGAAACTGGACCATTTGAAACTCGACACACTTGCCTTTTTGGGAGACCCGCATTGCCACGTACTCGCTTGCGTCAGGGATCTTAATACCTTAACGTAGGTGCTGTGTGCGCTCAGATGTAGCTTTTACTTGCAGCCTGCAGCGTTAAAGGGGATTACAGCTCACTTCTTTGGACACCCACTGGGTGGAGTCTATTGACAATATAGGCTAAAGAGCTTAAAGGGTGCTTCATAGCTAATCCTGGCTGCCCTGTTGCATCAGAACAGTGTCATGAAAAGACTTTACCACATGCTAGCAAAGACACGACACTGACCTTTTATTCCATTATTATAGAGAAATAAACTGATTATTTGCTTTGAAGTTAACTGTAGCACACACAATAGTAAAGACCATTCACTTCTAATACTGTGTCAAGTGCAAATGTTTTAACTGGCTCAGGCTTCCTGACTCTGGCACAGTCATACGTTAAGTACTGCATTTAGCTGCACATAAGGAAAAACTATGAAGTTTAGTAATAAATGTAGCACCAAGTTAGAAATAAGTTAAACACTGACTTGGTACAGAGTTTAAAAATCTCTATGAGCAGATTGATTTGAATCAGTTTCATGGGTGAATGGATTTAATTACACTTCTAATTAGACTTCTGAGATGTCTGCAGCAACAAAAAACGAATAGATAAATAAAAGTGGCAGATGATCAGGAGATTTTGGAGTTATTGATTACTGGGGGGGTTTGGCATGCTCATAATTGACTTAATACATTAAAAGTCCAAAATACTCATAGTCTGCATTTGTGTTATGAGACTTTCTATGAAAGATTAGGATTTAATTTAATATGCATGCACTGTTGGGGTTGGAAGAAAGGGAAAGGCTTTTTCTCAAAGCCAGAATAATAAAAAAAAAAACTGAATATTTCTATAATTTAAACTACAACATCCAGTTCTGCTCAGATCCTTGAGATTCAGAGTGTAATAATTTGGGTTTTGTCTGTTTATCAGTACTAGTTTTCAGAGATTTTCTCAACATGCTCCAGATGAGAGTATCACATTTGCCTTGTTCATTGATGTTAAACATAGTACCAGGACCCTCAACTGAGTTGGGCTCAGTTTGTCTCACGGCAAAGGTTTGTGCTTTCTTGAAAGCTGCTTACACTCTTCCTCCTTTCTTCCAGGCGACTCCGAATGGTCCAGCCTGCTGCTGGTGGCTGCTGGCTGTTCTGCCTATCGACCCTCGATACCAGCTGTCTGTCCTGTCCATGACCACCCTCAAAGAACGTTTGGTTAAGATCCAGCACATCCTCACATATCTGCAGAGCATCCCCAACAACTAGAGCTTCCCTACAAACAAACAGCTTTTGGACTTTGAAGTGACATAAAGAAGAACCCTTCAGCAACACCTGCTTTCGTTCCTACTGCCAGTTCACCCCATCAGTTACAGCTAAGAGACCCCCCCATCACCACCACCACCACCACTAGTATGTGGCTCGATCAGTGCAAAGCTGTCATTCACTCTAACATATACGGCCAAACCACCTCAGGGATACTTTGAGTGAAACATTTGATGTTTGTGATTATGAAAAAAGATCTAGAAAAAAAAAAATAAGACAGAAACTATTCTCATCTGCTTTATTGTCAATTTCCAGAAATATTTCCTGAATAATTGCAGAAAAACAAGAACAAGAGAAGTTACTGCAGCACGTGGTTAATATTTCCTTGTTATTGCTCTTGAGTGACAGAGTAGGATATCCCATAATCACTTTTTTTGGGATTAATGCAAGTGAACTGAGGGGAAAAGTGTTTTTTGTATGTTTGTTTTGTCTTTGATGTATGGAAGCTTAATTATGCCACTGGAAAAACAAAAGAAAAAAAAATACCAGGCAGAGCTGGTATCTCATAAATTTGAATTACGGACTAAAACTTGTGACTATTAAGTAGATTTTGAGATAATGACCCCCAATTTTGACTCGTAGATTGCACCCCCCCCCCCAAAAAAAAAAAAAACCCCAAACAACAACAAAAATGCTTCCACACTGATAGGACCAGTGAAAGGCTTTTTTTTTCCCTCTGGATTTGTTTCTGAGCTGTAAAATTTTTATCTGGAGGAAAGGCGGTGTGACTCTGTGAAACAAAATCCTAAATGCTGAAAGTCCAAAAAAAGTAAAAACAAGATTACTTAAAGGAATAACTGTGAAGTGATGTATGCACGGACCAAGTGCAACTAAAAGCTGGTGCACGTGTACCAAACAGATACAAGTATTACACTTTTCTTACATTACACTTCCATTTCTGCCTCTAGGGAGCGGCAAAGGACCTGTTGAAAGAATACATGTTTCTTCCAGCTTCTCGTGCATTTTGTTGCTCCTAACCTGAGTTTAAGAGGAGCACGTGACCTTGAAAAGTTTTTTTTTTTTTGTTCCTAATGTTTTCTTCCTTTGGCAGCCTCAGGTTTGGCCCTGGCTTCTCTTTTCTGGTTGGCTCACAGTGAACTTGAATTCCTAATCTCCTTCTTCCACATACTTGTCATGGACCACAAGATTCCTCTAGAGCGTGTGTCTGCAGGATCCAGTGGTTCGGTTCTTGAAGTGCTTTTAGTGTCTTCTTTAAAACAAAAAAACAATCCAGCTTCCCATTGAGTTAAGTTAAAACTGAATTAATTTATGAGTAAAGTAATATGTGTACATTGTGTCCATAAGTTGTGTTTGAAATCCTAAGGGGGTCTTGCAATATTATGGCAAATTGAAACCAGTAAAATCAGCATGCCTACAGCTATTGGGTTAGCATTACTCTTTATTAAAAGCTGCTCTCTGTCTGCGTGGAAGAAGGATGGTACCTGCAGTGCTTCAGTCAGAGGACTGCGTATGCCTTACACCATTTTGCATTGTGGTTTTGGCATTGGTTACCATTCCCTATTTTTTGGTCACAGCATGAATACTATTTTTAATTGTATATCTTTTTTTTTTTTTTTTTCAGAATTAATTTGAGCTACCGGGCGTTCACAATATCTAAGAAAAGCCAAGGGGGTGGACAAGTAGAGTTGTATGTAAACTGTTTGTACAAAGGCTTTTTGGACAGACCTCGCTTTTTTTTGCTCAGATGTTTTAAGTTATCAATTTTCAATAATAAATGCACTTTTTTTTTCAACATTGGCTGTGGTGGTGTTTTTGTTGGGGGGGGGGATTTCCCACACAGAACAGCTGAGCATTATTTTTCTGCAACATTGACATCATAACTAAAAATGCAAATTGTTAAATAAAAGCTGCTCTTACAGGAATATTTATTTAGATTTGTGTAACTAATTTAGCAAATATTGCTAAATTGTACAAGATCATATGCAGCATTGCCTGTTTCCATCACAGCTACACCTGCTATGATCCATTCATGTATCAGTTCCATAGGAAATACAGTAAAAACAGTTTAATGAGAAATCATACCAGCTCTTTCTCTGCCACCAGAGGGCAACAGTGCAGCATTAACAAATACAATAAGGGTTTCATAACTCACCCTCTGCCCACTGCACTTATTCAACCTCAAACTTTTATTATGAAAATATAAAGAGATCTCTAAGTGGATTACACTTTCACAGCCAGCCATGTGAAATTCAATATTCCACAAAAAAACAGAAAAAGGACAATAGGAGTAAGTAGACAGAAATAATGGCACGCAGCTGATGAATCTGGGTGCTGAATGCTCCGTGTTCTTCCATCAGAGGTCATCGTGCAGAAAGCATCATAACAAACTCTGCAGGGGGAGACAGACAGCAGCAGATCCACTGATAAGGACTAATGACACTAATATCACAAAAAGTCATGCCGTTCTCAGCCCGTATGACACTGTAATCACAAAACGTTTATGTGCTCGCCAGGTTTATGAAACACTGAAGTGTTTACAGGATAGTACGCTTTGGTACTTTGAATTTTAACTGCTTTAAACCCACTTTAGAGTTATGACTACTTCTTTAGCTGACCTTATTGATTCATCTGGATTAGCTTGTCAATGAAGACAGCTATTGACGTTTCCTGTTAATGAAATCCAGCTGCAGATTGCAGATCGATCACATCTTCCATGTTTCCATTGTCCCTCCGAAGTGCTTTCAAACAATTATTATTGGCGTGAAACTATTGATCACTGGGTAGGAAAGCATAATTCCAAATTAACCTAGTAACACTGTTTTTTTACTAGTAACAGCAGCTCTGTTGTAGTCAATCAGATCTCCAGTTTGAGCCTAAACACGATCATTTTCACTGTCCTCATGGGCGCCGTAGATCTCTGTGGGCCATGTGCCTGGTAGTAATACTGCACATGTGTCAGGACTGGATAGATACACTCAATATGCTGCCCTTGGGGCTAATTGATGATAATGAGGAGCACCTGCTTATTGATCCACGGAGTGACACACCTGTTCATATGTCCCCAATCATAATTGATTGGAGTCCTGAGACGAGGCGAACAGGATCACAGCTTGCTTTAAGCCTGTGGTGTGCCGCATACTAATTTCACTCACACAAACGTCGTATTGATAGTGCTGCACGTGCTCACACGTGGACGTGTTTATATGTGTGTGTTAGTTAATTGTTTATCTGAGTGCAGCATAATGTGATTTCTGCTGAGTCCTTGAGCTGCCCAGCAGTGTCTACTCTTTGCATGTGGCATGTGACAGGTGTCCAGGCATGTGTATTGATCGGCTTAATGCAGCTCTGATTACATTGGATCGCTCCAGCCAGCTCACCTTGACTTAACCAGCCCTCCTGTCCTGTCTCAACCTTTTGTACCCCATTTCGCACAATTTTTTTCTTCTTCTGTCCCTTTCAAATTTGACCCATTCCAACTAGGTTCACCATGTCCTTCCTTACCACAGGTTTGACAGCATTCCCTCCATATATCAATTACATCATTACATCAGGTCTGGTGAAAACTTTACATATTTCATAAGTCTTGGGTGGTGCAAAAATGGCTTCATGGCACCATCTATAAAATTTAAATGAAGTTCTTCCTCTCACATAGTCACATAGTTTGAACTTCATGGATAAAATCTGGGACACATGTGTAACATCCCTTTACAAAATGTTCTTGGGGTATCCAGTAACTTGTAGCTATACGCTATGACCCGATCCCAGAATTACATTACAGTTATACACGCTATACTTCAACAAACTCCTTCCAGGGATTTAATTGGATTAACCTCATATTTTTGAGTCCTTGGCCACGCTAAATTGCAAAGCTTTCCAGTTTTTCTTAAACAGTGACTCTGTGCTGCCATGGTGAATTTCAATCAACTTTGCCATGGCACTCTAATTTGCTGTAATTAACACGCACGTTGTTGAATATGGCTTAAATAATTTGGCTGCTTGACATGTTTGGCAGAGTTTCATACAGAAGCCCTTCCTGACACAACCGCAAAGGGGGATTTGTGTCTCCAACTGGAATTAAACAGCTGACCTTTCATTCGCCAAGCAAACATGTAAATGACTACACTATGGAGGAAATGTTTAGAAATAGCCAACCTAGTGGCAACGGGGAAAGGATGTTTTACATGCTGATGCACCAATTCGAGCAGGTTTTTGGGAGCCTTAAGGAGTAGATGTTACTTTATTGTGAAAACTGTGTAGATGAGACCCTGATGGGAAGCCGAATTTGGCACAGCTTAAAAACTGACATGAAGGTGGGTTGCAAAGGAGGTTGCAGCAGAAGCAGCAATTATGAGCAGAATAAGGTAATGTAAATAATGTAAATGCATAAGATTTTCCAGCAAGATACGTAGAGGAGTATCAGCTGATATAAGTTGACAAAGTGATTAGCCTGCCTGAAAATCCACTGACTACGGAAGTCATACAAGTACCCCTGGCTAATAATGATACTGCGCACCCATCCCCTGCACTCACTTTATCTCTTTTAAAATAATGATTCCCTTTCATATTTTTGCCTGAAGTCTGTCCTCTCCCACACAAGTCCCCAACCGCTCACCATCAAAGTCAATGTTGCCATCTTTGTTGAGGTCAATGTCACTGAGGATCTCCTCCAGCTCGCCTTTCTTCAGCTTCTCCCCGAGGAGGGTTTTCATGCCCTCCCTCAACTCATCAAGTGTGATCTTTCCATCGCCATCACAGTCAAACTGCAGCGGGTAGGGTTAAGAGCAAGAGGGTCGGAGCACAAACATGCAATGAGCGAAGAAAGACGAATAATTAGACCATAGGTGACGAGAACTGAAAGCCACGCAAAGAACAAAAAGAAAAAATTAAATTACAAATTTGTTAGATAATGATGAAATCAAGCACTGGATACAGAACAACAATACAAGGAATAATAAGCAGAAGAGAAACAATAAAAGTCGAAATTGAGTTTTGCATCGAGTATGTGGATGCAGATTGGCTGCGTGAGCTCCCTGGGAGTTTGAAAACAGCTTGAATGTGCAGATGGTTCAGCGCTGACTCATGAAAAGTTAGTAGTTGAGAAAGGCTTTTGACGAGACTCTAAGTTAGAATGAGCTGAAATGATTTCTCATTTGTTCAGCCTGAGTTTTGAAGCTCTGTATTCAGAAAAGGTGAGAGCTAATGTCCTATTCTCCACAAATTGATTCAAACACCAGAGCTGGAATTTCTGGTTTCTGGCAGCAATGGTAATGAGTCAAAGGCGAAACAGAGGAGTCATTCATAACATACACCAGGGCCCACGAGTGGATAACGATATGTATTTTTGCAGTTTTCCCTGCATACACCGACAGTGGATTTGAATTCAAACATCAAAATCTGTCTGAGGTTTAACCACAGGAGTTTAACAAAATCATAACAATAACCGTTTAGAAATCATCCCTCTGGAGACAACAGACCCACCGGCCCATCCAAATCACCAGTTTAAGATGACTTTGCAGCCTCCCTGAGTCTCCTGTGTCCAAAGTGCAGACTTCAAACTTTAAACCAGTTTTTAACCCTAACAGTGCAGTTTTGTGGATTTTAATGACAGTTTGATGCATAAAAGTCCCACAGCACAAAAATAAATTGAAGCGATGGTTATTTAATGTCAGTCTTGCCTTCTTTTCTTGAGTCAGTGGGTTTTACCTTTGTGTATTTACATTCACATCCACCTTCTCCAGAGGGTTTTTGACTTGGTTGAATGTCATGAATGCTTTTTGTAATAATTGAAATAATTCTGTGATAATCCACTTTGATTGTTTTCTGTGGTCTTTGTTGTAACTGAACTGCCCAGTACATTCATTCATCTCTCTCACAGTTTCTCAACAACAGTTTCCGCAGACTCAAGAACAGTTTCTTCCCAAAGGCCATAACCAACCTTAACTCATACGTGCACCGATAACATAGTCCCACCCCTTCATTTTCCCTTTTCCCTCTAAAAACCACCACTGTGCAATAACCCGAACTGTTGTAACACTATTTATTTACATATTTAGTTTTTTACACCAGATTGTATATTTGTACATTTTACATTTATTTCTGTTAATACTGTCCATATGTATATAGTGCTGCAGAACATTTGTATTTTTCAGCATAACTGAATCATTTGGAATCAACTCCAGATCTTTAATCTGCTTAATTTGTCATGACATGAAATGACCGATAAATTTTAAGCCTCTGAAAATGGGGGAACTATCACTAAAAATGTCTTTAACTCATAAAGAATTAATACAATACTTTTGGTAAATTCAAGAGATTTGGGAGGCAAAACTACAAGAATTATATCGTTGTCCAAAATGTTATGGGCTTGGCTGCAAACTATATGTTATTTGGCATTTGAATGTAGCTCATATCCAATTTCTCTCTTGCTTTTCATAACAGAGAAAAAAGAGTGAGAAAAAAAACAAACCAGGAGGCTAAATTTACAACACAGATAAATGAATCTCAGTGGCCTGATGTACACTCTGATGTGTTCTCAGTTGAAATCATTAAGAGCACATTATCAGTGCTGTCTGTTTTGTGGTACCCATTAAAAACCTATCATTCTGTAATGTGGTAATGGGATGAATCCAGGTGTGCAAAGCTGTGCTTACAAATAACATCATCAACATCATCGCGTTTGTTTTGCTCGGCCACAACCGACGTCACACGAGGGCCCTGAGCTGCTGTTGTACCTGCTTCTGTGTTCGTGTCAAAGGAAACGACTCAATAAATATTTCCCATGTCAACGAGGCACCGCAGCATTTCAAGGCAACTCCGCTGAGAACAATTACAGGTGGCATGAAGAAGTGTATTTAGAGTATAAGCTGTGGGTCTCTGGACAGTGCAAACCAGACTGCCTGAAAATCTCATCGATAGAAATACTTTTCTTTCTCCCTTTTCTTCTGTATTCTTACATAGAAAGCCCTCTTCCCTCAGCCTCTATTACAGGTAAGAGTCACACAGTTCTTGGCAATCTTTAAAGAAAGGTCGCACACTTCAAAAAACTGTCAGTACTGGGTCTAATTTATTTGCTTAAAGGAATATTTTTTTACACTTTCTGGCTGGAGACCTTTTTACCTGTTTGAAGGCACAGCGGAGCTCTTTCAGCCCGACCATATGAGCTGTCTCAGCCACCATCCTCGGCCCCATTAGCTCACAGAAATCATCAAAGTCTACATGACCACCCCCTGTAGAAAGACACACACACATTCACGTGTACACACACATTCGGAGATATGCACAGAAAGACTGTCAAGAGTTACTTTGTGCGCTTTCCTTGTGAGGCTATGGTGCACATACACTGTTTAAAAAAGCTGGGAACGAGGAAGGAACATTTTGAAAATACATCAGATCAAAGGGGAAGAAAATCATGCTGGATATCTATACTGACACAGACTGGGTGATGTGTTAGGAATGAAAGGATGCCACATCGTTTGCTGGAAATGAAAATGATCAACCCACATCCAGACAGCCCAAGAATCAAAGTAGAAACATGACGTGGCAAGCTAGTCCATTTTGACCAAATTTCATTGCTGGATGGACTAAAACAGACTGAAGCAGTCCCAGGGGTATTCAAATGGATTTAGGTTAGCCAAATATGGGTACCAGTTAATGGTATCAACTCGTTCATGCTCCAGGAACTGCCTGCATACTCTCGCCACAAAGTCAGGCATTGTCGGAGGAGGAACGATGGGACCCACTCCACCAGTCTAAAATTGGTCTAAGGATGTCATTCTGATACCTAATGGTAGTCAGGGTGCTGGTGCCTGTAGAGGTCTGTGCGTCCCTCGATGCATATGTGTCACCAGACCATCACTGACCCACCACCAAACTGGTCATGCTGAACAACTTTACCGGGACTATAATGTTCTCCCCGGCTTCTCCAGACCCTCTCCCATTTGGCACATTTCATTTTTTTAACAGTGTAGGTGTTACGGGCACATGAAATATTTATTGATCAACATCCTGTGAGAATTTTGGTGACTTTTTTCTAGATATCATACTTAGTCGATTTTTTTGGGCAATGTGTTTGGCTTTAAGGCCCGCTGCTAGAGACTCGGTGGCTTTAACTTAAAATCAGTCTTCATTTAGCTCTGTTTTAGGCTGACCTGACTGACCAGCCTGCCAAAGATGGTGCACATTTGGAAAGCATGTCCCATTTAAAACCAGCATTAGTCCTCATCACCTGCTCTGATTAGATGACCACCTGGTGCTAGGTTCACCCCCAGTTTCTAGTGAAAAGTGGACATTTGCTGTAATTTTCACTTATGGCTGGTCTATGGACTGGAGTCTGATGTTGAGTGAAAGGGAAATAACTTGTTCAAACAAAGCTAAAGCTCCTACAGGATACTTCTCCATGTATGGCAGTTTCAAAAAATAAAAAAAATCCACACGGAGAGAGACTGGAAACTTGGCTTTAGCACTGTAAGCCAATTACAGACATACATTTCAGCCAAACTCATTTTAATCTTCTATACCAGCAGTAGCATGCTTCAGTGTCCTGTCTTCTGACTATCACCAAGTTCCTGCTCATAGGGGTTCATCTAATTTGGTTTTTTTTTTCTCTGCATTATTGTAGTGCCCTTACCTTAAGTTGGCAGTTGTTGTGATTTGGCACTATATAGTCTATCTCACAGGTGTCGAACTCCAGGCCTCGAGGGCCGGTGTCCTGCAGGTTTTAGATGTGTCCTTGATCCAACACAGCTGATTTAAAGGCTAAATTACGCCCTCAACATGTGATGAAGTTCTCCAGAGGCCTGTCAATGAACTTATCATTTGATTCAGGTGTGTTGACCCAGGATGTTATCTAAAACCTGCAGGACACCGGCCCTCGAGGCCTGGAGTTCGACACCCCTGCTCTATCTAGTCACGCTTCCTGGTTTGTTCCCTTTTTTGTTCAGTCTGTTCCAGTCTCGTCTCAGTTTTGCCATCTGTCTGAGGTCTGGGTTTTTGTCTTCTGTCTGCAAAAAGCTCGCGTGTCTTTGTCCAGGTCTCAGTGCCAGTCCTGTCTCCTGTCCCTGATGCTGTTCTCTCTGTATTTGTTTACGTGTCTGTGTCAGAGTCCAGCCCATGTTCTGTTACGTCCTGTTTTGTTTTGGTAGCCTGTGTCTCGTGTGCGTTATGTTCAGTTTTGCTCCCCGTTTCTCATTAGTCTGTGGTTAATTTTCAGCCATCTCCACATCTGTTGCCTGTTATCTCAATATCCTCTGTGCATGTATATATTGTCTCAGTGTTCCCTTCATTTGTACAACCACACTTCCATTAGATAAGAACTATAGCCAGAAATAATGGGAGGAGAAATAACCTATAAAAGAGCTATAAGTTCTATAAAAAACGTTTTCCCACAAATGTCTGAAAAAGAAAAAAGATTTATTTTATTAAACATTTAACTGACCTGACAGGTTGAGGGAGCATGTGTTACAGTTTAGGTGGTGCAACCTCAAAGGCGTGGACGCCTCTGGATTTAAAATAAGAACGTTGAACTGAGTCAGATGATCAGACGATCAGGGACAGGTCTGCTTTGTACACAAGAGCCTGCGCATGGAGCCCTTCATATGGAAAATCATGTCATAAAAATTAAAAATGAACACAATTCAATTTAGTTTTATTCATAAAGCGCCACATCACAACAACAGTCTTCTCAAGCTGTTGCACTGTTAAGTAAAGACCCGACAATATTGGAGACAAACAATAACCAACAACCCGCTATGAGTAAACGCTTTGGCAACAGTAGGAAGGAAAAACTCCCTTTTAACAGAAAGAAACCTCCAACAGAGCCAAGAGGGGAGGAAGACAGGGCACAAGAACAAGGGTTCAGGGTCACCTGATCCACCCCTAACTATATGCTTTATTAAAAAGTAAAGTTTTAAATCGAATCTTAAACATAGGAAGCATTTCTGTCTCCCATATCCAAACTGGGAGCTGGTTCCACAGAAAACGGGCCTGAGGGGTCTGCCTCCCATTCTACTTTTAAATATCCAAGGAACCACAAGCAAAGCGCTCACTAGGGTGATATGATATAACGAGATCTTTAAGATAAGATGGGGCCTGATTAATCAAGACCTTGTATGCGAGGATTCTGGGTTGAAAATACTGAACTGAAAGGGATCAGTGCTGGCTAGTTTTTGTTTGGGGCTTTGCTCCTGCATTTTGGACCAGTTGAAGACAGACAAAGAAGGACTTGGCAATGCAGGTAAAGACTGAATTACAATAAAAGAGACAGGAGGAAATTTTCTAATAGAATTTACCAAGAGTTCCAAGTTATTAGCCAATAGTATTTATTTGACCTTTTTCAGTATTTCTTAGATAAAAGAAGCAAGACTGGTTGAGCTTAGAGAAATGAGACCCACGCTATCAACCAATCCAAAACTGTTTTAAGAGACCTGGATACAAAGCTGTAGCTGTCCAATGTATTTTTCCCAGAGACCACAATATTTACATAAGTGTATAGCTGGCCTAACGTAATTTAAGTTATGAAAATTTTTACGAACATCCTCAGTGCATGGATGCTGCTGTGTGTTCAGCCTCGTGTGCTCACTCTGTTGACTTCCTCAGCCAGTTTGATTGCTCTCCATGGTAAATATCAAAACAGACTGATACAGTGGGATAGCTCGTGTTATTAGTTCGACAAGAGACAGGCTTATTTGATAGTGTGGACCAGTAGGCTTTGCCTTCTTTCATTATCTGGATCTTGTTGGACGGAAAAGGCTCTTTCAATAAAGCCACATGGTCATTTTGTGGTTCAAAAATTTAATCAGTACTCTGAGTCTGCTGAGAGAGAGAATCACAACAAACTGACCGGATGGAAAACGCTCTAAATGATGCTGAATCATGAGGCTAATGGATAAAACCGCTGCCTACCACAATAGCAGGGGCTGGATTTTTACATAAAACCTACTTTTAGCAATTAATTCTCTGATTTTCGGGTTGGTAAAGGATTTTCATGCTTGCCTCAAGGTAAAGTATATTTTTTGGCTGACTGGCTTTACCCTTGTGAAGCAGCTGTCTGGGGGATTCCTGACACAGCCTTGAAGAATTTCTGAGCCTTAAGTGGGTCAGTGTGAGATCACAGGGTTGAGGAAACTCCACCAAAAGCCTTAGGAGATTATGATTATTTTTAATTGATAGCGTAATAGTTGTTCTCGAAAAAAAAAAGTGGATGAATTTCATAATCAATCTAGAGGGATTACACTACAGAGGACGAGCTTAGAATATCTAAAAGCTGACAGCACCTTAGTGATCACACCAAAGCCACACTCAACACAGAGTATGAGACACGGCATGAAATATAACACACAGCTGCAACCTCTAAAGGCCTGGTGTGCTCAATATTTCTCTTAAGGTTTTCCTTTTAGCTGCAGATGGAAAATGTTTCTCTACACTGTGTGAGGCATCACTTTATCTATTTTCTGGTTCTTGTTATATACGGATGTGCAAAGCTTCACGTGTGAGTCACCCGTTTCATGGCTGCAGTTTTACACCTTGTGACAGTAGTGATTAAAGCGCGAGGCATTTTTTCCCCTTTACATGTTTAGCTGTATTTGCTGCATGAGTTTTAGTTCACTTTTTGCAGGGGTGCACATTAGATGGAGATATTCATGAGAGCGAGGTTAACGTTGCCACAACAATATCCTTGTTGGTGTCATTCTAAGAATCTAATCAGGATATTATTTACACTGGGGACACTGGCTGAACCTAATTTACTATCTGGTATAGGAGAGGAAGCCAGCTGCACTCTGGTCCCCAAAGATCACAGCTGAAAAAAAAAAAACCCAGCTTTATTGGAGCAGGTGTGGTGAAGTTGCTACTGACTCACAGTTCAGTATTATTCTTATTATCTATTAGGACAAAAGTAATGGCCCACCCACATATTACATCTACAGGAGCTGCTAGGCCATGGAAACCATGTCATGAAGCTCATGGCACACAGTCTTTGTGCTGATCTTAATGACAGAGGAGCGTTGCTGACTTTTACACACTATCCAAGGACCTGGCTGTGTAACTTTACATGGTCTGCTACTGCCACATGGTCTTGAAATAGCTTCCACTTCCAGTTGATTGTGGGGTATTTAGGAAATTCACTAAATGCCTGCTTACAGAGATGACATCCGGTTACTTTACTGCTCAGTAAAAGAAACCCATTCTTTCACAAATGTTTGTAAAGACAGACTACGTGGACTGGAAACACCTGAATTCAAAGATTAGGAGGTGTGGCCTAATACTTTTGTCCATATGGTGCATCTTTTCATTCATTCATTCTTTCATTCATTCATATTTTTCTGGTTGCTCTGCACTGAGTCACACTAGTATTTTAAAATAATTCCAGAGGCAAGACTATTTTGAAAAGCAGCTACATACAAATAATGAAAGGAAATATCAAAGTTTTCTGCCGTAATGACATTGAGTCATCCAATTTTGCAACAAAAACACTTACATAATATGGGGGGTTTTTTTTACAATAAGAGCAAGAAAACTGTGTCTCTGTGGAAATATGTAATGCATTGTTTTCTCATTGTTTTGGCTGCTGGAAGGCTGAGCTTCGGTTGTGAACATCAACAGGGGAAAAAGAAAGAAAGAGCAAGGAGCATGGTGGTATTTTAATGGACCGAAATGACATTTGCTGGTAAATGTGTGTCCTTTAATGATCTGTAGCTGATCTGACATTAGCACTTCACTTTTCCTAGTAAAGATTGAACTGTTTGTTTGGTCACTTGTGCAGGCAAAGGTGAAGGTAAGATAAGACGGATACTTTCATGTGGGTTGTTATTGTTCAGAGTAAGTGGTTCTTGTGCATTTTATCAGTTTGCTGCTTGGCATTATTGTACAGTGCATAAAACATGAAGCATACTCTACCAGGAGTCACCCCACAGCTCTAAAAACTAACTCAGCTGGTGGAGCTATATTGCTGTCATCAGAAATGAATGTTACCTCAGATCATGGTTTAGAGGATTAACGTTTCCTTCCTCACTGCATCTTTTTTCTTGCCTTTCACATGCATTCAGTGGGAGCCAATTAAAATTCAAGAAAAACACACATCATCAAAGTGAATGCATTTAATTGAATTGTTATACATATTATGTTGTGTTATTGCATATAAATATGATGTGCTATTCATAGGAGAATAATTATGATGCTTCTTATTTATGGAGAAATATAATCTGCTCAAATAATGCCATACACAAACATGAAAATAAGAGTTCTCATGATGTGCAGGTGTGCTGATATTGGGCTTCAAAGCATACAATAGTAAATATTATGATAATCCTAATAATTGCAGATAGTAGCATGATCTATGTGAAAAATCCTGGCCGTCCACTGAATTTTGCGTATAGTCTTAATAGAACCCTTTAGATTTTCTGAACAAAGTTGTTTTGACATCGGGTAGGTGATACAGTTCGCTTCACTCCAGGCTATGGCAAAATTCTAGCTGCAAAGATGATTCACCTTAAACTTTCAACACTTACCACACACATATCTGCTTCTCGATCGTTCAGAAAAGAAAGCAGAGGCAAACAACATTAAGGGCAGCGGGAGAAAGATTAAGTGTAAACACACACTTCTACATGTAGACTAACACTCGTACACCCCCAGCACCTGCAGCATGAGGACCATTAATCAGCTTGCTAAAACGTCTTGAATGTCCCCAACTCCAAAGGCAAACATGAGGTCCTCAAGGACTCACAGGAAAGAACACAAGCACGTGGGTTTGTGCAGACACACGACTCACACATTCACACCTGCACTCTACTGAAAGATCCATCAATTATACACGCGTGCTTTAGCCTCTTAGGGAGAAATGGGTCCTTATAGATGCACACTGCCAGATAAATACTTACATTTCATCTTGATTTGCTGGATGATCTCAATGAGCTCCATCTCTGTAGGCATGTAGCCCATGGTCCTCATGCAGTCTGCGATGTCTTTGTAATGGATGAAGCCATCCGCATCATAGTCAAATTCCTTAAAGGCCTCCTGAAGCTCTGACAGACACATAAACAAATTCCATCGACTGCAGCAAACCGTAAAGTTGGGTTTTCCCAAGAGTCAAGCGTGCACGCACACACCCACACACACAGTGTGCAGATACAAGCAGAAGTCTGAGCTTTAGTGTGTGATAGGTGTGTGTTTAAAGGTACGTGTCTATGATTCTGGAGACAAATGTTGCATTTTGTACAAAAGTTATTGCACTTTCAAGGAGATTCTGGCAATATGGTGGGAATGTAACACTGATGAACTAATGGTGAAAAAGATATTTTGAGGATCTCCTCAATCCCACAGACAGATCTTCCATCAAGGAAAGAGAGTCTGTGGAGTGTGTGCTTTCATAGCACAGAATCCTCCAGCCAAAATAGACAGTACGACCCAGAATGAGTGACTGAGTCTATTGACTGAAACTATTCTGTAAAGTGTTTACAGAGGTCAGGACAGAGAGTCATTTTCCTGTAGGCTTCTATAGGATTTTTTGCCACTTGCTATCGGCATCTGCTGGCCTTCAGATAGAATGCAGGTTTAAGGCACTTTTACACTGGCTTAATTTTTCCAACATGCAGGTAGGTCTAGTTTCGCACTGTTTAATGTAGAGCCTGCTGACTAGATCACTGTCTGGGAAACTAGCTCTTAACTCATTCACTGCCAGCCATTGGCAGTGAATGAGTTAAACCCATTGACGCATTCACTGCAATTGACGGCTATAGACGTCAATTGCAGTGAATGAGTTAATGTAGGTTAAATGTGTATGACTTTGGTACAAAGAACTGATCATTTGTTGCCTGTTTCCACCAGGATCACTGAACAAAGGGCAGCACATCTGAAGTAAAAAATTCTAGAACATAAATAAATAAAT
Organism: Rhamphochromis sp. 'chilingali'; assembly: GCF_963969265.1. Lineage (NCBI taxonomy): Eukaryota > Metazoa > Chordata > Actinopteri > Cichliformes > Cichlidae > Rhamphochromis > Rhamphochromis sp. 'chilingali'. Next base: position 21,562,648 of record NC_137948.1, on the reverse strand, counting down.
GTATTCTGAGGTGTAGCCCAAACTTGGAATACATGTTAAATAATAGTCTTCCCCTTTGGTGTCAGCGTGGTGACACAGAATTTAAGCAATATTGAAACACATCTCTCACTCCCAGGTTGTCACATGTTTAAAAAGGAAGCACATGACATCAGATTTATAGCACAGAGAAACCATCATTTTTCAGCATGAATCTTGTGAAAAATAATATTTAAACCCAAACCACAATCTTTTGCTAAACCTGACAAAATTGTGATACACTTCAACACCAGTTCAATCTCGAAAATGTGCATTTTTTAGAGGTCGACTCGGTGCCTGAAGCTGAAGCAGCCCCAGCACCATAACATGGACACTGTATCTTTTTACTAGCTGGGATAACATTCTCATTTTAGGTTTGACAGCATGTCTAGTATTTAATGGCAGATGGCTTGAATGTAAATTGAGGCTGCGGTTTGGGGAAGGCCTCAGAGGGGACTGGTGGTGCTTCCCACGCTGGGCAGATCCCCAAAGAAGGCATCCCCCGGAAGCAAAAATGACTGTGCATTACAAAGGTCAAACGCTGTTGCAAAAATACAACTGGTAGGAATGCTTGGAACCAGTAGATTGGGAGGAAAAATTGCTGTGTCCAGGGAGGAATGAACATCATTTGGTTGTAAAGAAGGGGCTTGAGGTGTAAAACCTGGTCACGTGTTAATGGAAGCTGCCCTGGCACCCTCATGCTATGAAGGTTAGGTGTTGAACTTTGCAGAAAAGGGGTAGTGTAGAAACAAACTGACATCCCAGTGCCAAGAGGTTTGCAGCTCCATTTTGCAAAGGAGGAAACAATGTAGAAGTAGAAATGGCATCCCGGTGCTGTAAAAAGAATGCTATCTCAGCACTATTTGCACTGTTTTTTGGAAAGGAGAGATAGTGGAGCAAGAAACTGGCAACCCGGTGCCAGTAATGTTCATTGTTTCTGCATTTTGCGAATGATGGACAGATGGCAGAGAAAACAGCACCTGGTCCCAGAAAGGTCTGCAAAGAAGGAAACAGTAACCGAGAAACTGACATCCTGGTGTAAGGAATGTTTACTGCTGCGCTTGCAAATGACCAGTATTTGAGAAGAAAACTGGCATCCCAGTGGGGGAAAAGCTTCCTGCTGCATTTTGGGAAGGCGGGATAGAGAAGAAAGAACCTGACATCCCGGGGGCCAAAATTTTGCTTCTGCACTTTGCAAAAAATAATAATGGATTGGATTTATATAGCGCTTTTCAAGGCACTTTACAATGCCACTATTCATTCACTCTCACATTCACACACTGGTGGAGGCAAGCTACAGTTGTAGCCACAGCTGCCCTGGGGCAGACTGACAGAAGCGAGGCTGCCATATCGCGCCATCGGCCCCTCTGGCCAACACCAGTAGGCGGTAGGTGAAGTGTCTTGCCCAAGGACACAACGACCAGGACAGAGAGCCCGGGGATCGAACCAGCGACCTTCCGGTTACAGATACACTTCCCAACCACTTGAGCCATGGTTGGGAAAAGAGATAGAAAACAGTGACACTGGCATCCTTGTGCCAGAAATTTTTGACGTTTAGATATGCACGCGTTGAATAATAGTGGGCTAGGTTAAGTCTAAATCCTTAATAGAAAAATATTTGGGGGATTTTTGGGTGTCACATATAGATAGAGAACCGGAAGGGGCATGGGTAGAGATGTAGTCCCACTCCTGAAATTCCGATAAATTATCTACAGTTAGAAAGGGAATATTTGACACCGTGGGATGTGAACGCTTTGAAGATTCACGGAATTTTGTATAGTAAGGTGGTGCCTCTCGTAGAAGTATTGCCATCTTGCCTAGAGTTAAATATTGAGTGGTGTGTGTATTGACTAGTAATTTATCTTTTACTTCATCATGTGCTTGCGTTGCAATTACACCTTCAACAACATCTTACCATCTATCTCCAGTGGCATCAGCTGCCTCTCCTGCACAGCAGAGGAAAGAAAACAACAGTAGAAATGATTACAACAGTATCAGAATGGGGGATGTGAAATCAGGCTGGCTTTAAAACTGTGAATTCTCCTGAGAATCATCCCAGTGATCATCTGTTTTTGACTACTAAATTAGAATAACATGCATATCATGTCAGCACTGTTGCTGCATGCCAACAGTAAACTCTAATGGGATTTAACCCAGCGACATGTCTTGCTAATTTGCAAAATGACACGCTAGTGTACGCGCGCGTGCATACACAAACACGGCGTCTTGAGGGAGACCCAGCATTGTGTGAATATACACCCATGCACAGCCATAACATAACAGTGAGCTGCAGAAACTTTGCACTGTCACAAAGAAACACAGGTACGGTTAAGCAAAAATACACATGTGCACACACACACACTTGACACAAGATATATAATTTGCATATAGCCGCGTGTGAAACATTCAGTATTCTCTGCCTTGTTTTGACAATTGCTCAGGGTGATCTCTTTTTCTCCCTTTTTTCCCTCTAACATTTCCATATTTTCAGAGTGAGGCAAAGCTAGAAGCTAGGAACAAAATCTCCACCTAGTCATTAAGAATAATAGATGACAGTGAAATTTAGGTGTGCTGATGGCTTAAAATAGTAATATGATGTTATATGTTTGGCTACAAACAGGCAGTTTTAATGAAAAGACATTATAACTTGGAAATCACTTGGAATACATATCCGTAGGCAAGAAATGCAGACTTAAAAGGATGGGCTTTGTGGTTTGGCAGTTTTGCAAGGATCCATCACACACTACAATATGTAAGCCCTTGAAAAAAACAACAACAACTTAATAGTCACATATCACATGCCCTTGAGAGAGTGTTCTAATTAGCACATTTGCAAACATGTGCTGATTTGAATTTGCATAAAAAAGAGCTTAGATATTAAAAGATCACACTGAAATGTCATTAATCATCCTGTAGATGCACTGAGATGATGTGTCCTTAGCGAGATGGTTGCAGCACAGTGTTTTGACTCGAGGGCTTGCAAACAGTGTGCAACTCTACTGCAAAAGCATTGTCCACGGGGGGAAAAAGCAAGAAACATGCTAACTCAGTCATCTTACAGAGCAATGGAGACTGACATATGGAAATGCTGCTTAGCAAAAAGACACCAGAAGCCCAAGGATATCTCTAAGTTCAAAGAAACAACAAACTTTGATTACGTACAGAACAAATGTTGGCTGATTTGCTGTGGGCTTGTGTTTCAATACTTGGACTTGGGATTGGTAAGGCTCAGTACAAAAATGATGAAATATCTATTCACTTGAATATTTCTTGCCTCCCACAATTTTTTATGGATCATCTTCAAACTTCACTTCAAACAATAATATACTGGGGCTTGGGGAGCATAAGGGGCTGGATGTCTTAGCATCCTTGCTTTCCTTGTTAGTACTCAAGGTCAAAGTAGACATAAAAAAATTCAAGAAACCATCATTAAATGAAAGGGCATGGAGTGAGCTGTACAACACACTATCTTTTCAAGACTTTCCAGGCATAGCTACATAGGGACAGACCACCCTCACTAATTTCTGCTGCACACTCAGTCATTTTGTTCTATAAGCAGGCCTGAATTATAACAGAAACCGCTCAGTTCAGAAAAAAAGAGCTTCAAGCATTACTCCTCATCAGCTTTTAAGGGGTAGAGAAAAAATACTGCGTATCATACAGAAGAGAGACACTGTTGAATTTCAGTTGCTTCTAATTAGTTCCATATTCTACAAGTAGGGCTGTGCGATATGACCAAATCTCATATCCCGATACAAGAATTCTATCATCCGATAACGATATAAATCACAAAAATGTAACATTTTCTGTAAATTCTGTGAATCTCGACTTGCGGGAAGTGTTTCCAGCTGCGCGTCATGTAGCTGGAGTCGAGTGTTTTAACAGATGCATGAAACTATACATTTTTAGACATAAGTTGTAACGGCTGCAGTTTTCTTTACACAGCGTGCTGCGGGGAAAAGCCTGTTCTAAAAATAAACTAAGGTTTATTTTTTAGCACCTGGCGGCTCTTTTTTAATTCTCATCCGTAAATAATCTGCTCTTTCACGTGATTCAGTTTATTTTGAAAAGTCTCAACAGGATATTGAGCTTTATTGTGAAAGGTTTATGTGGAACATAAACAAGCGGACACGCGATGCTGTTACCGTTATTGTTGCTAACCACAACACATAAAAACAGGTGTAGTGTGGTTATATAAAATATAAGAGAAAGAGAGAACTTTAAGAAATTAATATAGCCACTACAGTGACCATCAAAACGATGAAAACATATTGCCGTAAACAGTTTATTTTGCGACACCACGAAACAAACGATAGCGTAAAATGAAACCATATCGTCATCCGATATATATCGTTATATCGAACAGCCCTACCTACAAGTATAAAAAATACTTCACCCCAGAACCCATGCCACCCTTGCTTGTGAGCTATTACTGTTTCACCCTTGCTTTTAACCAAGTGTCTGTTTTCATTACTCTACTGCTACTTTTATGAAGGCAAACCGTTCTTCAACCTCGAGTTGTTCATTTTTTTAAATGCTCGAAAAGTGAGAGATAAAAAGGGAAATCTGAGCAGCACGGGTAATGAAATGCAAAGAGAAGTGCAATATTTTTCTTCCTAATGCATGTTGGCACTCAGCCTGTCTAATTCATAAATCACACAAGGTCATCCCGTTCAAGTGCACAATAGCATCAGGAAAAGGCGCCTGTCGTTTATTTGGAAGCTGCGCCGCATGGCGGGCGTTCAAATGATTATTCACTGTGTAAAACTGCCAGCAAGATTTGTAACATAAATGCAACGTCAAGATGCAATTGCACCAGTTATATTACTAAATGTGGGCGCTACTTAAAACATTAAGGCACTAGTAATTTATACAAGGCTTTTAAGTTGTAAAATAGTCATTGCATAAAAAACAAAAACTCAATAGCGCCAGCAGAGCTGCACCACTGTTTACCATGCACAGGATCCTGCAACCACAAAAAGGCATGTTCACATAGCAAGGTCAACATATTAATTAGATTTTTTTTCATCCAGAAATGATTAGTTCGCATGCAACTCAGGCTCTGAATTCATCCGTCAGAACAAGCCCATTAATGGTTCATTTCATTTTGTCTGCCTTCATGTGGCCCACTGAGCAGCACACTGCTTTGTAAGTATGACGCATGTACACATGTGAGAAGAAGTTTCACATTAGCATGCATCAGCATTGAAGTGAAAAGGCTCTCAAAAACCCACAAAGCAGTGACATTACAGTGTACAGTACAGAGTACAGTGCGATTTGCTTTGCATTCAACTGTGCTTCTGTCTGATGTGCACATGTATCAGTTGTCTTTCTTCTTCTCTCTGCCAGCCGCTTGTTCGATTAGATCTGATGAAGGCTGACAGGGAATCTTGCTACTTGTGTTGAGATTAGGAAGGCTGCAGGATATGGTCTCTCTACCTCAGTGTCCAAGCATCACTTGTAAATTCAAACATTAGACCGCCACGGTAAAACAAGCTAGATCAGTCATGGCAGGTGACGTAGTGAGTCGGAGAGGAGTGTAAAATTGTCCGCGGTAGCCCAAGGTCATGGTGAGATGTTCTTCCTTTTCCAATAAATGGGCTGCAACTCTGAAACAGTCGTTAGTTATTAGGAGATCAAGTTATGCAACATCTGTAAATGTTCATAGGCGCACAGCTCCTCTTGGGGTGGGTTTCATTTCAGGAAATTTCAGGAAATCCTTCTCATGTGTGTGTTTAAAGATTAATCTAGCAGTTAGAGAAACAATGTGGTTTGCAGTTAAATGACCTTTTAACTTAATATGATTACTTGTGACAGAGGCCAGCTTCACAAAAAATAAGTAAAGTAAAAGTACATTTTGTAGCATTTACTTTCTGCCCTCTTTCCTCTGCAGAGTCAGTGAATATTATGACTGCGAAAGAGAAAAACTGGTGCTCGGCTCTAGCACAACATTTTTCTCAGTGGCCACTCTCAGCATTGCCACAAATGAGTCTCCTGTGGCACAAAAAGCAGTTTTTCCATTGACCATGACTATAAAATGGAAGTCTGTAAAACAGCAGACAGTCGGGACTGAGCTGCAAACAAGGTTTTGTTTTGTTTTTTATTCTTCCAACTTAAAAAAAAAGAAAACTAGCTTTCTAGCAGTGTAGAAAAGTGAGATTTGCTTTTTATGGGAGAGGTGATGACACACAGTTGGGGAGATGGGGGGAAAATAACACAGAGGAAAACCTATGACTTTGTTTTTTTGGTTTAGGCTCCAGCGGAGAGCAATTTACTCCAACCTTTAAACCCAGAAACCAGCCGTCCATGGTGCAATTTTGGGGCACTTACTGAAACACATTTGTCACATAATTTGTCACAATTAAATGTTTCAGATCACCCAAGAAATTGTAATATTAGACAAAGATAACCAGAGTAAATACAAGTTTTTAAATGATGATTTCATCTACTAGAAAAAGGCAACTATCCCGTGTGAATATGTATTTGCCTCCAACACATAATAACTGGCTTTGCCACCCTTGGCATCAAGAACTGCAATCAGACATTTATGAAATGCGACCATGAGTCTTTAACATCACTGTTTGGGTCACTTTTCTTTACAGAATTGTTTTCTTTCAGTCACACTGCAGTATTGTACAGCTTGTTTCAGGTCATGCTAAAGCAGGCATGGGCGAACTACGGCCCGGGGGCCACGTGCGGCCCGTTAAACGTTTTGATCCGGCCCGCCAAACTTGAAAAAAATTTAATAAATTAACCTTGTTAATGTTTTATTTCCCCTGCAATTCTGATGTTTCCTCACTAGATGGCGCACTCTAGATATATTGGCTTTGTTGAGGTGAAGCGGCGTAGGCCTATTACTCCACGTTTGCACTTTACCCTGTGACCTACCGCCCCTCTATGAAGATGAGCGGTCCCAAGAAAAGGAAAGTGGACAGAGAATGTCGAGTGTTCAAAAAGGAGTGGACAACTAAATATTTTTTCACTGAACACCGATCATCTGCTGTTTGCCTGATATGCCAAGAAACTGTGGCGGTTTTTAAAGAGTATAATATTAGCCGTCACTTTGCCACAAAGCACGCAAATTATGCTAGCAAGCTCTCAACAAAAGAACGGGAATCTGCTGCTGAGAAGTTGGCAGCTAATTTGAAGGCTCAGCAAAGTTTTTTTCACCGTCAAACTGCCATTCAAGAGTCAAGTACCAAGGCCAGTTTTATGCTTTCATTCAAAATAGCAAAGGCCAGCAAACCACTGTCAGAGGGCGAGTTTTTAAAAGAATGTATGGTAGAGACAGCAGGTATTTTGTGCCCGGAGACCAAAGACAAATTTGAGAAAATCAGTTTATCACGGCGGACAGTGACTCGCCGTGTAGAACTAATAGATGAAGATATCACCAGCATATTAAACAAAAAGGCGAAGTCATTCACTTTTTATTCTTTAGCACTGGATGAAAGCAACGATGTCAAAGACACTGCTCAGCTCCTCATTTTTATCCGAGGAATCAACGAAACCTTTGAAATAACGGAGGAGTTTTTGACAATGGAGTCTCTGAAAGGACAAACACGGGGAGAGGACTTGTTTGAACGAGTGTCTGCTGCCATCGAAAACATGAAGCTTCCCTGGAGTAAGCTTGTTAACGTCACCACAGATGGATCTCCAAATTTAACGGGAAAAAACGTTGGCCTGCTGAGGAGAATCCAGAATAAAGTGAAAGATGAAAACTCTGACCAGGATGTGATTTTCCTCCACTGCATCATCCACCAGGAATCTCTATGTAAATCGGTGTTACAGCTGAATCATGTTGTGAATCCTGTGGTGAAACTTGTCAACTTCATACGCGCACGGGGACTTCAGCACCGTCAGTTCATTGCGTTCCTGGAGGAAACTGATGCGGATCACCAGGACCTGCTTTATCACTCCCGTGTCCGCTGGTTGAGTTTGGGCAAAGTGTTTCAACGAGTGTGGGAGCTCAAAGAGGAGATTGGTGTGTTTTTGGAGCGGCAGGGGAAGACTGATGAATTTCCTGAGCTGAGCAACAAGAGCTGGATGTGTGACTTCGCGTTTGCTACGGACGTATTTTCACACTTGAATGAGCTCAATGTGAAACTGCAGGGGAAGGAGCAGTTTGTGCATGACATGCACACAAACGTGAAAGCCTTCAAATCCAAGCTGGCTTTATTCTCCAGGCAGATTTTGAACAAGTCATTCACTCATTTTCCTACACTAGCCACGCTGAAAGAGGCCGGAGCAAAAGTAAAGAAATACAGTGAGTCACTGGATGCACTGCACGGAGAATTCTGCCGTCGGTTTTTGGATTTCGATAAAATTGACAAGTCACTTCAATTGGTGGCCTTTCCTCTGTCACAAGACCCCGAAACAGCTCCAGAGGAGCTTCAGCTCGAACTCATCGACCTTCAGTCTGACCCTGCCTTAAAAGAGAAGTTCAGCTCTCTGAAACTAAATGACTTCTATGCTTCACTCAATGATGCCGCGTTTCCAAATCTAAGGCGAAGAGCGCAGATGATGTTGGCTTTGTTCGGCTCTACCTTCGTGTGTGAACAGACATTCAGCGTCATGAACATCAACAAAGCCAGCCACAGATCCAAGTTAACAGACCTACACCTCAGATCAATCCTGAGAATCGCCACAACAAAACTAACTCCAGACTTTGATGCGCTGGCTAAAAAAGGAGACCAACAACACTGCTCCCATTAAAATGTGTGTCTCTCCGTGATACGCACGTTGTTAAAATGAACAGTGCGCGCAGATCAACTATAACGCTTCACAGACTGACTTGCTGCAACTGTTTCGTCCTTGCACTGGTCGTTGTTGACTTTTGGCACCGGGGAAACAAATTGAATAAAAGGAACAGGACAAGTACATCTGCATCTCCTACCGTTTTTGGAAAAAAAAAAAAGAGTTAGGAGGAGAGTGATGTGATATCCTGAAGGATAACAGAACTTTCAGTGCTTTAAAATAAAATATTCATTTATTTGATTTTCAGTGTTTAAAGGCTCATTTCGAAGTCAGAGATTTTATTGTAATGCTTTTCTTCATTTTCATTGGAAATTAAAGCACATGTTTTCTCCATATCCCAAGATGTGTATTTTTCCCCCAATGAGGTGATGTTTTCAAAGCATGCCATCTATCTACTCCTGTTCCGGCCCCTTTGTCAAATGTTAGAACTCAATGTGGCCCACGAATCAAAAAGTTTGCCCACCCCTGTGCTAAAGCATCTCAATATGATCTAAGTCCAGACTTTGACTAGGCTACTTTTGTTTTCTCAGATGTGGACTTGCTTTCGATCATTGTCCTGTTGCATAATCTTCAGAGCAGGAACTGATGGGTCTCCTTCAGGACTTTCTGGTAGAGGGCAGAATTCATGGTTCCATCAGTTACAACAAGACGTCCAGGTCCTGAAGCAGCAACGCGGCCCCAGACCATCACACTACTGCCACCATGATTGACTGTTGGTGTGATGTTCTTCTTATCAAATGCTGTTTTAGTTTTATGCACGTGTAATGGGATGAAAACCTTTGAAAAAGTTCTACTTGTGTTTTGTGGGTCCACAAAATATTTTCCGAGAAGTCTTGGAGATCATAAAGCTGTTTTAGGGCAGAGGTGAGTCTCTGTGTTGTTTTTGGTCAACAGTGGTCTTCTTCTTGGACGTGTGGTCTGCAGTTCTTCAGATGTTGTTCTGGGTTCTTCTGTGACTTCTTGGATGAGTCGTGGATGTGTTCCTGGAGTAATTTCGGTAAGCTGTTTTAAATTTTCTCCTTTTGTTGCTCTCACCGGGATACACTAGAAATAACTTTGTAACCCTTTCCTTCACTGACAGATCTCAATGACTTTTGAGTTTCTTGTATTATATAATGTGTCATCATACAAAAACTGCATTTTGTATTTAGTTGGTTTATCTTTGTCTAATATTAAAAGTTTTTGATGATCTGAAACATGTAAGTGTGACAAATATGCAAAAAATACAACAAATCAAGATGTGGCAAATTTTCACTGTGACTATGGTTTCAGTTGTGGGAGGATCATCTCTGTTACAGTTTTTAATGAAAAGGACAACTTTGTTCTCACACTTGAAAACATGTGCAACACCAGCATTCCCCATCTAATCTACCAGCTGCACGACAAATTTAATGCAGCCTATAATCCTGCCGAGGGAACGTTTACTTTTCTCAGAACAATTAGATATCCTCTCCTGGGCAAATCACTAATGTCATCTATTCATGCTTCATGGATATTGGCTCATTAGGAAGACTGACTAGTAATGTCCACTGTTATATTCATGACCATTATGAACCGACTCTTCCCATCATTACTCTGTACATACCTGAAATGACTGAGAATTGTACTCAAATCGAATCTTCAAAGGGTTGAATTGGCTGTATATTGTGGTCTTTAATTCCACCATGTGTCTCCAAAATGACTATAGCTGAGTATTGTTACATCTGATTAGTCCTAATCTTGTGTAAAAACAACATTATAATAGACTCTCTGCTTATCAGGTTTTAGTGATTCAGTTATATAAAATAAATCCTGCCTTTTTCCTCATATAATACATGAGAAGAACTTTACTATTTGTTCAGGAGCGTTGAACATGGCATATGTCAAATTAAATCATTGTATGTTATGATTTTAAGTGCTTCATGTGTAAATCAGCTAATATTTCCAACAAAAATCAGGATGCTTGTGCATCGTTTCTTGGCTCATGTCCATTTGTAATTTTTTGAAATATTCTGTAACATCCTGCAGGGACCTGGGATCATGGTATCAGCCGTGAAAAGAGCCAATTCTTAACCCGAGCCAAGCAGAGCATTACTGGAAGATGACACAGAGTCCAGGCATTAAATCATTTGTGAAATTATTGGAGTGCTTCCCCCCCCTTTTTCTTTTCCAAGGCATAAAGGACATGGATTACAGCCCACAGTCTCAATTTCATATTTGAATTAATAGCAGTTGGTAATGATACTGATTTCCATGGTTATGTGACCTATTCCACATTAACAATTACCGGTTTACAAACAGAGCATTTGCTTTTGGATCGCTATGGATCACTGCAAACAGCCACAAGCAGTGTTTATACATACAGCTGATTGTTAGTGCTCACAATCAGCTAAATAAATAGGGCAATTTTCCTGCTCGGCTGCATAACTTTAAATTTAATGTTTTTTTATTCAGCTGTGACTCACTGTGCAAACCTCCACTTTATCACGGTTCTGTGTTTGTGTTTTGTGTAGCATAAAGGAGACACATTTGCATTTTTGCTGCACATGCTTGTATTGCATAATTGTTATTAAAATAAATAAATGCTAGTAAGGCTATTTTTTCTCTTTTAGAGGGCTAGGAAACAACCACTATTTAAGATTTTGGATGTTTCCAGGGGTTTTCAAACTGTGAAGTTGAGACCTGCTGGGCTGATGGAGATGAGGCAAGGACATATCAATTGAAGTGAAAGGAGCAGGTGCACCTTGTACACGTTGAGCAGTTACTGTGACAAAGGAGGAGATTGTGGAAGAAAATATTAACTCTTACGGGCTGGTTATCATCATTTGTGTCTAAAATCAAACTCAGTTTTGCTTTCGATGTATTTCAGGTTGCAGAATATAACATTAATCAATTACAGCGTTTGATCAGCACCACAAATGACAAATTCAGTCAGAGGTCATTTAAGCGTATGCCAAAATAGATTTAGCCTTGCTAAAGTAAGATAAAGACAAGTATGATGACAGCAAACATGGAATAAATGAGATACACATGCACATACAGTATGACTGCATGTTTTCAACAGATACTACCAGTTAAAACTTTTAGAACACCCTAGTTTTTCCAATTATTTATTGCAGTTCAAGTTGTTCAAGTCCAATGAATAGCTTGAATTGATATAAAGGTAAAGTTACCAAAAACTGAAAAAATAATGTACATTTCAGAATTATACAAAAAGGTCTTTTTTTTAAGTGAGGACAAAATGGCTTAACAATTTAAAGCTGTTCTGCGTCAGTGCAGGTTGATCAAGCCTTGAAAGCTGTTGCTACTAATTCCTGCAGGTGTTCCAACTTTTCTGGATTACTTACAACCACTTCACAGCTTTTCAGAAAATGTATCTATTTTTAATCAATGAAGTGTAAATAATTCAGTATATATAAAGTAAATTCATAAATAAAGTTAGGCTTTGATTCAACCATGACTTGAACAACTTATGATCTGTCCACCTGTCCTGTCTGTCCCATGTAGAGATAAAGGCTAACTTGATAGTCATGCAGCTGGGTTCTGGTGCTCTTCACTTCGTACTGTGTAAAATCCACAGCACAGAAAAACTGGATAAAACACCCTAACACCGGTTGCTAATAGCCAGTGAGAAATGTATTGCTGAACAACAGACCACTACATCTAGAGACTGGTGAGTGATCCCATGGGCAACACCAGTTACAGTGAGGTTTACCATGCTGGACCTACAAGCTCTTTGAGATTGGTTTAGTTGCTGAGCCACCTGTAATTTGCATGGAAGACACCAACATGCAGACACTCACCAACTGTTCCCTACATAGTTGTGAAAATGTGAAGAGTGCCACGCAACTCAAACAACTCACTTTCAAAGTAAAAGTTGCATCTCTTGAAACATGTTGTGTCTGACCATGATTTCAGTGGCCGGACACAACTTCACTACAGTGAAGGAGAACAGTTCCAGTTTGAGTCACACATTTTCAAGTTTCTCTACTTGAAAAGTTGGTGATCAAAACAATCATAAGGTCTTTGGTGCAGCACCCTCTTTTGCAACTAATTTCACGAGCGACTGGCAGCAACTTCCAGTAATCACTCGCCAAGCACTCAGTGATGGGGTCCTAACCATTTTGATCTTTTGTGTCTCCATCTCTGTGCCTGCTCTTTGATTCCTGTCTGCACCACGAGATTCCCCTTCAAACACAAACATACAGTATTCAGGTGCAGTTACTGTTAAATTAAGAGGCATTTTTACTATAAAAGCATCACCAGGACATGCTGATATGGACTGTGTACATTATTTTTTTAATAATCCACACCACCTGCTCAGTTTTTTTTATATTTGCCCTTTATAAATGTGCTGTTACCCCTGAATGTAAACATACTCCAGAATGAAACCTTGTTATTTATCACTATTGAGTGTCAGGTTCTGTTTAAATTAATGTGTATATGCATGAACTGACCTGTCCAAAAAGTTTATTAAGGTAGGCGACGTAGGCAGCGGCCACTGTTGAGCTGTTGCTGAGGCTCCTTTTACCACGCCGACTACCCTGCTCCTCAGGGCCCTTCCCCTGGGGTGTGGGGGACTTTGAGCTGTGAAGAGTGCATTTGCACGCCAATTGTTGAGAGCTATCATCATAAAAGCCAAGTCTATAATTTCCCCTCCAGCAGTTTACCAAATACACTTAAGTGCCTTTGAGGTAATATTTTCCATCCCTTGTTCGTGCAGCATCAGCTGCTTGGGCCTAGTCAGGTGACATCAGTGGTAACATCAATCACCAGAAAAAAAGGAAGAAAGGCAGTGTTTCCCAGGAGGGCAACTTGGAAACCTGGAAACTCTACAAGTTTATTTTTCAGGTGATGTATCACATAATTGGGTGCGCAACTCTACACGTCCCACTCCCCTTGTCCTAATCAATGTTGATTAGAAACAGAGAACGATAATAACCAGAATTTCTTGGAGAGGCTGAGCTGAAGGGCCTTGTTTTTAAATCTGCCTGCAACAGGTGATCTTCCAGCTGCTGCAGCCCTCCCCACTCGTGGAGATGTGCTAGGAAAGAGAGAGGCCTTAATCAACTTAGAGTCCCATTATTTATTTAAAGAAAAAGAAACATAAATACTGACTTTGATAGAGTCTAACAGCCAGTTCTTTCTCCCATTAAAAAAGCTGGCTACGATGGGAGGATACTGATGACAGCTCTTTGGATTTCTAAAAGCGCCCCCCCCCCCCCAAAAAAATGTCTTGAAAAGCTATTAAGACCGTTTAAAATCAGCTAGACAATCTCTCAAGAATTACTTTTCCTACTGAATTTGCTTATGTACTGTTACATAACAGACAAACACAACGGAAATGCACCACTGAAATGCTCCAAATGAGAGGTTTAGGGTTCACACTGAGCTTGAATTGTTAATTTTGACTTTTTTCTTCACTGACCTGGCGGCAGAGGATGGTCTACTTTCTGGTCCTCCCTTTGCACCTTTCACGGACATCCTGGCCAGAAGATAAAAGAAAATGTCAAAAGGGAAGAGAGGGAAAAGACACAAATATCATAATGTAAAGGCAAAGGCTCCAAAAGAGCTTTCTAAAATAATGAAGAAAAGGCTTGTTGGGCTCACACAAAGCAACAAACAACCAAACAAAACCTGATATTAAACACTAAAGTCTTCATGAACTGGCTTTTTCAAATGCAAGGTAGAGACAAGCTAAAAGGGCTGTCTTAGCTGCTAAAGTTGCAGTAACAAAAATGAGCACAGGGCTAGATATTACACACCGCATCACAGCATTAATCACATTTATAGAAATCTATTTAATTCAACTATTGAGCCAGAGGGAAGAGGAGTCACTCAAACCCAGTTTTAAACGTTAGTAATAGCAAAACTTGCAGGGGTGGGGGCTCAGCTGAAATAGGTAGGGACCAGTTTGAGTTTGAATGCAATCACAGCGTATATACCCAAACAGCAGAACAAAAAACATGGACCACAGGACAGTGTGGATGGAAATGTCAGTACAGCAACAGAAGAAGATGGCGAACAGAAAAATGAAAGGAAAGGGAGTGTATGACAGTCGCATGTGCAGAACTCATGAGGGAGGAGGAGGAGAAACTTATGGCTTTCAATTTGAGAGACAGATTAATGTTCTGTCACGAGCCTCGGCAGTTCTGAGTATCAGCGCCTGATGATGAACGGCCGTACTTGACACTGATGCGCTGTAAACCCAACGCCTCACACCACCAGCACGCACGCCACGAAGCTGCTGCAAAGACAGACCCTCAAGATCTGCTCCAACAGTCACTACTTAAGGCGGCCCCGGACCACGAGGGCTGTAATGAGAAGAGACACGAAGACCAGCCAGTCGTCTAAATTATGTTGGACCGTTTAATGCACCTCGGCAAAAAACAAGCCACATTCCCAGCTCCAGCTGGGTGGAACAAAACGTGCCATGACTGAGTAGTGATTGCCTGCCTGTCATGCTTTCGCACAATCAGTGTGCTTACGATACGTCCTGATTGCAACACGCTTGAAGCATATTAAACTGTACGAATGGAGAGGGGAGGAATTTTTAATGTCCACCCACAATTACAGTTTTGGAATTGAAGTGGTCAGAAGTTATTTTATCTATACACTGATTTATTTATTTATTTATTTACATGCATACTGAAAAAAGTTTGCAGTGTTTGCAAAACCTTGCAATAATGCAAGCACACACATATACACAGCGTCTCTGCCGCTTTCCCAAACATTCACGCTGCACTTGTGGGGAAAGCAGGATATCTGGACTTTCTATAGTAATGGCCTCGCATTGTTTGCCTAAAGAATTGCTCTCGTCTTCAGTGAGCACAACTCCCATCAGAGTAAACAAACACAGCCACACTCGCATGCACACCCTGTACCCGTTTCACTACACAAGCCGTTGAGCAGCGCTTTGTGTCTGCAGCACTCCTCCCTAAGTGGCCAATTGCTGTCAATCACTGAGCCGACACAAGCAATTTTAGATCCTAATCATTCTAATTGAAGTAATGAAATGGAGGGCCAGGTGGACTAGACGAAACCAACACAACAAACACAGCTGACGATGGAAAGCAAGCTGCACTTGAGTTCTGCAATGATGTGGAAGACGACGAATGGGCCAGCCTGGGGTGTTGGGAGTTAAACACTAAATAGGGATTCTAAATATACTCCACAAGAGCCACTGGAGTGAAGGACGCTGAGACACATTGTATATGTCATGCAAACGTGACCCACATTGAGTGCATACATACTGAAAAGGAAGGTTTTCAGAGAAC
Source organism: Rhamphochromis sp. 'chilingali' (assembly GCF_963969265.1). Taxonomy (NCBI): domain Eukaryota; kingdom Metazoa; phylum Chordata; class Actinopteri; order Cichliformes; family Cichlidae; genus Rhamphochromis; species Rhamphochromis sp. 'chilingali'. The sequence goes on along the minus strand of NC_137948.1, from coordinate 21,546,623 downwards.
TCTAGGCGCTCCTGTGAAACCTACACACAGTGCTAGGACAAAGTATTTACCCCCCTTCCTGATTTCTTAGTTTTAGGCTATGTTCACACTGCAGGCAAAAGTGTATCAAATCCGATTTTTTTGACCCTATGCGACCCATATCCTATCATGCTATGACAGTGTGAACGGCACAAATCCGATATTTTCAAATCCGATCTGGGTCACTTTCGTATGTGGTACTGAATCCGATACATATCCGATGTTTTAGAAAGCGACTGCTGTTTGAACGGTCATGTCACATTAAATCCGTCTTTTACGTCACTGACACAAGACAGACGGCAATTATCAGCGGCGGAGAAGCGCCCGAGAAGACATCGCGAACGCTTCCTGGCTATCCAGCGTAGATGTCAGTGAAACTGTTGGGAAGACAACGTTGGAGAAACGTGAGCATGTTATTTGTACAGATTCTGACAGAAATCTGCAACTATCCTTTGAAGCACCACTCCTCTAAAACAGCAATAAGGATCATTATTAGGTTATTTACATTATTATGTAAATAACAAAATAACTTAAAGCAAAAATTGGGAAACGTAAAGTCTGAAGTCTTTATATTAAGGGCCATCAGTCAAACAATACTGTTTGCTCTGGGTCTAAACAGAGCGCGTTGTGTGTGACGTCTTCTTTTGCGCATGCGGGCCGCTTTGAGCGTTCACACTAGAGCGCGTTTGCTGTCGCATTTTATTTGTAGTGTGAACAAGCAGTCAAAAAAATTGAATTTGATCAAAAAATAGGAATTGAGCATTAACACCTGCAGTGTGAACGTAGCCCAAGATGATTCAGATCATCAAACAAGTTCTGACATTTGAGAAAGATAACCGATTAAATATAAAATGCAGTTTTTAAATGATGATTTCACTTATTCGGGGAGAAAAGCTATCCAATTGCCATTGTTACAACATTAACTAGCTGGCATTAACCACTTTTTTTTTTTTAGAAAGCTGAGTTTAGTTTTACTAGTGACACTCAGGCCTGATTATTGCCAACTCTGCTGAATCAAAAAATCAGTTAAACAGAACCTGACTGACAGAGTGATGCCGGCTGAAATATCTCAAAAAGCAACACATCATGCCACGATTTAAAGAAACTCAAGAACACAGGCAAAACAACGTCAGTGACATCTATCAGCCTGGAAAGGTTACAAAGCCCTTTCTAAAGCCACTGATGATTCATCCAAGAGATCACAAAAGAACCCAGAACAACGTCTAAAGAGCTGCAGACCTCACTTAGTAAGTGTTCATGGGTGCTGCTACCTGTCTGCTAGGTACTGCCTCTACTGTTGCCATACAGCCATTCAAGACATTTGTTCTTTAATCTTGGGTGAGTAAACCATTTTCACCATCCATTATCTATTATTAATTTATATCAATATGTTAGCACTAAATATCCCTGTCCGTGGATTATAGTAAATAAAGTCTAGACACCTTAACTAGCAATTTAGCACTTATGGCTACTTCTGCGTCTGAAAAACTGCAGTGGCCTTTATGCTCAACTCCAGACTTCAGAAATATAGTGGTGTCGTATTGGCTATTTCTCTCTTTTATGAGTGTAGCAGATATTCTTATTTGGGGGAAATATTTGAAGCGTGTTGAATTCTTGTTAACATCTGACACAATCTAGGCTACAAAGACTATGAGAAGTTAAAAGTTCCCAAAGCCTTTGATTTGGGAAAAGCAGACCACCACACCGCTTAAACATTGTATTATTTTTCTTAAAGGATCAAAAGCAGAGCAGCAGAATCAAAGATAAAGTTTTCTCTTAGGGTACTGCTAGTGGCTAACGTAGCCTTAAACTAACAGCTTGAAGCAAAGATGAAGAGTTAAAGAAACTCTGCTACACTCACTTCTTTTATATCCTTTGTAAAAATTGAAGTCTTTACACCCAGACTGAAGACTGAACTGTTTGGACGAGGATTTCTTAGCCAGCTATCCTGGGTCATGCTGAGGTTAAGGTTGTGACATCGGGCAGGAAGCAAAGTACAAGCAAGGATGCTAGTGTGCCACAGGGCGCTTTATACAAGAACTTAAAATTTCCCCATAAAATACTATTAAAGAACATTAAATTAAAACCAAATTTATGCCTACAGTTAGGGAAATTGTTTGAGTGGTTTTCAAGGTATTTCTTAACTAAAAAGAAAATTGAAACAAAAATGAACCTTTCTGGCATGCATAACAGAAAGTATCAGAGTCACAAAAAACACACATTGATTGTGAGTTCAGGCGTGGCTTCACCTTCCTGTGTACTCTCCTTGTTTTCTTTTATTTTTCGCATTATCTTTCCGTTCGCCTGCTGTCCAGTCGGAAGAAAGTCGGTCCCAGAGGAGCCAAACCAGTCCGTGTCTGATCCATAAACAACCGATAGAAATGCAATCAGGCCTGGCACTCCATCTTATCTTCACCCATCTTAACACTTCACCACCACTTTCTCATCCTCACATCCCTCCTCCCCTATCCAGCACTGATTTCATGTCACGGCTCTAAAATGAGACTGTCGCCTTTGGTCTCTGTGCAGACAGGATAACAGAGGGTGAGAAAGAGATACGTTTTCATGTTTTCCCTGTCATTTGGGGAATTTCTCCCCATTGCTTTGTATATAATTCGAGTCTAATTACGAGCTCTCGCTGCCTGTTTTTCTGGAGGCCAGCCTGATAATCACACAGCGAGCTGCTCTGAATAAGTCAGCTGATGCAATTGCATTGTAGCAAGCAACAGGGGCACAAATGGTGAACCAAAACAAATGAAAACAGAGGTCTGGCCATCTGCTGGCTTGTACAGCAAAGCTCAGGATCCATATAATCAAATATTACAAAGCAGAGAGGAAATGTTTGTCAGTTTCATTAGCCAGTGTGAGCAGGCTGCCTCAGACGTTCTCCATGCAATGCCTGCTCCCTACAAATGAACTACAGCCAGTGGTCGTCGTTCTGAATTATTGAACACTTAACTATAAATTATTATTATATATAAAAACAGCAAAAGAAGCTAGAAGAAAAGAATATGATACTATTTCTTCCTTCTACTTACCCTGACTGTTCTTCTTGTTTGTCTTGGATAGCAGATGTGGATGAAGGGCATGTGTACAGTCTTAGCTAACCTGAGGATTATATAATGAAAGGTGATTATCTGGCTAAATATGTCTGGATTAGGTAGATAGATCTAACCGGTCGCCTCTGTTCTCAAGAACAAAAAGGGCAGTGACATTGTGTTCCTGCAGATTTGCCATTTTCTGTGTTTTGATCAGTTTATATTTCATTTCCGTGCAGTTTGGTGAGAAAAACTTTAGATTCAAGATGCAAAGATCAACCATTCTGTTCTGTTCTGTCCCTCTCTATATATATTTCACGGCATCACATCCATGCACAGGGTCCATATCACTGTCCAGGAGAAACAAACAATCTGAGCCTGAATAACAACACACTGAAACGGAAAAGCAGTGCTTCTATCGGCAGGTGTAAGTCACGAATTGCACAACAGGCATCAACAGACTGACAGATGAAACAAAAGGGATACGTTCAGAGAGCTCTGGCTAGTGTTTGAAGACAATAGACCAAATAATTCTTGACATCTAAATCGTTCATAATTTACTGGACAAAGACACAGTTTATGTAGTTTTAAGTTCTGTACACCACTACAGCTCCTTTCAAATTTAACAATTAATATTTGATTGAAGTGCAGACTTTCAGCAATAACACTTTTCATCATTTGGCTATTAATACACGCAACATGCAGAATTGTTTTGTCGTTTTGGCTGTAAAATTACAAAATAATTCTGATCTTTCAGGAACAATTTGAATTTTCTCTCTCTAATTGGTTGAGGTGTTAATGCTAGTCTCCTCTTCTTTCCAAAATCATTAGATTTTTGTCTCTAACACAAACAGTAACAAAGTTAGGTTCATTTAATGAGAACTTGTAAAAATTGATCCACTGCTGCGCCATTGGTCAAAAAAGGGTCAGTTGGTAGAAAATATACACAACCTCCCACTGTCAAAACCTGTCAGTTCAGATTAGACTTCCATCCATCCATCCATTTCCTGCTGCTTATCTAGTTCAGTCTTACAGGGAAGTAAGTAGGTACACTGTTGACCTGTCCAGATACACTCTGCAACAACCTGTTGCAAAGCCAACACAAAGAGACAGACAATTTCGAGTCACTGGTTAACCCACAAACTGCATGTGGGATGAAGCCAGAGTACCGTTCTGTGTGCAAACCCCCCACACAAAGGCCAGATGGTGGATTTAAAACAAGGTCCTTTTTGCTGTGAGCTGTGTTAACCATCATCAACATGCTGCTCCAAGATTAGAAAAGAAATTGATAAAACAGCCTGTTGAGATGAAACCAAGATGAACTTGTGCCAAAATGATGGGAAGAGTTATGTGCTAAACTTGATGGAGGCCATGTTACAACATGAGCATGTATAGCTATCAGTGGAACTGGGCCACTAGTGTTTATTGATTATGTGACTGCTGATGATAGAAGTAGCAGGATAATCAGACCGTGCTTCACAGTGCAAGGGATAATAACCCAGAGGTTTCTCAAGGCTAAGAAATGGTATGGTTGATGACCAAGCCATTCACCTGATCTCAGCCCAACAGAGCACGCTTTTCAGTCATTAAATACAAAACTGAATGCCGTAAAAACCAGAAACAACTGAAGGCAGCAACATTAAAGGCCTTAAAGAGGATCTGAAGGGAGGAAACACAGTGATGTCTGTGATATCAGGCAGTTATTTGCTACAAAGGATTGTCAGGTTAGTTTGATGTGTTGAGTTTTGAGCCTGCCTTTGGGGGCAAATAATGCAAATAACAAATAAGCCTCAGAAGAAAATGCCAAACAAACCCTGAACACAGAGAGTGCACAAACAGTGCAGATGGACAGGGCAAAGCAGCCAGAAAAATCTCTAATCACAGACAGAGTCAGATAAACGAGTGTGTGGATAAATTTGTATGTTTAACGTGATTTGTTATGAGTATAACCTCAAAGCAAAGGTGAGAGGTTGAGCTAAAAACCCAAGTGAAACTCAAACTTTGCACATAAGAGTTTACCTCGTCAAGCTGCTGCACATGTAAAATCTGTGGAAATTTTGAAACTCTCTTGACGCAGAGTGTCATAATACTGCTGCTGCTGTTTACTTTTAATGAATTAAATCAAGTATATATATATATATATATATATATATATATATATATATATATATATATATATATAGTGTGTGTGTATATATAGCAGTAAATGTGAAGAATAAGGCTGTTAAGCAGCTAGAGAAAGAACTGGGGGCAAAATGTGTGATTTGAGAGGTTAATTAACTGGCAGTTGAAGAAAATGTAGATATCAATTTAAGTAAGTATTTCCCTAAGTAATGAGCTCAGGCGCCGATGCATGGGATGCTAAAAGCTGCCACTATAATCACAATGGATTCACTTTTTGAAGTGCTGTGAAGATATCTCTGCATTGGCAGCTCAGTGTATAGAGTATATGCTGTGTGTGTGTGTGTGTGTGTGTGTGTGTGTGTGTGTGTGTAGATGGCACGTACAGTCCTGTTTTTCATCCTTTCATTTCCTAACTAACTGATTTCACAGATTTTCGCGCTGTTAGTTAGTCGGGCACAGAATTTAATGGGCTTTCGGGTCCCCGGGGCTCTCTCCTATTAAACCCTACGCAGTTTATTGACTGCCAAAGTAGCTCAGACACACTGGTTGTTTTTGCTGAAAGTACACCTTAAATTTCACCTGAACCATCTTTAACTTTCTGTGTATGATATTAACTGTCACAAAGAGGGAAAAAAGAGAAAAGGAACATAAATGACACAATTTCAAGCCTCTGGCATCAGATGTGTAAACTTTCCAGATGAACTCTGTTCTTCCTCTCCTTGGCATTTAGCTTTGCTCTGGAGAGGTCAGTTGGTGAACTTTGTCTCACTTCACAGGACAAAGCTGCTGCACGACCCGTGACTCACATAAATGTCACCTCACTTCAAAATGCGCAGAAATGCAAAACAGCCATGCCTCGCCTCTTCAGTGAAAAATTTGTTGTAATTTTACCGAAACCCACCGGTAGAACAACTTTTCATTAATCCCGCAGCCTTGTGTTCCCTGCAAATGGAGAAAAGGCTTTTTGTTGTGCTCAAAGGAAAACAAAAGCTGGAGAGAAAGCATAATCTAATTTTTATGCTTTCTCTCCATTCCTCTCTCTCCCCCTTCATTCCCCTGTTCTTTGCGCGTTGAGGCAGCGCAGCAGTGGGAAACTATTGAAGAACCTATTCCCTGTGCAACCCTCGCCACGCTCAAATATGCTTAGTGCATCCAACCAAAGCCCTTATTTAGCGTTTTGCTTTTTTTTTGTGGAGAAGTAGAAACTTATTTTACCCCTTACCTTCACAGAAACAGACAAGTGAACACAATAATGTGCATTTCATGGTCCACTCAGCTCCCAATGGAGTGTGGACCTTTGAATTGTTGACTTAAGTAGAATCGGCTTTTTTTTCTGTTAGCTTGGTTAGGATGGAGGCAAAGGTGCCGTTAGTGCAGCGTGAAACACCGATGCGGCCATTTTTCACGTTATCGACTTTTAGTGCAAGAAATTTTAGAAATGTCTCTCATCAACTGCACTGCAAATGTTTTAATTTTGCTGTTATTTTTAGAGGGATCTGGAGGACTCGACCAGCTTTTGACATAGCAGTTGACATAATCAGTAGAAAAATCAAATTCACCATCTTCCTTAAAACAGGTTAAGTTGATTAACTGTAACAAAAAAGGAAAATTGTGCTTCAGATTTAAGACACTGTCCACAGCTTATAGTTCGATTCGGTGACAGTTAAACGCTCCCTTAGTTATGCTGCAGTAGTCCTAGGCTGCTGTAGGCTTCCCATGATGCTCTGAGTATTTCTTCCTCACTCACCTTGTTCAACACTCAACACTCTGCTTTTAATCATTACTTATTATCTCTAGCTCTCCCCTCATCCCCAACCGGTCGCATCAGATGGCCGCCCCTCCCTGAGTCGGGTTCTGCCTATCTTTCTTCCCGTTAAAGGGGAGTTTTTCCTTCCCACTGTCACTAAGTGTTTGCTTATAGGAGGGCGTTTGATTGTTGGGGTTTTCTCACTATTACTGTAGGATCTTTGAAAAAAAAATAGTGATCAAAAAGTCAAATCAAGAAGCCAGTGAATAGCATTACTTTAAAAAAAACAAAACTTGGTCATCTTCTTTGCATATTATAAATTTGATTCGGGTTGTTTGAGGCTGCCACTGATGATGGGAAACTGCTACATCGCTCAGCCAAAACTGCAAACTACAAACACAACCATCTCAGAACTTCTCTCAGCTTTGAAGCGAGTGAAGGATACTCAGAATACATCAGAAGGTGCAATTCCCACTGCAACTAACAGCCACGAGGTACAAAATGATGCAGATGAGCGAACTGCTGTATGGATCGGAGCTGATGTTGCAAGAAAAACACATTGAATATTTTCTCACCGAACAATACCCCCATTATTTATTTTTTTACTTGGCACATTATTGAGATCGTATTTTCTTCCTCTTTCTGCCACTTGCTTTAGGGATTTTCACAGCGACTACACCGCATCCATAAATCTTCTCTGATGTCTTCTTTTCCTCCTGCCCGGCAGCTCCAATACGTCCACTATCTGCAAACGTCCAAACCATCTCAACCTTGCCTCTCTAACTCTTTATTCCCAAATTTAGTCGTTTCTGATGCAAATTACTAAGAATAATATTAAGAAAGAATTCAGCTGTAAATTGTTGTTATCTGAGCTGAGTGTGTTAACAAATGAGCAAAAGCGAGACGCTAAAGAAGAGAGGCTATTGGAGGGTTTTGTGTTTAATGAAGTATTCACTTATTGTTGACTGATAATGTCCTATCAGGGACTAATTGCCTGCACGGTTGCCTCATTAAACATAGCATGACATCCTGCCACGGGACGCTGGCTGCACACCTCGCTGCAATCGCTGCGATCTCAATACGCTCCCATTCTCCCCCTTCATCTGCTGCCCCGATGCTCATGGTTGCAGTCACGCTCTGTTTGTTGTTTGATAGAAAAGACCATTATGAAAGGACCTGGAGTTCTGGAAGTGCTCATGGATTTCCTGTTTTTGCTGTGGAAATGTTTCATTCTCTTTTTAAGCTCGTGTTTATTCCCTCCTCTTTTCTTTTCTCCCTGCTTCCTGCTCTTTAAAACGCATTTCTGACTTCTTCACTGCAGTCACCTTCACACTCCTGATCTGAAGCAGTTGGCTCGTCTCTCCCCCTTCCCTCTCTGTCTATTCAACCCTCTATTTCGCACATGCCCACCGCTCTGCCTCTGGGCCACACTTCCCTCCACCGCTCCCTGCAACCACCGCAACCTCTCCCCCTGCTTTATTTATGGGAATATGCTGATGGGGCAAACCCAGGTAAAGATAGATTTCTTTTTTTTTTAGGGCCAGAAACATAAATTGAAATAGAAAAAGGAGGGGGGCAGTGTAAGAGAGAAAGACCACGTGCAATTAATCACTGAGTTGTCATTTTTTCTAAAAAGCAAAGTCATTCATCAAAAGCAGTGGAATAAAACTAAGAAATCAGGGAGCTGGCAAGGACAGCGAAAGAGTGTATCATGGTATCTATTCAGGATCTAATTGGGTCAGTGGCAAATAATGTGGCTGTGTTTGTGCTGAGCTTTGCTTCAGAGTTGAAACAGCAGGCTGGAGATCAGCGTCAGCAGGAGAGTAATTCAATCTCATGAGAGACAAAACAAGAAATAAGGAAACCTCAAAGCTCCTGAGCAACCCGACTCAGATCCAGCGGCATGTTTCTGGCTCCACACTGCACAGGAAGTTGCTATATGAAAACAGTCAATCGAAAGTGAAACAACAGCGAAGCTAAATGCCACAGGGGGGCATTGTGCACGTAAACTACAAAAGAGCAAGGGGACACATATAAAATAAACAAAGGGGGGAAAAAAATGAAATAACACATTTAGCCTGAGGGAATATCCTTCTGTCAGTCTGTCATTTAATTTGACAGAGGTCATTCTTTCTTTTGCGTTGCTGGCTGTGCCTGTCACAAAACATTAGAAAAATGAAAACTTGCTTGGTGACATTGTGCGTGAATGTAGACGGGAAAAAAATTCCACACCTGTTTTTTTTTTTCTTCTTTTTTGGGGTGTGTGTGACCCTGCTTGTCAAAGTTAAGGCAAATCAGAGAGAGAGTTAATGGAATCTGTCTGTGTCAAAAAAGAAGAAAAAACCCTCAGAGGGAGAAATGGAGAAGGAGAAAGGCGTAGAAGTTGAGGTTGAGCCTGGTAGTAGATCATATCAGTGAAGGGAGGGAGGGCTGAGAGCGACTGAAAAACAAGGACGGGGGAGCGGCTTCTCGTGCGAGACTAGAAGCTCCGCATGCAGGATTTAGCATGTGGTGAGAAGAATAATGTACCTTGACAGAGCAGCGCTCTCTTCCAATGCGACCGATCACTCCACCCCCACCTCGAAGCGGAGTGATGTGGAGCGCGAGCACCACCTGTGACACCAACTGCCACCCTGGGGGAACATCCGCAGCTAGCCACCTGTTAAAAAATGCAGCCGCCAACCTGTCTGTTATATTCATTCAGTTCCCCGTTATTGACGTTGATTTGAAATGCGATGAGTGCCTCTTAACAATTCTTGAGCAGAATTCAAATGCCACTCAAACTGTTTCTCACAGGAGGAAAATTTGCATCATGCACATCATGTGCTCATCAGGAAACATCCTCTGGCGGCTGCTTAATAAGATGTTGATACAGCGCCTCACTGTTCCACACTTCAAAGAAGGAAAAACTGTCTTTGGCTAACGCATACACGAAGAAAGAAAATAAAGTGTTTTGCTTGATATAAGATACTGTTGATGTCCCCTTACTCCTTTTCCCAGTCTTTTCTATTCCCAGTGGCAGAAAGGTGCAGTTTCTCCAATGGCCACTTGAGGCTGGCTCCAAACGCAAGTCAACCTCCCATGACTTTCATGTTAAAAGCATATTTCAAAACTGGTTACACACTCGCACACACACAAATACAAACACTTTGTTTGTCCTGAAAAATAACATAGCCTACTGTGTGTTTAGGTGAAGGAAATTCTTGTGTTATATTAGCAGACACGTCCCTCAAACACAAACAAACACGACTGAAACAGCATTTTTATATTTCAGGTCAACAATGGTTGAAGTAAGGTGGCAAAAAATATAGAGTAGAACGGTCAGATTGTTGAGGTTGTTTCCACCTATTAAAGGCCCAGTGAGACAAAGCAACTGAACTCATTTTATTATGATGAAATGAAGAAACAAAATTTCTTTTTTTTTCTAGTCCTGTGAGCGATATGGTTTTGGCTTTTGGAGCTGAAAGTAGGAAATGCTAGAAAACGCTAAAACACAGCTGTGTCACGGGTGAATTTTTATTTTAGTTTGACTTTAGCAGCCATGCCATTAATGTGGCTTTGCTTTTTGCAAAAAGTAGCAAAGTTACTCGGGAACTTAATATAGTCTGGCAGTCTGTCTGCACACATTTGCAAGGGCAAGTGTAGGAAACGGTAAGCAGTTCTTTTGATCTCTATCAGAAGATTTATGCTGTTTCTTAGCCTGTGCTGTGGTCAAATGTTAAAAAATTCACCATATGCTAGTGCTGAAGTATGTAAATAGAGTTACTTAATCTCAGAGCTAATGGCTGGGTGAGAGGCTTGGGAGGCTGTGGTTATACACTTAATGGAAAACCTGCACTGCTTTGTGCTGTAGTAATGGGAGGAGATTATCTTGCCATGCAGAAGGACTGGATAAATGCTTCTCCACAAATTGCTCACAGCCTCTCCCTCCTTCCCACCAATCTCTTTCTCACTTATTCTAGATGTTTATTATTCATATTATACTCATGAGCGATGTGGATGCTTTAATCACGCTGACACGGAGGCTGAGGCGTGTGTGGCAGCTGAACGGCTTTGTTCAGAGATTCTGTTTTCCAGCATTGTTTCCCTCTTTACTTCTCTCTATTTTTTTTACTGTTTATTTAGGTTTTTAGTCGGTGATATCACTGACTAATATTTTCAGTTTATGCAGCTCCTTTCATCATTCTTTGTCAGGGTTTACGTTTTTTGTTTTTTTTTTTTGGAACTCACTTCACTCGTTTTCTTTGGATGTTGCTCGCCGTGCTTCACTTTTGTCAGCTCATGGACAATGCAATGTTTACCCCTAAGAAAGATCAATACCTCAACACCACTGAGCAGACTTCATTCTTCAAGCACAATTGATTGGATTTCTTCCTCACAGCTTGCCTGGACATGTTAAACCAGACAAATCCATGACACCCTGAATGAAGAACAGCGTAAACCGAGCATGTGCCTGTTGAATTTACCACCTCACTCCCCTCATTGGTGAGCTGTAGTTATGATGTTTTCACTGCTAGCATTGAATACATTTTTTAGGTGTAGACTCCAAATTTGAGCCATTGATTGGGCAAAAACTCGTTTAATGGAAGTAACTCAAAATTTTGAGCTTTTATGTCATTATATAAACTATTTTGCCAAACCTACAGTTTCAGTGTAGCCAGTTAGGACGATAACTATTTGTACAATAACACACCACCACAGAGGAGTTTACAAACTGTGATTGAAGCATGGAGTTTCATCTTTAATTAAAGGATTTGAACAAAAAGATTTTGCATTAACTTTTTTCTGAATTACAGCCATCAGCCACAACATTTTCAGAGGCTCAAAGGTTATCAGACAAGCTAACATAATTTTAGATATAAGTATTATTTTTTAATGCTTACAAGAAATGAGTCTCTGAAGTCTAGAAGCTATGGACGGCACCAAATGTTGTGTTTGCTCTCTTGCTATACTCTGTCAGGCCTTTACGGCAGCTCGCTTCAGTTGCTGCTTGTTTACGGGGATTTCTTTTATTCAGTTTTGTATTTAATAACTAAACAGCATGCTCTTTTGGATTATGATCAGGTGACTGACTTGGCCATTGAAAATGTAATAATATCCCTTTTTTTGCTTTGAGAAACTCTTGGGCTATTTTGCAAGATGCTTTGGGTCATTATATCCATTTGCACCGTGAAGCACTGATCAGTCAGTTTTGCAGCATTTGGCTGAGTAGAGAGTCCTGTACACTACATTTTCACACAGCAGTCACACAATCAGCAATCATCAATAAACACTAGTGGTTTACATCTTTCTAGATAGATGTTGTGATGGTATTTTTCTTAACCATGGAAATAATTCAGTTATTACAGACTTAAGCTGTAATCTGTGGCCTCCAGACTTTTTGGAGCTGCTGTGCCGGCCAGGATTTAAAATGTCTTCGGGTGGAGAAACAAACTCTTTAGAACTGAGTTGTATGTGAACGGAGGGCCGAGAGCATGTTGGTGAAGGAAATAAAAAGCAAGATACAGGAAATCTTGACTAACTGCATTTTATTTATATATATATATATATATATATATATATATATATATATATATATATATATATATATATATATATATATATATATATATATATATATATATATATATATATATATATATATATATATATATATATATATATATATCTCCATCTTCATCCATTTTATCCGGGACCAGGTCGCGGGGGCAGCAGCCTAAGCAAAGAGGCCCAGACCTCCCTCTCCCCAGCCACCTCCTCCAGCTTATCCGGGGGAACACCAAGGCGTTCCCAGGCCAGCCGAGAGATATAATCTCTCCAGCGTGTCCTGGGTCTGCCCCGGGGTCTCCTCCCGGTGGGACATGCCTGGAACACCTCACCCAGGAGGCGCCCAGGGGGCATCCTTGTCAGATACCCGAACCACCTCAGCTGGCTCCTTTCAATGTGGAGCAGCAGCTGCTCTACTCTGAGCCCCTCCTGGATGGCCGAACTTCTCACCCTATCTCTCAGGGAGAGGCCAGCCACCCTTCGGAGGAAGCTCATTTCCGCCGCTTGTATCCACGATCTCGTTCTTTCGGTCACTACCCACAGCTCGTGGCCATAGGTGAGGGTAGGGACGTAGATCGACCGGTACATTGAGAGCTTCGCTTTTACACTCAGCTCCCTCTTCACCACGACGGACCGGTGCAGCGTCCGCATCACTGCAGCCGCCGCACCAATCCGTCTGTTGATCTCCGGCTCCCTTCTCCCATCACTCGCAAACAAGACCCGAGATACTTGAACTCCTCCACTTGGGGCAGGAACTCATCCCCGACCCGGAGTGGGCACTCCACCCTTTTCCGGCTGAGAACCATGGCCTCAGATTTGGAGGTGCTGATCCTCATTCCCGCTGCTTCACACTCGGCTGCGAACCGTTCCAGTGCTGGAGGCCCTCACCCGATGAAGCCAACAGAACCACATCATCCGCGAAAAGCAGAGATGAGATTTTGAGGCCACCAAAGTGAAAGCCCTCCGCCACTTGGCTGCGCCTAGAAATCCTGTCCATAAAAATTATGAACACAACCGGAGACAAAGGGCAGCCCTGGCGGAGCCCATCACCCACCAGGAACGAGTCCGACTTATTGCCGGCAATGCAAACCAAGCTCTTGCAACGGTTGTATAGGGATCGAATGGCCCGTAGCAATGGGCCAGACACCCCATATTCCCGCAACACCTCCCACAGGACACCCCGAGGGACACGGTCGAATGCCTTCTCCAAGTCCACAAAACACATGTAGACTGGTTGGGCAAACTCCCATGCACCCTCAAGTATCCTCGAGAGGATAAAGAGCTGGTCCAGTGTTCCGCGACCAGGACGAAAACCGCATTGTTCCTCCTGTATCCGAGGTTCGACTAACGGACAAACTCTCCTTTCCAGCACCCTGGCATAGACTTTCCCAGGGAGGCTGAGGAGTGTGATTCCCCTGTAGTTGGAACACACCCTCCGGTCCCCCTTCTTAAAGATGGGGACCACCACCCCGGTCTGCCAGTCCAGGGGTACTGCCCCTGATTTCCACGCAACATTGTAGAGGCGTGTCTACCAGGACAGCCCTACAACGTCCAGAGTCTTCAGGAACTCAGGGCGGACCTCATCCACACCAGGGGCTCTGCCACCAAGGAGTTGTTTAACTGCCTCAGTGACCTCGCCTCCGGAAACTGGCGGGTCATTCCCCTCATCCCCAGACTCTGCTTCCTCCTCGGAAGACGTGTCAGTGGGATTAAGGAGGTCCTCGAAGTATTCCTTCCACCGCCTATATATGTATAATAAAATGATCTTCAAACTAATTTTAGAAGTTAAAAATGTCACACGTTATTCCAAAATAACTTCCACAAGAAGGAGGCCCTTCTATTCTACAGTCTACCTCACTTAATGGTGAGGTAGAGATTTCACTTTTAAAGACCATCAATTATTATCCAGAGTGTTTGAGTCATACTAATTTTTTGCCTTGGTTCAGTTTTTAGTAGCTATTAAATTTCATTTTACCTTGCTGCTTGGTTTAGGAATTGTAGCCAAGTACAGGATAGGGTAGGGGAAATTAAAGTAAGATGGAGAGAATGGGCCAATAGCTAGATTCGCAGGAGGGATAAAGGGAGTTGCGTGGAGAAGAATGACTGGAGCCACAGGTAAAGTTGCTATGAATTGTATTAAACTATTTAGCAACAATTTAACAGCATTTTATGAACAGGAATGAAAACATAAAATAAAATACAGTGACAGCAATAATAATAACAGTCAGAATCCTATCTGAGCTCAGATATGTCAGTCTTGCCGGCTTAATAGTCAGTGTTCAGTCAAGTCAAATCCAACAGGTCAAAAGTTTGTGATTGGTGCGATTTCGTCCTACCGCACTGTTGCAATTGTTCGTGAGAGAAGAGCAACCTGCCCTTCTGGGCCAACTCAGAATGGCTGTGGTTCGGTTCGGTTCAAAGGGAAAGGCTCGCCATCTTCCTCGTCAGGAAGAGATCCAGGTCTCACGATCCCATAAAAAAACCTAGCCTGTAAACAACAGGACTATTACTAATTCAGTTCACACTCTAATGATATACATGGCCATATGTAAATAATGTAAGTGCTATAACAAAACAAGCACAAAACATTAATTCTAATTTCTAACTATAGTCTATACAGTGCATCTTAATCATGAATGCAATCTTTAAATCACAATCAGCTTATTCTATCGTCAAGGTGCACATTTCTATCAGAAATCAGAAATAAACCATAAACTATGGTAGATTATTTTTTTACAGTATTGCCCTTTAACTGAATTACAGGAGCATTGCTTTACACTGCATAGCAATGAAGCAATATATTATTTACACTCAATGTACAGAATAAAATTACCAAAAGAATATACAAAAACCCACAGGCTGTAGTTTTACAGTATGTGGTAACGTATCAGCACAGTAAGAATACACACTGACATCTATCCAGTGCCGCTCGAGCATCAAATGTAACAAAATAAAGTAGATTCATGACCTTTAAGATCAACATTAACTTATTCCATCATCTAATTTTAGTGCGTTTAATATTCAACAAGTAATACTAGAACATCATCAGCACACAAGCTGAGTGCTCAAAATGGCTGAACTCAGTGAGAAACCCCGTGTGTTCTCCCACAGTGAAAACGTGGTCAGCTACAGCTATGAGCATTAGGCTAGTTAGCTTTTCAATTAGCCTGATTCGCCCAGTCCCAGTTTAACTCACCAGCACACTTCTAATGTTCAACTCTCAGAGAGGATCTTGTTCAACTCTCAGAGAGGATCTTGTTCAACTCTCAGAGAGGATCTTGTTCAACTCTCAGAGAGGATCTTGTTCAACTCTCAGAGAGGATCTTGTTCAACTCTCAGAGAGGATCTTGTTCAACTCTCAGAGAGGATCTTGTCCACTTCATCCGCTCCCGCGCAGATCTACAACATTGAAATCGGGCCATTATATTCCCTGTTAACTTCTTGTTAGCTTTTTAGCTTCAAGGTTAGCTTAACAGCTTCTGACTCACCGCGATGGTTTCAAGGTCCGAAATGTTCACAATAAATCAGGTCCGTTTCTCCAAGGTCCATGCAGATCTCCGGTATGGATATTTGCTCAATTTATCAAGTTAATAGTTATTTTCCAGCGAAAAGCTTGGCGGTGAAAATCAGTGATGGTCTCGTGCACCTCCGTCTCTCTCTGTGTCTGAGCACGTGACGGTACAGAGCAGGGGAAGGCGGGGCTTGTTCCTTCCTAACCAGTAGGGGTGTTAAATATACTCTTTGGGTTTTATTCTTATATTTATAGTATTTATCTTTTATTATTGATTTATTTTTGATCAACTCAGTGATTAACAGAGTAATGATAAATCCCAATTAACAATAACATGTTGTAGTGCATTACTGAGTCGTGTAAACTCACTGGGTTACAGAATCAAAATAATTAGTAGTGAGGTTGAAACGTTCACCTGAGATGTTGCATGCACTTATTAAAGTAGCCAGAGGCTTCACACACCTATTCTGGGTTGTTTCCTGTTTATCACTGATGATGTCTACTAGCCACAGAAATGCAAGTAAATAAAGCTGATATCAGAGATTTAACAGCCATAACATTCAAATCGAGTGATTCTGGATACAGGGTACTCATGTTTCACAAACATTTATATTCCCTTCATTTTGCTCATACAGTGTGTAAAAATCACAGACATTTTCTTTCATAGGAAAATGTTACTGTGAAAAACAATGCCTGTGATTAATCCAGAGTAGCAGAGGCATTGTTTCTGGGCTGTGTTTTGGCTGTTTAATGTTTTGGATGGATGATTTCAGTGCTTTGAGGAGAGCAAACAAAATGAAAAAAAACTTCATCTGCAATGGTGTAGAACAGGATTTTAAGAAAACCCCACAAATCCTAAAATTATTCAGTTATTTAGACATGATTCAATAAAGGTTTTCTTATATAGTAACCTACATTTCATTTAAATGGTTCTTTAGAGCCCTTTTGTATAGAGAGATAGATATAGAACAGCAAGAAGCTTTAATACACAGTGTTGATAACAGTATGGATGATTTCCTGAAGTATTCTTTATGCCATCAATAACTGAATAATGTTGAGGAAGAATGAGCTCCGCTGCTTGTGTGGTGATGAATGGAGCTGATGTGACAGGTATCCATGATGGAGAGCAGTTTTTCAGTGACCTCTTGTCCTCACTTACTCAAACACCTCCAGAATCTGGCCAGTGATGACTCCTGGCTTGTGAATTAGTTTGTTGATCCTGCACAGCTCTCTCCCACTGATGCTGCCCCCCAGCAGACAACAGTAAAATCGCCTCCACAGTCAGGTGGAAGATCTCAAGCATCTTTCTGCACACACTGAAGGACCTGAGCTTCCTCGGAAAGTAGGGTGTGTTGCTCATCCCCTTCTTGTACACATCATCACGGTTGCTCCACCAGTTCAGTATGTCATTCAAATGAACACTGATTTAACCTCCTCACCTCCTCACCTGTAGTTTTTTCCCCTCCGGGAATCAACCGCCATCTCTGAATGTCTGACATTCAGGAGCAGGTGATTTCTGCCTGACAAAATTCTTCACCGGCTCCCTGTGCTCCAACTGGTGCCCACCCCTAACACACCCAACCACTGCGATGTCATCAGTGTACCTCTGCAGGTGACATGAATCACTGATATACTCGATATCTGAGGTGTACAAAGTAAACAGGAATGGAAACAGGACTGGCCCCTGTGGTGCTTTGGTATTACTAACCACCACATCAGACATAATGTCTCCCCCAGCCACACAACTAAATAGCCTAAATACACTACCTACAAAAGCCAACCAATATAGCTCTCCTATAACCTTGTTCCTCTATATACCGTCCAGCTTAAAAAATAAAAAATAAAAAGAACAAACCCCCCTGGTGTTCCAGACACCACTCAGATAATTGAAAACTTTTTTTTGCAATTGTTTTGCTAAACTAACTCAGCAAAAGTGCCTCACAAATCTGTGGTTCATTGTTCATCCATGACCTGAACATGCTGCAAGAGCCCTCCTGGTGGACTACAGTGCACAGACACATGAAGAGCGTCTGAGAGTTTTGGAGGTCAGCTATGAGCACTCTAATAACTGACGCTGTGGGTGGAGTGAAATTGCTCACCTATGCTTCTTCATTTTCACCAGACGGCTGAGTAGCTGTGTGGAAACCAACACCATGAAGACTTTGTGTCTGTGTAGCCAGAACTCAGGCAGATGTTTACTGTAGGAGAATCAATTTCAAGCCCCTCGAAGCATGTGGCGCATGTCGAAAGCACCTATTTAAAAATAGTTCATTTTGGCACCGGTACACTGAGTAATCATTTATCTCATTTCAACTCATTTAGCCAACATGTTCTTCTTGCAAATTAATGAATAAACAGTGTAATGGTTTGTTAACGCAATATTGATGTGGTAATCCTGATAGTGATGACATGCCCAGACTAAATCTGCCTATAAACGGATGAGCTGACACACCCACATGCATTTACCCCTCTTCTCCTCCGACCATTAACATAACTGAATATGCTTGATGTTGATCATTTGTTACTTTTTAACAATGCAAAATGACATTGTTAATGTTTACGCCAACCCACTGAGTGCAGCTCAGACCAGCATTTACTACATATATTAGTAATTATAGGACAGGTGTAATTCTGTAATTCTGAGAATAGCTGAGCTGCTATCAGACAACTCTTGTCATCTTGGTTGCCAGAATAAACACACTGTTATTATTAGACAAGGGTCAAAATGCTGCACTCCCACCTGAAAGCAATTTTTCAGCAGCTCCAGTGACGCTCCCCTCATCCACCATAAACTTTGTGCTCTATGACCACAGTACTCCACTTTACCCTTAGCATGACTTGGGGTTTTTTTGCCAGTCAAGATTATCACAATGAAATAGGAGGTAATCATAGACTGTATATAAATGATGGATGCAGCCAGCCTAATATTAGCCACTAGTTTGTACAAAGCTTGGATCTAACTGAAAACCGATGAATGCATGCTTATATGGTGGAGACTCGTCAATCAGACTAAATTAAGCTAAATCACATCCTGCTTTGTTCTGTATTTTTATCTGAATAGGACTTTAATTACATATTTAACTTGTTGCATAACTACTGAGGCTGTAATGTCATCAGGAATTTTTTATAAGATCATAAATTCAGTGAGCAGTGGGGTCAGTTGGGCTTCATTCATCTCACAACCAGATGCCCTCTGATGGCCATTACAAAGATTTAGAGCTAAGACACTTAGACACTGGCTTGACTTTTCAGACCTGACGTTATGTCTGTTTTTTATATACAGATCATAGCTGGAATAAGTGTCTCAAACAAATCGGGTCATTTAAAGGCAAAAAGCCTGTTTGTGTCTCTGAAGAAACTCAGTTATATCAGACAAAACAAATATACTCACGTTTTTAAAATGCTTTTCTCAAAGCTCTTTAGACTGAAGGCGAATTTTAACCGTGGTAAATGGACTGGTTCTTATATAGCACTTTTCTACTCAAAGCACTTTATACAACTTGCCTATACAAGTGTTTTGTATCTAACATTCACACTCCGACAGACACATCTGCAGCAACTTAATATCTTGGCATGCTGACTGCAGCCAGGGATCAAACCAACAACCTTCCAATGGGCTCCCACTCTACATGACACATCATGTAGCGTTCATGTCTTTGTGCAGTTGTTTGTGCTATACACTATCGCTAGCTCACTTCCATGGCCAATTTAAAATCACTTTGTCTTTGGACTCTGGGAGGAAGCCAGAGCACCAGAGGACATGCCAACTCTCCCCCAGCTGGGATTTGAACCATGAACCTTTTTGCTGGGATTCCAAAGAGCTGCCACCCAGGTTTATTGGTTTACTCTCATTTTTCTCATTGAGACTGGATATTTTCTCTTTTATATCCATTTTTCCATCTTTGTTCTCCCCTTTTCCTTAGAATACTGGAGATGGCCCCTTCTTCACCCCTCCTATCAAAGCCTCGTGTTTTATTGATATTGGCTGCATGTCCCATCGACCTTAATGCTCCTCATGCTAACATTTACAAAATGTTATCTTTCCTTTAATTTTTCCTTCAGATATTCTCTTTTCTTTTGACTTGATTAAAATCCACTTCAGAAAGTTTACTAACCAGTCGCTTTGAAGATAATTTAATAATGTAACCAAACAGGACCATAAAACATTTTTATTGCACCAAACAGTTCACATTTTATGCCTTAAGGTCTTTGAATGACTAAAAAGTATAAACTATTTCATACATTTGGATGACTGCCAGGTCTAAATGCATGTTGAACCTCTTAGAAAATAGGATTTGGGGGTTAAAAAAGTATTATCACAACAAATAAAACACAAAAATCGACATACATGTCTGATTTGGAGTTTTCTAATGCTAATAAGCCCTCTAATTTTAAAAACCTCATAAACTTGCAGGGTTTAACGCACTCAGTCAGTCCTATTCTTGCTCATCCTTGTGTCCATCGCTGATTTCCATCAGTGACATCCCACATAAATCCACTGCTACTGATGCGTTGCTGCCTTTGATTCATTTTATTACTGTGGCAGGTGGCAGCCGTTACTATCAGCTCTTCTTGAATTGGACACATGCAGACAAACACACACGCACACACATATGCTTGTCTGATATTGGCTGTAGTCATAGCCCACACAAAGTAATCTGGTAGTGTAATTTAATGGTTGGCGGTGTGTTTTGTTGAGCTCAGTCAACACGTTGAATTTAATTTCCTTTCTGTGTCCTTCAGCTAGTGCCCCCGTCCCCCTTTTTCCCACCCTAAAGTAATGTTTCCTATTGTGTGCAGTCAGTGTTTTCACACCCATTTCCCTCCACATGTACTGTATGTATATATATATATATATATGCGTCTCTGTGTGTTTGTCTTTGCTCCTACTGCCTTGTGTTTGTCTGTATGTCTGTTTGTCTCCCCATCTGTCCCGATGTATTGCTCTTCTTGTCTGTCTGTCACTCTCTCTCCCTCTCTATCCCTTTCTGTCAAAACCCCACAAACACTTCTCCCTCCCAAGCCTGCCTTTTTACCCGGATTTCTCCCCACTGCTGAGAAAGTGAGTGACAGTACTATATGCACAGTATGGAAACGACTGATGTGGATTTTAAGCACATACGTCACAAGTAAAGGGGAAGGGAGAGAGGGAGGGGAGAGGAGAGCAAACGATGAACAGAGACAAGGAGAAAGCAGAGAGAGAGAGAGAGAGAGTACAGAAGGATATATTGACTCAAAGCTGGTCTGCATGCTCCACAGAGTGTGAGAGACAGAGGATGTGAGAGCAGGCAAGATGGAGTGCTGGCACAGATGAAGACTGTCCCTGGGTATGTTTTTTTGAGGGTGGCTATAATTGTGAATGTGTGTACGAGTGTCTGGAAGTCTGTGTGTGTGTGAGCACATGTGCTCGCATGTGCGCGTCTCAGTATGTAGAAGGACGCGAGCGAATGAGTTTGCAAGCAACATGCTGCAAGTGAACATTTGAACGCGGGTTCCCAAGCAGCGAATTTAGGTGCTGTTACGTAAGAGCGGCGTGAGTGACTGAATGAGTGTAGTTGTTGAGGACGGGGACAGGCGGTTTGGGGTCTTTATGTGTGTTGAGGGTGTGAATAAATGTGTGTAATGAAGTATGGTCAGGAATGCAGGATGCTCTTACAGATGCAAGTTCAAAAGCGAGTTAAGGTGTTGACACAGAGGTGCGTTAAAATTCAGCCTCACATGCACGTGAATGTTTGTGCGTGGAGCTTCACCGTAGACTGGAGAGGAGCTACACCAATGCTGATGAAAACAAGGCATTGTTAGTCTGTTTTTGTTTTTCCCCCCGTTGCTGATTTTTGCTCGAGTTCTGACTCATGTAGATGGAGAAATTAAGCTCACTGTGAAAAAAGATGACATCGAACGACATTCCCGCAAAGTCTCATTAAAGCTCGAGCTCATTTCAAAGGAGGTGAAACAATCAATCAGTTATTCTGTGTGCAAATTGACAGGACAATAATCAATAACAATTTTCAAGACTGATTAAGTCATTTGTTATGCAAAAATGGCAACGATTCCGAATTTTTCCATGATTTTCTGTTTTTCGTGAACTATCTTTGAGTTGTAGACCCTTGGTCAGCCCACAGTCAAAAAAACCCAAAAAAGCCTGAAATGCTGACTTTAACTAATTTAATTACATGCAATTTTTTCATCTAATTTTCTTACAAAATTTTACATTTAATGGAATCTGGTCAAGTGAATGTTGCTTGAGTACAGTCTCAGTTTATACCAATTACATTTTCCTTATTAATTAATTATTTGCATGAATAAACCTTTGATTTTATTTATTTCAGTTGCATTTTACTCAGACTCATTGCCTCACATTTGCTGAGGGTGAAAAACTATTTTTTTAGTGCAACTGTGATAACAATTTGGCCAAAAAGCTGGTAAGAGAATATTTTCAGTCTATTTGTTTTTTCCCTAATGAATCGCCCCCTCTGTGCCAAGAGAAACAAATCTTTCAGGTCTTCATCACACTACATTTGAACATTTAGCCAGTGCAAAACTGATGTGACACAACAAATATATATCGTCCGCTGCCGTCAGCGAATGCTGACTTGTTTGCAACACCATTCGACCGATTTATCATTGCATCTTTCTCTTATCTGACAGATAAGAGAAAGATGCTCTTGAAACATGCGTTAGGTTTTTTTCTGTGCACTTTTAATTAATAGGAAAGTCATCCGCAATGAAAACTGCTTCAGCACTTTCACACGCAACTTTTCAAGTTAAGGAAACGTTTGTGCCTTCAACAAACGAATCAAGTTGAATCAGTCAAACACTAAAGAGCGAAACCCTTTTATTTGGAAAGATGTGTGTGAAACACAAACTGCTCAGATATTAAGGAGCAGATGCCACCAGCTGAATCTAAAAAGCTGTGACATCATGGACATGTGAAACATATAGGAAGGATGACGACTGGCGTGCATCCTCACATGACCTGCTGTTGTGATGTGGCTGTCGACAGTGACTTCGTCATGCTCGTTCATGAAGTGCATCTGTATATTTTTGCACACACTAAGCCAGTTTTTTCTTTAATGGAGTTATTTTTATATTTAGCATTTTAATCTGGGACAGCGACAGTAAACAGTCTGAAGTTGGTTTTTCTTTTTTTGTTGTTGTTGGGTTTTTTTGTTTTTCTTTTTTTACTGTGACCAATAAAATCAAACAGGATCTTGAAATATTAAAGACTCAAGAGCACCGTGGGAGTACATGAGATAGCACATCTTCAGTATTTCTTAATTACTGCCAGGAAAATAGGAAATTAGAGCATTTGGCTTAATGATGATGGAGTCTAGAAACAGTCATTATGCTTCATTTAGGTACAAATATGCTAAGGACTGAGAAAGGCTCCAAGTAGTATTATGTAAATATTGCTCCGGGGAGTTGCAGATGAGAGAGAGAAGAGGGAACAGAGGGCGGTAAGGGATGGATTTGAGAACCGATACACAAGTGACATCTCTTGTTCATACTCTACAGCATTGCATTTGAATATTCATTCAGAGCACAGACTCGGTGCTGACACAATGTGTGAGTCATGCTTGAAGTGCCAAAGGTTCTGGCAAATTCTATTTTGGCTTTTGACAGGTCAGGATTTCATCAGTGGATTAAAACAGGAACACATTTCAGTTTTTCACAGGATGTTGCAGATGCGTGTCATGACCACCTGTGACTGGATTTTCACCTCCCTGCTCCATATGCAAATAAACACATGGAAATATAGTGTTGATTTTAACCCGTGGGAGGCAGCAACGCGCTCCCTGTGCATAGTCTGCCAGAAAATAAAAGAAGAAGACAAATAAATACTAGCTGGATCCACTTATGTGGAGGGTGTGGATTGAGTAAGTGGTCCTTCACTCTGGTGCAGGGCACATTTCTCATGGGAAAAGTTTGTCTTCAGTGGCTTTCTGCCACGCAGAGATTGGAAGACACAGTAAACATTTAAATGAAGGTGGGTTTAAACCGCAGGCTTTATTTTTTGCTATATCTACCTATTTTGGTGCCTGTATATAACTGAAGAAGTGAAAATAATGAAAGATATATTAAAAAATTTTTTTTAAAAAGCTTTGAGAGACAAAGCATTTCTGGCAGAAAGGTAAACTTTCTCCTTACATAGTGCTAACAGAAACAGCCCAGACCAGCTCCGAATGTGGTCTGAATGATCTCAGAGATCTGAGAGTTCTTGCATCTCAGTGCAGCCTGAATGCATCTCAGGGGACTCAGACCTTTGCTTGAAGGTGCCCACTAGTGATGGGTTCACCCATCCTTCCATGTGAATACGAGACCAGTGTGCTCTTTGAAAACCGCTGACCCCCTGCAAAGTGGAGTGTGACAGAGTCAGAGGAGGCTGACGGTGTTTTCGTGTAATTATCTTTGTCTTTCTCACCTTTTTTTTTTGTCCTTCTCCGCTTCACTTCTCCATTTTTATTCCACAGTCCCGTCTGACAGTCCACATGAGTGTCTCCAAGCCCCCACCGCCACCCTCGACCTCCCACCTGGCCATCCCCCCTTCCTCCGCCTCCACCCCTTCCTCGTCCGCCTCCTCCCCCTTGGCGACGCCCCACTCTATCGCCCCGCCCCCGCCCTCGCCGGTCAAAATCTCTATGCAGGAGCACTTTGCCATTAACGTGTGCCCAGGGCCCATCCTCCCCATCCCACAGATCTCAGACTTCTTCCCGCGTTTCCACGACTACCCCTGCACG
Source organism: Rhamphochromis sp. 'chilingali' (assembly GCF_963969265.1). Lineage (NCBI taxonomy): Eukaryota > Metazoa > Chordata > Actinopteri > Cichliformes > Cichlidae > Rhamphochromis > Rhamphochromis sp. 'chilingali'. The sequence goes on along the minus strand of NC_137948.1, from coordinate 21,521,900 downwards.
CCGCCACCTCCCAGGGAGAAGAAGATCCTGAAAGAGGAGACTTTCAATGGGGAGACGGGCGGAGGGTACAAGGATGGCGAGAGAAGAGGGGAGAATGAGGGTGACAGGGAGGAGCTGATCGACTCTGATGATGATGACAGTGAGTTTTGCGGTGGGGAAAGTTGTGTTCGAAGTTCAAAGTCGGGGGTTTTCATTCATGTGAAAATGACTAAGCACCGCAGCATAAAAAAACAACGCTGTTTTATGCAGTTTAGAGTGGAACATTATCTTGTTTTACTTGATTTGAGCTTCTGCTTTTTTCCCCCTTCCCCTTTCAGAAGCACAGCATATGCTTGCAGAGTAATTGTGGAGTGAAGCATTTTGTGTTTGTGTGTTTGTCACTCCCACTTTATGTGACACAGCGGCTCTAATGATTTATTACACCGCGCTGCAATAGCAGGGCTCTGGTTTCTGTTCTTTCCCAAACAGTAATCAAACAAGACAGATCAATTCATATTAGGCAGCATCGTATTTTGAAGAGCCCATCTGCTACAAATATGACTCAGAGCTTTTGAGTGTGTGTTAGACTGAACGTGTCTCTGCTTTTTACTGACAGTAATTGGTGTGTTTTGTGCGTGGTTGTTTTTCTTCTTTTTTATAGCCTACCTGGGAACGCTGGAGTTCAACCTGCTCTTTGATCAAGAAAACAACTGTCTGCATTGTACTATTCACAAGGCAAAGGTACGCGCAATTGTAAAATCTTCTTTATAACTAGGCTGTCTGTCTGCATGTGTGCCGTTGCGTAATCCTCCTTGAAGGCCCAGTGAAAATAATTCTCCTGTAATGCTTTTACGTTTGCAGAAGACGTCAGACTCCTGTCTCTCAACCTTTGTAGGGAAACAAATTTGCCACGTAGCCTCGGCAGCTTGTCAGTTCAAGACTAAATCATCTCATAGCGCGACGTAATGCTGGATAATGTTGCTAGGTTGCTCTCGCAGACACATTTTGGTCATCGTGCAAGGACACGAGCCGTCCGTTGCATGCTGCACGCACTCCCATGATGTCAATTATGCAAATCTCACTGAACAGTTCCCTTGAGGACATTACAAAGGAGGTAGAAAACACTAGCCTAGAGGGAGAAAACCGCCAGAAGAACTACTGAGATGTGACTGCTGTCAAACAGATCCGTCGTACGTGCTGTCTTTTTCTGACCCTGACAGTTACGTGTGAATAGTTGGAGGGCACCATGACATCACCTTTGACACTATAGTACTTGTGTGTTTGTGTGTCTGTTTGTGTCCACAGGGACTGAAAGCCATGGACTCCAATGGGCTGGCTGATCCATACGTCAAGCTGCATCTTCTCCCTGGGGCTAGCAAGGTCACTGCTTCACCCTTACCTCAACAGCAATTATCGTAACATGCCGCCACGCTGGGATGTCCCAGTTACTAACTGTCGTTGAGCTTGTATGTCACGCAGTAACTGGTAGTAGAAGTAGATCACTTACTGAGGAAACCAAAAAAAAAAACCCAGATGCAGTTCTATGTGAAATCCCCCCTTGTGGATTCTTCCTTATGAAACATCATGAAGAGGTCAAAAGCCTGAAAAACAAAAATGCAACATGGGAGCAAGCTAATTTGTTGTGTGTGTGTCGCTTCAATCCAACGAGCAGGGAGCGTTTCAGTTGGTTACTGCTTAATGTGGCTCGTCCGGTGCTCCTCTTTATCGAGCGCAAACACGTTCTGGTCCACTGGACTTCTCTTGTCTTGTTTTCAGCTCAAGCAGCAGGGAAGATAAAGCTTGCCACAACAGCAGCAACCCCATAATACAACCTGTTGTCGGCCATTTTGGCTCAAAGTTGACTCCAAATGAGGTTATGAAAGTGCTGCCGGTGGAGACGATGAAGGCGGCACAGCCCGAACAAGGCAAACGTCTGAAGTCTTAAGGTGCCATAACGACGTCTGGGGGATTTTTGTCGTCCAGCCTTCCTCTGTCTGTCTTCTGTCCCATTGTTGTAATTCTCACCTCCCCACTTCGCCAGCCCTATCTCTGTCTCTATCTCACTATCTGCCTGTGACCCTCTTTGACCTTGAAATACCAACAGTGTGCAGAGAGGGAGACAACTGAGAGGAGAGGAAGAAAGGGGGGAGTGGAGGCAGGGAGGGCAGGGGGGAGAGAGGGAAAGACAGATGAGGGGAGGACAGCAGCAGGTGGTTGTCATGGAAACAGGGAGGATTGTTACACGGCTCACGTCAACAGGCAATTGTTGATGGGGGGTATAGGCGGTGGTGGAGGGACGCAGAGACGGCGTCAATGAGTAGTATCCATGAATGACTGTTTGCTAAATACCCACCACATGGGGGTGGGGGGTATCTCTCCTCTGCCCCGGCTCGTTTCCTTGCTTCCTTTCCTACTGTCTCACACCCACCGACACACACTCTTTAACCAGCAGACAGCTAAGCGCGCCTTCCCTCGCTGTCGAGTGCACAACAAGAACACATGCTCACCGTGACCTTGTACATGTGCTGACACATGCTAAGGATTTAGTCATAACCACACAGAGATGCTCCCACTTTCCCTCTCTTACACACACACATAGAGTTGTAGTTCTTAGTGCAAGTCTGTGATGGTCACCGTTATCTTCATCTCTCCATTACTAACCGACATGAAAAGAATATTCATTCAGAGCTTTGGGAAGTAGGGACTGAGGAAGAGGGAATATGAAGTATGTAAAATGATCTATGCAGACAGATGGGGGTGGTGTGGTGGACAGATGGAGTGCTACTGATAAAACATTTAAAAACAAAGCAAAACAAAAAAAGGCAGGAGTACAGAGGGAAAACGGAGGATGGGAGTGACAGAGACGGAAGTGGTGTTTTTTTTAGTTTTTTGTTTGAAGATGGAGCAGAAACCAAACCTGATCCGGGCGCAAACAAGTGATGAGTATTACAAAAATAACTGTTCTGCTGAGTTGTGCTGGCACGCACACGGCAGGCGGTGAAACACCGCTGCAAGTCGTGATGCTGCTTAAGCGTGGCTCGTCTCGCACATTGATGAATCAAACAAATGACACGAATCGAAGACACTTGTTTTCCTCGATCGACCAACTTCTGAAGAGCCGAGTGCGGTCGATAAGCCAGATGTTTCCAGCAGGACACGGAGAATAGAGGAGGAGACAGAGATGAGGCAAGAGGGGAGAAGAGGGAATTTCTGCTCAGGCAGAACAATAGGACGAGGGGACAAAAACAGACAAAGAGAAAGAAGATGGCATGGAGCATTCAGCCTCTGGCCCTGAGGCATTATAGCAAGAAGCTGACAGTGGCAGAGAGGACGAGAGTTAAGGCATCTGACTTCACACACGCCTCAGACACGAGCAGGAGGGTATTAAGAGGGAAATGTGTATTTGTAACATACATACAGTATAATTTTGCATAGCCTGCAGTGGTGAAAGAAGAGCAACAGCACAAAAATACTCCATTAAGCAAAAGACTTGCAGTCAAATTAAAATATGCAAAGTAACTGTTGTTTATTAATGTATTTTTTCAACAGAGGGAGAAAATACACAAAAACACACATCTGCACTTTACTAACCCGTCAGTTCGTTCTGCCAGTGTCTCATCATGGTCCTACTTGTTTGTAGAAATTGAAGACGTTTTATGGGATGCAATCCAAATACAGCATATATGCATATATATATACAAGTATATAAGCATCCTGATTAAACCTGAGATAAAAATCAAACAAGCTTAGAACTCCCTGAAGACAAGCGAGGCAGCACGTAGATGCAAACTTTATTTATGGTTGCTGAAGCCATTAGGAGCTCGGGAGCATTTCCTCTTCTGGAAAGGTTTAATTTTTCATGATGATTGTGTTGCACGGTTTAATTGGCTGCTGTGTCGTGTTGCGTTTGAGACGCGGTGTTTGTTTTGGCGGTCTGGCTGGTGCTAATGCACTCTCTAATCATGTTGAGAAGGAAGCAGACGGACAGGTGAGGTGAAGGTAGCCGTGCGTGCTTTCACCTCTTTTTCTTTTTTTAATAGCCCAGGCAGCAGATGTCTGTGATGTCCAAAGGGACAGTGAAAAATGATGCGTCCCCACTCTTTCACTTTCTTTTTTCTTGATCTATTGTCTCTCTTATTTTTTTCTTGTATTATGTGAATCTGAGCTATTGAATTTGCTCTCCTGCCCTTTGAACATTCCTGACTCTTCTGTTTGTTCTTTAGGTCTTCGCCTTTCTGTGACTCTCTTTTCATCTGTCTCGCTTTTCCTCTGCAGGCAAACAAACTACGCACAAAAACCCTGAAAAACACACTGAATCCTGTGTGGAACGAAACGCTGGTGTATCACGGCATCACTGCAGCAGACATGACCACCAAAACGCTCAGGTAGGCACTCAGCTTTGGATTTCAGTCCTGCTGTTACACCCCCGCCCTCCCTGAGAGCCAAAATTTATTATGTGAATGATGAAAACCCAAACTTGAAACCCTCCAGTGACTTGCCAACAGCCAGTCTGCTTCCCAGTGGGCTTTTCCAGGTACTGTAATTCATTATTCCAGCCCAGTGACACCAGCCAAATGTTCCACTTGCTACTGCTGCAGTAACTGCCCAGGTGTTGGCTTTGCCAGGAGGCTCCGTCCTCCTTCCTCCCACATCGTCCTGCATGCGGAGTGATTGAGGTCAAACGTAGCCATCTTGGCCCAAAAACTCTGACGCACGCGTGCCCGTCTGTGCGCTGATTCAGAGGCAGAGTTTTTTGTGTGTTTTGTTTGTGAACATGTAATCAGTGTCAGTTTAGTCAGAGGATTCATAATAGGTTTGGATAGCATTGTTTATCCTGTGGAAATGCAGCGGAGAAGCTATGCACGCATTCGTGCATGCACACACAGGGAAGTGCATTTACTCACACGCACATGAGTCCCATCTACTCAGCACACACAGAGGCTGGCAGTCAGGTGTGTTGCTTATCCTCTTGTGTCCATGTCAAGGGCAATCACTGGCAGGAAAGATCATGCATGGCCCTTCCTCTGCATGTAGTCAGAAAACACACATACACACACAAACACTCAAACAACAAATGTCCTTGAGCGTGTACGTTTGAGACAAAAACATTTACTCTCCCGACCCAAAAAAGCCACAAAAAACCCACGCTTGACATGCAAACAACAGCTTGAGGAGAGGCCCCTCAAACTAGAGGAAACCCACCTGACCTTTGTTCAAGGACATAGCTCACAGCCACAGACCAGCAGGGGGGCTCTGGGTTGCCAAAATGAGAAAGAGGAGGAGGTGGAGTGTGACCAGTGCCAAGCAAGAGATGATGATGATGATGAGAGAGAGAGAGAGAGAGAGAGAGAGAGAGAGAGAGAGAGAGAGAGAGAGAGAGAGAGAGAGAGAGAGAGAGAGAAGTGGCGTCGAGTGCGAATGATGTCGAGTGACAGATGAGGGTGCGTGGAAGAGGAAACTAGGGAGGCCAAGACTGACAAAGACGAGAGAAAAGAGGGACGCAGAGAATCCAAGAGGTCAACTGGCAGTGTGAGAGAGTAGCTGGAGTAGAGTGTAAGATGGATGAAATGATGAATGAAGACAAAAAAACGAGTAGAGAGCTGGGGAGGAGTTTTCTCAAAAGGGGTGGCCAAAGAAACGAAAGAACGAGGACAGTAATATATATGAGACAGTAAATGAGACACTGTCTGAAAGTAAGGAGAACGGAGGAGAAGGGGAGGCTTAAAATTGGATCAGTGTCTCTCTGGATGAGTTCAGGCACTAGCACAATACCTCAGACAATAAACAGACTTTGTTCTCATTACTCCCTAGAAAGGGGCAAGAAGTCAGAGAATGGGAAAGCAGATAGGGATCCCCAGAGAGATGTTTACTCGCTGGGGTTGTGCCCTGCTGCATCTGCTCTGCTGGGGATGCTGTAGTATTTGATCCCTGTGCTCTGTGCACTGCTGAGAGGGAGGGACTCTGCCCAGACTCGGCATTCTCGTAGACTCGCCCGAAGGCCTGGAGAGTGCAAAGTGCACTGTCAAACTGGGCCGTCCTGTCACATCCAATAGGTCCTGTGTTTAAGTGATGTGTTTTTATGTAAGCGCAAGGATTACGTCCACGCAGTCCTAAACCTGCAGTAACTGAGTTTGTCTGCGGATTTGGTGTCGAGCGGGTAATGTACAGCGAGTGACTCTTTGAAAACAGCTGCGGCCAAAAGGAGGCGCCGTGAGGGTGGTGAGAGCGAACCACTCGAGTAAAGTCGCATAGCTGTGTTACAAACTGATACGTGATACAAAGTTGTGTTGTTTGGCATGTTTGTTCTGCACAAACTAGTCTTCATATTGATTCAGTAGATTGTCATAAGGCTATAGTCCCTTATATTTAAGTGTGTTAACATGGTGTAGCCCATGATTGTTATGTAACAGTCGTTGGTCCACTCCTTAAGCAGCTGTTTGCCATTGTGCTCTCATGTCTAGCAGCTATAGAGAGACCTGATTTACACTGGCTGGCCAACAAAAGTCACACACCCTAATATTTCATTGGACCGCCTTCATATTTGATGACAGCGAGCATCCACTCTGGCATCATTTCCATAAGCTTATGCAGTGTCACAACATTTATTTCCATCCAGAGCTGCTGCGTAAGGTCTTCTCCTAAAGCATATCCCTAAGATTCTCACAGGGGTTAAGGTCTGGGCTCTGTGGGGGCCAAATGTGTGAAAAAGGATGAAAACTGGCATTGTCATACTGAAATATACCCGTGCTGTGAGTGAAGAAAAAATCTGGTCACCTCAGTTTTTGGGCACACAGTGTCGCAGTATGTAGACCTCTGATCTAATGGGAAGCTCTTACTTATTTCTTTATATAAACTCAGCTGTTTTTTGTTTCCAGCTTGCAGTGACAGAGTAATTTGTTTCTGTTTTTTTATAGTGCTGAAGTAAGAGAAGGAGCTGTCTTTTTCCTCCTCATTTATCCTCACAAAAAAGTGTTTCACTGTTACGTTGAGTGAGCCGAGGCACAGTGATGTCACAGGAGCACAGTGGCTCTGAAGGAGGTTTAGCTGATAGCTGCGTTTGCTCTGAAATTGGAGGTATTGTGTTAATGACAGTGCTTCAGGTGATTTACCTGATGAGGAGCTTTCGACTCATTCATGAATAAGCAGATCTGGAGCAAAAAACATTAGGAGTTTGTATCAGACAGAAGGAGCTCTGGATTGTGTAGCTGTCAAACTGGGTTGCATCAGCATTCTGGCACTCGGGACAGATGAAGCAGTGACATTTAGTTACTTGATTCTGTAGTTTTCCATGCCAAATATCTACTTAGGAAGCCAAAATCCCAGAAAGGCTCACGCTCTTGGAGGATGCTGGCTCACAGATGCTGTGGGCACAGCTGGAGAAAAGGAAAAAGGGGGTATCAGGATTTCCCAAAGTTAATGCTCTAGTCTTCAGCAGTGATTGAAGAAAATCAAACTTGATGTTCACTCTGAACCAACAAGTCTTTTTCTGTTTGATGGCTGTAGTGTCTCGCCACTTCACACATATTTTACTTTTACTTTTTTGTTGTTAGTGATTGGCCAAAAGCTTGTAGGTGTGCATTACTGCCACTTTTTTGGTAGTGGCAGCATGTTATTTACCACCAGGTGCTCATAAAAACAAATAAATAGATAAATAAGTACTTTTGGCTGCTGTCATATTCACGCAGGGCTCCACAGCAGGCAGCTCTGCATGTTGAGATTTTTATGCCGGATGCCCTTCCTGATGCAACCCCAAAGGGATTTGTGTCTCCTCCCAGGATATAGCCTGGGATTTTTGCTTGTTAGGTGAATGTGTCAGTGAAACAGATGCAAAACCTGTTTTTGTTTGTTTGTTTGCTGGGTTTTTTCTTTTTACATTTAATTACTCCTCTCAGTCTTTTCTTGCCCAGAAACAGTTGAAAATAACTGAGGATGGCACATTTGCCCATCATCACACTGCCTCAAAAACAGTGAGGTGGTGTGCACTTTGTGCAAAAACAACCACATTGCAGTAACCATGAGGACGTTGCTCTGGCAGAAGTTAAAGCGGATTGTGAACAAATTACGACATAATCAGCATGAAATATTCATGAATTCTCACACATATTAATGCCAGGCCTCTAGAGACGTATGATATATACGTGTATAATAGTCGTGCATTTATGGGGTTGGAAATGATTAGCTATAAAACACCAATGGGATAACCTCTGTGACAAATTCATCAGGGTTTCCATGATTGCTTTTTGCTGCTTTGTCATTTTTTTTATCTGACTCTGTTGCAAAAGGAAATTTGCTGTGAATCCCTCTTAGTCAGAATCTAGTGCAGGAATGGATAGCTTAACCACTAAAAGCTACTGCATAAAGCCATAGTTAGTAGATGTGAATGCATTACATGGCCACTGCAGAAAAACCCTGTACACGTACCAAATATGGGCTTTGATTTCATGGAAATTTTAAGCACCGTGTCTTCTGATGGTGCTAAAGTGGGAGTGAGAGTCCATCCTCCTGCGCTGCTCTTTGTAGAACAGGACATAAAAAAAGAGTTCTTCAGTGAGTGGGTTTATGCATTTATTTCTTTTTTTCATCTTTCATTCAATAATTTGCGCTAAGTGTGATTATATAAAACCATTATGCTAAGGCAAAATACAAAAAGGGAACGGCTAAATTAAAGACAGTTCTGAAAAAGCCATCAAAGTTGTTTCAGCGTTATTGTTTTTTTCTTTACATCCTTTATGCAACGCCTCAATGCTTCAGTGTGCAGACTGTATCTCTAAGGGCTGCTGGAGGTCCATTCTGTTATTAACAATGAACTAGCTGAGTAAACTAATAACTAACGTCCTCAATCCAGACTTTACGGTTGGCCTCATACCAGCTAATCCTTTAATTGGTGCGGCGGGCTGCCAGAGGTGCTTTCGTCTTGAGTGAAAAGTCCACTGCAGTAAAACAGACTGGAAAAACCTCCAACCTTGCCACTTATTTATACAGGTTATGACTCGCAAAAATTGTCAGGAAGGGTAAGACATTTGAGATCATTTTTGCACAGCTTCAGCGCTGATAGTTCGCTATAGATATATCTGCTTCCTTTTGAATTCTCAGGATGAGACAGACTCAGCCTGTTTTATCACTGCGGGGCCACGTGATTGTGGGATTAGGCCCAAAATTTCTCCATCAGTTGCCGCAGTGTGAATCTGCCTTTAGGCGGTATTTTTAATAATTTAGAGAGCAGTGAGAGTGATAATGTGATACCACGATCCAGCCCCTTATTTCAATGACACCACTCTTGTGTGCATTTTAATGCACACAAAAAATAAATAAATGCGATGAGTCAAACATGAATGCATACCTTGGGGACAATCTTTCAAAAGTCCTTCTGACATTTACAACTGAAACGTCTGTCAGGCTCTGAATGATCAGCAGAGAAATTGATCATGTGGAGGTGTGATGAGAGCCGGGTATCACGAGATGTGGTGTGTTTGTGCGCGTGCGTGCGTGTTAAAGGAGTACAAACATGATTTCAGAGCCAGCTCGAGTCTGTCTCCTTTCACTTTCTTTCCTCTCTCTCTCTCCATGCCTCTGCCTCATAATAGACTTCCACCGTCCTCGGATGTGGGCAGATAGGAATAAATCTGTGGCTTGATTTGGTATTAGATGGAGGCTGAAATTGCCATAACAGGTGGCTTAGATGAGATTCAGTCAGGTACAAATATGATCAAGGAGTAAAAAAATATATATGTTGGCTGGGTGTTAGATGTTGGGTGGTGATGATATTGTTGTTGGAGTTGACTCAGCTTTATAAATTGGCTTTAAACTGAACTATCAACAGCCATGAAAGTTTACACAGACAACGCCTCGTGAATGCTGTGCTTCAATTGTTGTTTAAAACTAAATACTGGTAAAGATTAATGTCTGTAATAGAAGAGAGCTGTAATAACTCTTGCTTTTGTGACTTCATTATGAGATCAAACTTGTCATTTTAGAGTTTGCCTGCCTCAAATACGATCTGGACTGTTTTTGGGTTCATTTTAATCGGCTGGTTTTTATCACACAGAGACCTGACAACCCTGATAAGGAAATTGTGTTTTTTATGCCACTTAATACTGACCTATGAATCATTCAAGCATTAAAAGTCACCTAACTCGATCTTGTATCTTTAAACACACTAACTAGATGTCACAAAAACACATCAGTAATTTGTAGAATTACAAGAAATGTGAACGATTACACAGTTCGACGGGCAGAAAATAGTATTTATGTAGCAAAACTGTGATTTCCAAAAAGACATTAGCTGAAAACCTGGCATATCTCCGCACTGTGTGCAGTGTGTCGTCAGAAAATCTGTAGAAAATGAAAGACAAAAGAAGAAGTGGCAGCCATAAAAACCACAGCAGATGAACACGATCTGAAAGGCACACCCTTAAGAAATTGGAAAACCTGCAGCAAAGACCTAAGACAGGATCTGAAAGATACATCTGGCCTTTCAGTTTGCTGAAGCCTCATTAGAAACTATCTCAGTAAAGGGCTGGCTTTTAAGAAGCCATTCTTAATGAAGGGAAACAGAAAGAAAAGGCTGAGGTATGCCAAATCACACAAGAACAGGACTGAAAATGAGTGGTAACAGGTCCGATGGAGTGATGAATCCCAATTTAAAAATTTTAGTTCAGATTATCTTCAATATCAGGAGAAGGGTGAGTGTGTACAGCCATCTGTGGACACAGCGGAGCTACATTTCAGCCAGTGGTGTTGGGGATCTTGTCTAAACTAATGGAATTATGAATGCAGAAAAATGCAGTTTGAACCACTATTAAATACCATCTCATCACCAACAGCTTCATTTTTCAGCATGAAAGTGATCCCGCATACTGCCGCTGTGTAATACCTGGACAGAAAGAATCACAGTAGAACACTATCAGTCATGGATTGGCCTCCCCAGAGCCGGGACCTCAACATTATTGATGCATTGTGGGATCGTCTGGACAGACGACACTATCATAGGAAACACTACTTAACCAAATTACACAAAAGCTTGTCTGAGGGAGGTCAGGCCCTGTTGAATAAAGGTTGTTATACCAAAAATAGATTTTCAAGTATTGTAAATCTTTTTTGCCTTATATACCATATTTCCATGAATGTTTGCACATGTTTCAATAAATCACTGCACCTATTTCCCCTTTTCTTACCAAAGTATAAAAAAACGAATGGTGCTTCTAGACTTTTTCACAGCACAGTATAAAGCCATTTTAGTGCCAGTCTTCGTAGTTGTTTTTAACACTATGAATGGGAAACCCTCATTTTACTCTCATGTGGTGGATTTTATCAATAATATCAAACCAAACTTGGCACAAGAGGTTGAACAGATTCTACCAGCATCTGCTTGGTTTTATAGGAACTCCTAAACTGGGGAAATGAAAGAAAAATCATCACAGAAGAAGTTTGAGCAGAAATGGTGTCACATTGCCCGCCAACCTTTGTCTCAGTACAGACACCCTACATGTATGACAGAGCAAAGGGACATAAATCATCTGACAGCCGTGGTCGTGAGTCAGAGCTGTTCTGAAGCTTCTGCTAGAGATACTCATCCGTTATGACTAAAAGACTGGAACCAGCATGTCAAAAGTCCAAATGTCAGCAGGACAGGGACAGAACAGGAAGAGGGGGAAGGTGTGTGTGAAGAATGTGCGTGTGTGAGAGAGAGAGAGCGAGAGAGGTTTAGAATGAGACAGTGAAGAAAGAGGTGAAGCAGCTACAGTCCCTCTGGGAATATCGGAGCAGAGAGAGTATTGTGGCGGGCGATGGGCTGTGAAGACTCAACTGTAGCTGATGAAAAACTCGCTTTCTATCAAACATAACCATCAGTTTGAATAAGTGCTCTCGGTGGAAGAAATCATTTTACATAACCAGTTTTGTAGCAGTAGAGACAAAGTTATTGATTTAGTTGTCTCGCTTTAAATTCCGAGTGCATCTAAAGAGAAATAAACTATAGAGGCAGCTATACATTGATTCATATTATACGTACAAACAAATCCATGATTTCTGCAGTGAAACAATGTGTGTGTGAGAGATTAAAGATTTTATTCCAGGAGATCCCTGTAGATTTAATGTGCCAGCACGCATCATTATTTTTCTTTTAGCTCCTGTGGAAAATGCTTTTTTTAAAACATCTTATGCCTCTTACATGGGAGTGGTATGTCTGATGGGCGCAAGACAATGAGAAAAAAACCCAAAACACACAGTGGACTGATCTCGTGTTGCGGATGCACTGTTCAGATGCCATTTGGATATTTTGGTGCATTATTTGCTTGCTTCAAGACTTTGGGGCAGAGCAGCACAGTTGCAAGAGGGATTGAAAACTTGCCACTAATTCGCCTGCACCTCTTGTCTATTGAAGGCTGTGCGTCTGTGACATGGACAGACTAGGACGAAATGAATTCATCGGAGAGGTGAGAGTGGCTCTGAAGAAACTGAAAGAAGGCGAGAGCAAACGCTACAACATGGGCCTGGAGAGAATTGCACAGGTATGTGTACATTACTCTGTGTGCGTGTTTGTGTGGACAAATATGTGATATTTATTATGTATGTGCATGGTCTTCACATAGAAAGAAGGTTTAGGTGATGTGGGTTGCACGAAGGGGTCCGCAAAGGAAATGACAGATGCGCAGTGAGATTTAAAGCGGAGAAAGATGATTGGACTAGAGCTTTGATGTCACAAACAGCTTGACAGCGTGGGAAAGTGGAAGTGACGAGAAGCTTAGATTTAGCCGGCAACACCTGGGAGCAGACAGATGTGAGACAGTCGATCAGCCGTCTCGAACTTACGCATAAGCTTCATTAGAAGACTAAGAATCTGGAGAAATCTCTGTGAGCAAGGGTGAAGGCTTCAGCACGGGATGACTGTGATCATCGTGACACTGCATTAAAAACAGATTTTGTCATGGAAAACACTGCATGGACTCAGCAACACTTCTGGAAATTTAATGTGTTGTCCAAAAGTGTAGGTTAAAGTTCCATAATGCAAAAAAGAAGACATATGTGAGCAAGACCCAGAAACACTGCTATCTCCGCTAAGCCCGTCAAAATGGACTGAGCCAAAGTGGAAAACTGTTCTGTCAGAGGAAACCAAATGTGAATTTATTTCTGGAAAACATGAGCGTCACGCCTTACAGACTAAAGAGAAGAGGGACCATGCAGGTTGTTATCAGTTCAAAAGCCTCCATCTGCAATACTGTGTCTATGGACATGGCACTTGCACATCTGGTAAAGCACCATCAATGCTGACAGATGCACTTTTTTTCCTTACATGCAATATAACGTCTCAATGATGTGCTTACGAACTGCAATGTGATTACTAAGTTACATTAGAGCATTACAGAAAAATGCAATGTACTATGCACTGTGATCTCTCTTCCTGTCTTTATTATTTCAGAATAAAGAAACTAACAATCAAACACAGGAGCAGGGAGCGCTAGTTGCAGAAGAGGAGGTAATGATATCAACCTCTTTATCATTATCGTTGTTTTTTTTAACTAAAACATGACCCACTGCCTTATTAATCTCCCATGTCTCATGCAATTTATCCTTCCAACAGTCCTAATCCTAATCTGTCATCTACTTCCATAATCTTAGAGGAAGTTTAATTATGTGTTTTTAATCAGTATATATGTTTAAGGCATGACCTTTGATAGAGAAGCTACAGTTTGTAATTTAGACCAGTACCGCTGCCACTACACTGATTTTTTTCCTCCCCTGGTGGTGATTATCTCACGTCTCTCTGTGATTCCAGAGACGAAGGCTAATAGCTTTTGGTCTCTGATTAGACTCGGCTTACGGTTCAACCTGGAGATTAAAAGGAGAAGGCAGCAGTGTCATTTTTTCCAGCCCAGATAAGACCTTTAATTATGAGCTTTAATTCCAAACCTCTCGGCTAACACGCTATATCCTACACGGTGAAAGTATTTCAGGTGTTTTGAGAAACTTTGCTGACCCGGCCGCAGGATTTCCCGCTGTGGTTATTCGCTGAAGAGGGAAATATCAGAGTGGAAACAGGTGCTCTGTCTGACACTGTAGCTTCTTGTGTCCCCAGCGTGGCCGCATCCTGGTGTCACTGTGCTATAACACGGAGAAGGGCTGCTTGCTGGTTGGGATCATACGCTGCGCCCATCTGGCCGCCATGGACTCCAACGGCTACTCTGACCCCTTTGTCAAAACGTAAGTCGTGTTAGATACCCGTGAACAACCTGGGATCCTGCAAATTATGCTCAGGAACAGCTTTTAATTTAAGGATTCATATTTAATTCAGGAAGTGTTTGGGTGTTTTTATGGTACTGCAAAATGAAAGGCATAGATTGGACTGCTAGTGTGCTGTCTTATCAGTGCTGACATTTATCTTATTTAGCTGTAATCACAACCCCTTTTAACCATAAACAAGAGAAAGCCACCTGGTGTTTATCTGATTCCATGGTGGTTTTAGTTTAGGGATCTTTAATTGTTGACGCTCTTCAGAGATTAGAATAGACGCCTTGCAGTCGTAAAACAAGGAACACCCAGAGGCTGTATGTAAAAGAAAGATGTGGCCTCCAGGATTGAAAGAGAAGTGCCTCAAATTTACATCCTTGAAGATAGTGATTGAATACAAGTCCATTAGAAAATTACCCTGCACTTCTCTTGATTTATGATCTCAGTAACTACTTTCTTTTGCCAAAACCTCAGTTCAACATTTTCTGAGCTACAGAAACTACTGTACATCAGACGTATGCTTTATTGATCTATCCAGGCCAGGCTGCCTGGGTAGATCAATAAAGCGGGCTTCTTTGAATAAATTACATGCTGCAGCAATCAGAATGCATCTTTAATATGATTTTGCTCATTAAGATTCTCAAACAAACATCAAAGTGTATTTACAAGGTTCAGAGTTTTTCACAGGACTCTGTGGCGGTCCTGTGAAAAACTAAGTACACCCCATGATTCAGTAGCTGGTTGAACCTACGTTTAGCAGCATGAACCTGAAGGAACGGATTTCTGTTTGACTTTGTGAGTCTCTAAGAACGCTGCGGAGGAATTTAGGCCCGCTCTTCTTTGCTGCCATTTGTTTATGCACAGCTCACTTAAGCTCTGGCACAGCATTTCAGTCAAGTTTTTTCAGTCAGGGGACTTTTTCTGGGCCATTGCAAAGCCTCTTATTCTCTATTTTTCAGAAATTCTGATGTAGAGTTGCTGCTGTGTTTGGGATCATTATACTGTTTCATGATCAGAATACTTTGGTATGTGGAGGAGTTCTTGGTTTACCCAAGGAGTGCAAGGTACCTCAGCACCTGTGGTTGTAAAACAATCCCAAAATCATCATCATTGGCGTGAGTTGTTTGTGCTGATATGCTGTGTTTGCGTTTCACCAAATGTGGTTTATTATTCTTACCAGACATTTCCGCTTTGATCTCATCTGTGCTAGTGATATTGCACCAGAAGTCTTGTGATTTGTTCAGGGGCAACTTTACAATCCTAAACCTTGCTGCCATGTTCTTTTAAGAAAGAAGAGGCTTTCCCTTCCAGACAAGCCAAACATGTCCAGGTTTTTTCTAATTGTCCTGTCATTAACATTTAACATGCTAGCTGAGGACTGTAGAGTCTGAGATATAGCTTTCAGGTGTTTTTCTAGTTTCTCTGAGCATTGCGAAGACTGACCTTAGAGTGAATGTTTTGGATCTCCACTCCTGGGAGGATTGTGGCTTTGTGTGTACACACACCTGCTTTTATAGAGGTGCTCACATTTTCTGATTATCATATAATCAAGTGCAGTTTATTAGTACCACCAACCTGCTCCTTAGACTTTTAATTCACATTGATTCACTAATTCACTTAGTTTTTGTCTGTTGCACAGAACTGCAAAGAGTTCTGCGAAAACTTTCTTATATGAAACTTTTTGGGGTGCTTGTAGAATCCACAGATTATTTTTAACTGTAAAAAGCTGTTTCATTTCTTTTGTTTCCAGGCTTTTATTACATTAGAGACAGGAATGTGAAGTCAACAAGAGCCTGACTGACATTATACACCGCAGTAAGCAGATCAGCACTCTTTATGAGCTTCCATGTGTTTCTGCGACAGTCGCTGAGACACATGGAAGGTCCTGCAGAGTGGAGGTGGATGCATTCTGATCACATTGTACTCTCAGTGAGATCAATTCTTTTCTCAGCCAACGCAGGTCTCTTCAAAGTCTGAAACAGAACTATAGTTGATACTGTACCGGCTTGCCTGTAAGGCACGGTGACAGATAAAACCCACACAGCTAAATCTCCAGCGTGCCTGCTGCACTTAAGCACCAACAGTGCAGAGAGTGAAAGCTCCCACACAGGACAGCAAATCTTGTAACCAACGCCACCTCCAACAGTGGGAGGCTTCAAGGTAGAAGCAGCACAAGGTTGCTAAAAAATAATACTGAAAAGGTTGTAAAGCACCTTTCTGTTTTCTTTAGATGACTCTAACGATGCAATAACGTCATTTATGGTTTAACAATAGGTAATTTCGTTCTTTGAGCCTTCCATTTTTGAACCTGATGATGTTTGTTTATTGCCTAAGGGTGATGGGTAGTTTTCTCATTATTTATAATTTATGAATAAATGACACAGGGATGTAAAGAAAACACATCCCCAGTTGAAAAGGCATAAGGTTAAACATACTGTTTCTCTCCCGTTTCAACCAATCTAGTGGCTGAAGCTTGAAAACGCATTCATGTTTTCTCTTCTGAACTAAACTTTTGGAGAACCAGTCAGCTTGTCTGACACGCAGGCTTCCTGACACCCAGCTTCCTTGCCAATAACACCCTCCTCTGAGTACATCTGAGGTAAAAATGACATGCATTTGCTGAACTGTAAGTACAGGCTTACAGGAAAGTCTGGATGACGTATTCTACAGTGAGGTGAAGGAGTACTTTTTCAGTGCGTAGTAGTTTGATTTGAATAAGAGGAACACCTACAATCACTGCACTGAAAACTGCTTTTTAAGCTAATGGTGTCAAAGGTTCGTGCAAGTGGACATTTTCTGAGTCATTTTATTAACTGTTGACAACTGAAACAAGAAAGTCGGAAATGCTCATACTAGCAGTTTCTCTGAGGAGTTGTTTCTTTACTTTAAAGCCGGCACGTTGTACAGTATCGGTGTCTCTTCTAATACAATGTTTTAGAGAACAAAGGTAAAATTACATGTGCACCCAGAATGCACAACTGATTCTATCTTATATCCCTGCTTGGCTTTGTGCACACTGGTACATATTATTTCTCTCAGTTGTGTCTTCCTCCTCTTGTTCTACATTATTGTACCAGCTGCTTCTTTTATGCTGACTCTTGTCGTTTATTATTCGTTTAAGCCTCTGCCCTGATCCGATTCGTATTTCTGGCACTTGGGTCTTTTCAGCTGCCCGTCTGCCAGCATTTCTTTTTGTTCCCTTCTGTGTTCGCGTATCAGGGACTTTGTATCCATCACACAGAGCCGTGTTTACCTCAGTTCAGCGGATGAGCTGTTGAAGGTGTGCAGCTCAAGGCGCTGTTTTTTTTGTCAGTGCACACCGTAGAACCAGCATAATGAACGCCGTGAAGTTTTAGTGAAGTTAACTTTGAACAAATAAGGAGTTAGGGGGTTAAATATGTTGCTGGCACAGGTAAATTACATCCCTTAAGTGTACTGAGCAATTAAATCGACAGGAATTAATTTACATAGTTCACTGATGTCCTGCAGCTGTAAAACCAGACATCCTCTGCAGCTCAAGCATATCTTGATGCCTGTGTGTGTGTGTGTGTGTGTGTGTGTGTGTGTGTGTGTGTGTGTGTGTGTGTGTGTGTGTGTGTGTGTGTGTGAGAGAGAGAGAGAGAGAAAGAGAGCTGATCATATACAAACTGTTTATTAACATTAGGTGGATGATTATTTGGCACTCGTGATTTTGATTTTAATTTTAATTTTAATTCTTCTTGTTGCGTTTAATGAAACTGGAAGAAAACCCAAAATTCTTTGAACATATCAATCAGCATGTTCAGGTCTATACAGACACACAGTATGTTTGATATTAAATAAAATATGCAGCAGTCGATTATCCATCCATCCTATTCCGCTTATCTGATTCAGGGTCGCGGTGGGGCTGTTGCCTATCCCAGTCACCACAGGGTGAGAGGCAGGGTAAAGTCCAGCCACAGCTGAAGCATACTGGTATGGTCATGCAGGCCTGAAAACTGCTCAGCAACCATCTGGCAACCACAGGTCTCTCTGTTTCCAGCAGGGAGCTGCACAAAAAGCCTCTTTATTATTTTGGGTGATTGCCAGTCATTTGCCAGTTGGCACAGAAGATGCTGACGTGTCTGTAAATACTTGCTACCTGTGGTAGTAAAATTAGAAAAGGAGTGACGTGAACCAGAAATGGGCAATGTTCACCTTCAAGGTAAAAGTTGCATCATCAACACTTTTTAAAAGGTTCGCCTTTTAACTTGAAGCTGAACTTCATCTTTTTCTATCGCTCAGAGACTAGCAGGTGACATTGGGCAACTGTGACAACCTGCTAGCAACCAAAAGCAATTTCAAGGAGTTTTTTGGTACAGCACAATAGATCTATTTGTGAGCAGTTTCACCCCGTAACTGCCAACATCTTCAAGCAGCAATTTGCCAACTGATCATGGAATACCCATTTTTCTGAAGCAACCTCAGGTTGCCAGGGAGTCACTGATGCTTTAGTAACTGATTTCACAGAAACTACGTGCCGATCGGTTGTGAAATATGCGTTTTTCCTCCGGTGACCAGCAGCTGCCAGGTGGTCTCTGAATAGTCTCGAGGCCTGTGTGACAGAAACTTTAGCCAGAAAAGAAATGTGTCTAAACATTCTCAGTTTTCCTCAATGACTTTCCTTTTTTGGATTTGGAATTCATACTGATGAGACATTTATGTGTGAACGTCCATGCTAACCACTGTTTTATTTCCCTGTATAGGCTACACATTTTTACTATTAAATAATAACATTATAAATAATATGGCATAAAGGTTCAAAAAAGCAACCATTCTTCATTTCTGTGTGCATATATTTATATATGAAAGCCACAGGGAACCAGGCCAAAAGAGAAGAGATGACTGCATAAGGAGTCCAGTCAGTCTCTCTCTCTCTCGTTAAGCTTTTAGAAGCCAATCAAGTGACACAAGGTCAGAATTATCTTAGAACTAATTTGTCTTCCATTTAAAGGACAAATTAGCATTTTAAAGACTAAATTATTCGACATCTTTCAAAAGAGCCCTGAGTCTTTTACCCTGATCTTTATGCACAATCTAAAACATGAAAAAGAAAAGTCTGTCGGAAAAAAAAAAGCCATGTAAGGGCAGAAAAAGTGCAAACATGTCAAATCCTTCATGCTGACCAAGCACACCGCCGTGCTTTACAGTTTGGTTATCTCTCTGTTCTTGCACAACGAAGTAAAAAGATCATGAGGCTCCGCTGCAGCAGGCATATATTTAGCTCCTCTCTTCTAATTGTGACTCCTTTTTTTTTTTTGGCACATCTGTGTGTCATAACTTATTTTTGTTCCCTGTTTTTAACGTTGGCTCCCTCTCTTCCATCTACCCCTGTCATTTTCAGCAATTTCCCCCCTCTCACTCACAGGGCTGCTCTCATTCTTCTGTCAGCCTCTGCCTCAACTTGCCACCACGGTGGTACCGAATTTTTTGGAGAGTTGTCAAGTCGTCATGTGGGTCCCATGGTGGAAAGAAACATTTTGGGCAAAAATAAAGAAGTTGATTCTGCTGTCCTGACTACACATTTCATTTAATTTTTAATGCATCTATTAAAATAACAACAACAGCATGGCGATGCAGCGGTTAGCACTGCATGCTTGTTAGGCTGATTAATGAGGTAGGTGTGCCGTAGGTGTGGATGTGAGAGTGTGCTCTTGCTTTGTTACCCCTGTGATGGACTGTCTTACTGTCCGGGCCAGTTTGGATATGTTGCTCCTATCAGTGAGAGTGACGGGACTAAATCATTTTTACTCTGCTAGCTCTCAAGTATAAAATCAGTGTGATGTCCTTTCCCAGCATTTTCCAGAGTTCATGTGTCAGAAGAGCCTATAGGGGACTGGCATAATGATGAAATGAACAGTGCACTTCCATTAGAAAATCAATCAGCTGACCCTAATGGACCCCATTAGAATCAAATGATTATTTTTCAATGACTGTTTGACTAAACTGGGACATTATTTTGACACAGACGGAATTGTGACCAAAAGATGAACCTGGTATCAAATGCACTGTAAGTTGTTTGGACCAGCCACCAATGCTGGATGGTTGTATAACCCGTGCACATTTACCCAGATTTACTTTTTGAAGTTTTCTCCAGCTGCAGTGAGAGTTCTAACAGGGGCTAGAAAGAGAGACCATAGTTTTTTTCCCCATATTAGCTTCTGTTCATCGGCTCCCTGTTAAATCCAAAACTAAAAAAATTCTCCTCACATACACGATAGTGAATAATCAGACCCCATCATATCTCAAAGACCTCAGAGTACCATATTATTCCAATAAACAGAGTGCTTCACTCTCAGACTGCAGGCTAACTTGTGGTTAATTTTCCAGTCTAGTCATGCAGTCATCATGGAAAATAACCAGTTGATTCTAATGGGGTGAGTTAGGGTGCACTGATTGATTCTTATGGAACTGCCTGTACTATAATAGCCTCCACTATTGGCTTTTGTCACACATAAACTCTGGGAGGCAGAGCATTCAGCTGTCAGGCCTGTCTACTGTAGAAACAGGATGTTTCTAACTTTAGAGATATTGCACAAATGTGCATTGGAGGACATCTCCTAACTCTTAAAAAAGAAAGAAAAGGATATGAAAAATATTATTAATATATATCTTTATCTTCTTTTGACTCCTTATTTTAGAGGTCACCACAGTGGAACATCTTCCTTTATCTCTGTTTCATGCTCCTGTCACACCAACCCTTCACTCTGTGAATCTTCTCTGTGGTCTTCCCCTTTTTATACCCTTCATCCAGTACATCCACAATCCCTCTTCTGCACATGTCCAAACTATCTCAGCCTTGCCGCTCGATGTACTAATCCTGTCCATCCTGGTCACTCCCAGTAGACAAACCATAACATTTTGAGTAGTAGTGTAGCTGCATTAGATTTCTTAATAGTATGTGTACGGGGAGGCGTTCTCATTTCTTTGTCCACGCCTTATGGGGCTTTTTAAAGATGAGTCCTGCTTGTTCATGTTGCCTCACATTACAAACACAGTTTGTCTCGTGAACAGCGTTTAAAGGTTGTCAGCAGCAGCTGCGGTAGCTCGCTAACCTTATCAGTCACTGTCAGCCGGTGACACAGAGCTAAAACGGTGTACGTATACGGCACATAAACATGTGGTTACTTAGTTTGCTGTTCCCCACTGTTCTTTTTAAAGAAACTGTTAGTGAAAAACTGAGGGGATTATCCTCCCGTATCTCTGTGGACCAGCATCCTGCGTCGTGAATTATTTTTCACATTGAATTTTCTGTGGCAAATTGGGCACAGTTCGGTTGCTCCTTTGTGGCCTTTATTTCCATTTACCCGATCTTAATTACGAACGTTGGTGTCAAAGAATGTTTTGTTATTCTGAAAATATGAGTTCTCCCGCGTGAGTTGCCCTTGGAGGCGTATGCAGAATGTGAGTCGGCAGAGCTAAGGCTCGGATGTCCTCGAGCTTTCACTTCACCGCCTCACGTGCTGGGGGTTAAAAAGATGCTTTGCTTGGCCGACTGTCTTAATTGATTCATTAGTTTCTTTAAGATTTCTTTTTTATTTCTTGTGAAGTAAACCAAACTATTATGTAAACACCAGGTAGGATGCATCTTGTGGCGATAATGAGCTTTTTAATGCTTTAAACATTTAGCTGAGCCTGTGTCTCGTCTTTATACATTGTTTGAAACATTTAAGTTGATGGCTTTTACTGGAACAACACAGTAATTGGGACTTTAATAGGCACACAGTTAGTTTGTTACCCAGGGGATACTTATTTTGAATTGCTCAGAGATATTTAACTTCTCTCTAAGAAGACAGACTCTGATGCATTTGGTTGTCAGGCTAATCTGATGTACGAAACTGGACCGACTTTGAGTTGTATACACTCATTTGTCACTTTGTTGGGCTCACCGAAACTGGACAACAGACTGGAAAATGTTGCCTTATTTGATGAGTCTTGACTTCTGATTTGGCATTATGATGGAACATAAAAACATCTGTACATCATGGATGTATGTTGATTCATCATTCATGTTTACCCCAAACAGTCTGCTGGGTAGGCCGCACAGATTATAATGTTATTTCCTGCACTCGCGTTACAGCAGCCTAACTAAGTGAAAACAAATGACACCACAGTTTCTGGCTTTTTATTAGCTTCCGTGTAGATTATCTCAACTTATGAAAGATGAAGTACATTAACTTACTTTACCCACAATAAAGAGATTCCAGGCTTGCTTGATAAATTGTGACTATTACCATTGAACATGGGCCTGTTTCCTACATCTAGAACAGGATCAGCAGAGGAAATTAAAAAGATGTTGGATAAGCAGCACAAAGAGGAAGCACAGACCTCAGATTTAGATTCCTGGAACTCATCAGTACGAATCTGATCCAAAGCCTTAATAGTATTTTTATTCTGTTGTGTATTTTACATTAAATTGTTTTTTTTTACCCCCCACAGTTATGTCTTTCTTTGATACCATGAGTTTGTGGAATGAAGTTACTGGAGAGCCATGAATGGTTTGGGATGTGTGGGATGTAAATGTTGTCTTTTTGTCTGCTGAACCTGAACAAGCTGCAGTTTACAAACGCATTCACCTTGTCATGGTGGTTGATGTGCTGCCACCTAGTGGACACAACATTTGAACTCTCCATCATAAAATCTTAAGCATCTGTTGTTTTTTTCTCTTTCTAGTTGACAAAGAAAAGGTCTGCATTGATGAAGGGAGTGCACTCAGATACTAAGCTGACAGATAAGCATTAAAGTTTACATTAAAAGGCACTAGAATCCAACAGTAGATTCAAACTTTGTGCCACCTTGCTCTCTGTCAGTTCCCCCTCCTCCTGCTCCACCTGCATCCCCTCCATCCTTCACTCGCTCTGATTCCAGCTCTGCATGCATCAGCTGTCAGGCCAGGATTCGTCATTGACAGTGAAAGGCTGGAAGAGTGTGATATCTCACTGCCTGAACATCTTGACTTTGAATTTATGCTGATGATGAATCCCGTTGCCCTCCTGCGACCCTTCTGTTGCCTCTTCTCTGGAGCGTATACTCCTCCAACATCAGCACGATTATGATCTTGCTGTGGTCTACAATCCTCCTCTGTCTCTTTCTCGTTCTCTTTCAGCTGCTCTCTGTCCCTGCCATTGTTCAAAACACTTCTGGGTTGAAGTTATCTCATAAAGACATTTTGCAAAATTTCATTCTCCCTTTTTGTTTCTGCTATTCAGCAGACTTTACTGTCAACTTTACGGACAAAGATTTTAAAAAGTTGTGGATTAGCTGGTTTGATAATGAAGTTCTGGCTCTGTTTGACAGGAGTTCAAAGATCTCTGTTGCACAAACCTATTTTACATTTGAGATCACTCACTTTCTCAAACAAAATACAATCACTGTATGTTAATCTGTGCAAAACTGGTGGTGTAAGAATATCTGTTTACCATCCGTCTCCACTCCACTAGAGACAGATGGTAAACTGTCTCTATTTGTGCCTAACACTAATTACTGCACAGCAATGCTAAATATGCATGTGTGTGATCATTTCCATTTGTTTGTCAGTAACACTAACACTAACCTACAAGTAGCAGAATTTCATGAAATATAGGCAAAGATTAACTAAGACATTGACCGTGGCTATTTGAGTAATAGTTTCTGACAGCCTGTTTTCCAGGGGTTGTACAGCATGTTCCCTGATTCCCCAAGATCACGCTGAATTCATGTCTTTATCTGGTTTCTCTCTCTTTCTCAGCGTCTTACAGCCAGATATGGGGAAAAAGTCCAAATACAAGACTTCCGTGAAGAAAAAGACTCTCAATCCCGAATTCAATGAGGTACAGCTCCACACTTTCTCTGCAATTAACCACACCACAGCTAACAACTTCTTTGATTTCTCTACTGAGCTCCCAATGTAAAGCATGGCAATTTAAGCATACCTTAAAGGGACTGTGTCATATCCTGCAGGTGCACCCAGCGTATCACAGAACACGTGCTGAGTTAGGAATTCAGTTCCTTTCAATCACCTGTTTATGAATCATTGATGTAAATATGCTCTCATGTACCCCACCTGCACAGGAGTTTTCATATGAAGTATCCTTGGACCAGCTGGCGAAGAAGACCCTGGAGATCACTGTGTGGGACTATGACTTGGGAATGAGCAACGACTTCATAGGTAGGCTCAGAAACGCTGTAGTGTGGAGGGGAGGAGTGGAGAGGAAAGCAGCAAAGCAAAGAATGTGACCGTAGCAGACTGTTGAAATGAAAGCGGAGCAGAAAGATAAAAAAAGAAGGAGGAAAAAAACAGGCTGAGTGTGGGTAGAGAGAGGGGGAAGAAAACTAGAGAGATGAGAAGTAATTATGAGGCTTGAGGAGAACGATTGAGCGAGCAAAGAAGAGTTTGAGTGGAACAGGAAATGGAGGGGAAAACTCAAAAAGGAAGACGATTTTCTCTGGGTCCACATCCTTCATACACTTGGCACATTAGATGGTTGCAGCTTCATCAGACTGCTAAAAAGCTTTGGCATGGCCCGGTGTGTATATCACAGCAACGGAGAACATGGGAGCTTAAGGAGTGATGGAGAACTGGTAGGGAGGCACAGTGAGAATGGATTACCACCCTATGAGCTCGGAGGCCTTCAGATCAAAGCATTTTACTTTGTCTAATGTGAGTGTGCGCGAGTGTGCGCACGTGTGTGTTTGTGTGTGGGAGAGACGGTAGGCTGAAGGGAGACACCCCCTGTTTAGATAAACCCAATGACTTATAAGCCCTGCTGGGGGAAAAGGCCATCAGATCCACACACAGCCCCAGATAACAACCATTTCCCCGACCATTATCATTACAGGTTTAGCTACAGCAGCCTGCCCATGATGTTAATTGGGTCTGAGAGAAAAATGACACAGAAACAAAAAAAAAGGAGAGATGGAGAAAAACAGTTGATAAAGAGGTCGAGCAAGCATAGTTCCAGTGCAGTGGTCTTCTGTAAGCGTTACCATTAGAAAACAGGCTTACTGTCGTAGCAGAATACAGTGGCTTGCAAAAGTATTGCAACTTTTCCACATTTTGTCACATTACAGCCACAAACATGAATCAGTTTTATTGGAATTCCACGTGAAAGACCAACACAAAGTGGTGTACACGTGAGAAGTGGAACGAAAATCATACATGATTCCAAACATTTTTTACAAACAAATAACTGCAAAGTGGGGTGTGTGTAATTATTCAGCCCCCTGAGTCAATACTTTGTAGAACCACCTTTTGCTGCAGTTACAGCTGCCAGTCTTTTAGGGTATGTCTCTACCAGCTTTGCACATCTACAGACTGAAATCTTTGCCCATTCTTCTTTGCAAAACAGCTCCAGCTCAGTCAGATTAGATGGACAGCGTTTGTGAACAGCAGTTGTCAGATCTTGCCACAGATTCTCGATTGGATTTAGATCTGGACTTTGACTGGGCCATTCTAACACATGGACATGTTCTGTTTTAAACCATTCCATTGCTGCCCTGGCTTTATGTTTAGGGTCATTGTCCTGCTGGAAGGTAAACCTCCGCCCCAGTCTCACGTCTTTTGCAGACTCCAACAGGTTTTCTTCCAAGATTGCCCTGTATTTGGCTCCATCCATCTTCCCATCAACTCTGACCAGCTTCCCTGTCCCTGCTGAAGAGAAGCACCCCCAGGGCATGATACTGCCACCACCATATTTGACAGAGTGTGTTCAGAGTGATGTGCAGTGTTAGTTTTCCACCACACACAGCGTTTTGCATTTTGGCCAAAAAGTTCCATTTTGGTCTCATCTGACCAGAGCACCTTCTTCCTGTTTGCTGTGTCCCCCACATGGCTTGTGGCAAACTGCAAACGGGAATTCTTATGGTTTTCTTTTAACAATGGCTTTCTTCTTGCCACTCTTCCATAAAGGCCAACTTTGTGCAGTGCACGACTAATAGTGGGATGTTCAAGGCTTGGGAAATCTTTTTGTAGCCTAAGCCTGCTTTAAATTTCTCAATAACTTTATCCATGACCTGTCTCGTGAGTTCTTTGGACTTCATGGTGTTGTTGCTCCTAATATTCTCTTAGACAACCTCTGAGGTCGTCACAGAGCAGCTGTATTTGTACTGACATTAGATTACACACAGGTGCACTCTATTTAGTCATTAGCACTCATCAGGCAATGTCTATGGGCAACTGACTGCACTCAGACCAAAGGGGGCTGAATAATTATGCACACCCCACTTTGCAGTTATTTATTTGTATAAATGTTTGGAATCATGTATGATTTTCGTTCCACTTCTCACCTGTACACCACTTTGTGTTGGTCTTTCACGTGGAATTCCAATAAAATTGATTCATGTTTGTGGCTGTAATGTGACAAAATGTGGAAAAGTTCAAGGGGGCCGAATACTATTGCAAGCCACTGTATGTAGAGGATGTCACATCACAGAGGTGAGTAAACTCAAGCAATGAATCGAATGGATAAACTGAGGGAGCAACATGCGCATGAAGAGAGTTGGGAAATTTCATCTTCACCATGAGCCAAATCTAAACCTCTGAGCTGTTTCCAATCGGTTCCCTTCAAAGTCAAGTCTCCAAGCTAAAAAAGCGGATAAAGAGTTGATGAAAAGGCCACGCGAGCACAGTCTCAAAACAGTGGGACTGTGTTCCAAGTCTGATATCTCCGATTCAGTTCAATCTTGGTTTTAATCACGATGCCAAATCGCAAGAGACTTTATGTTTATTGCAATGTAATGATGCCACAACTGCACAGACAGAAACCCATGAATCCAGTTACTGCGCTGCCATCAAATCAAGCTCCAGTTCAAATTTTGAGGGCAGGTAAAAAGTGTCCTTTAGAAATTTTAAAGCCATCTGTGCTTCCCTTAGTGCTGTTCATTTAAAATGTGTTGTATTTGAACATGTTGCATTTAAAACTGTGGAAGTCGAGAGCTTTGAATGTATACACATACAAAAAAAAGACTTTAATTATTGCTTGATGTTTATGAGGGATAAGATCAGGTTACCCAAATTAATAAGCTTAATATTTAACATATAAAGCTATGCGACATGCTTGCTTAAAAAGTCAAATGTAATTTAATATACAGCAAGTCTTAATGGTTTCTCTTTTAAACACTTATTTACCTTAATTTACCTTCACCTACTCGTGTTCACCTACAGGTGTCAGTCCTGTGAGGGACTTTGAGTGATCGAACATTAATAGGTTGGTGTTTGTAAAACTGTTGATCTGATGGCCCAAAAACACTGCTGGACACGCCTCCACCCATAAAAGGATTGGAAAGTTGTGTGGAACAGAGAAATTCAGATGCAGTTCAGTGTTTCAGTAGGAACTTTGACGCCTATTGATTCTTTCAGATCTATGGCTCTGCTAAATGCTTGGTTCACCACAAGCAGTTATTCATCCGCTGGTGGGGTTTAATGAGAGGGATCTGCAGCGGAGGAGAAGTGAGGAGAGAGCAGGGGTAAAACCGTGCGAGTTTTGGCACGCACCAGCCCACCAGCCTGTGCGTCAGCCGCCACGTCTCCCCCCGGCTCCAGTTCCTCATCCTTCTTCTGTCCCCCAGTGTGTGTCAGGATGGCTGGCCATTCGTTTGTCACTATCAGCCAGCGGGCCCGGGGAACACTCCATCGATCACTGTTGGGAGGTGGTGGGAGTGCTGCGGGGGCGTGCAGCGAAACTGACAAAGTGTTGTGCGTGATTATCCTATCGAAACTCTGTCAACAGGTTTAGACCTGTTCTACAAGTTGCATGATTCTGTGAGAGGAAAGCGAGGGATGATCTGTAGATCGCTCCTCTTCTCCTCCCAGCAGCAGCGTCTCAGGCGACGCTCGGTCCCGTGCTCAGAAAAGGCGTAGATCAAAAACCGAGCTTTGTTTGCTCATGGCTGTCAGTTTCTGAGGCACTCTTATGCAATCACAGCCCAGAGAAAGACTTTGTATCCCCAGCGTGACAGCTGTGTGCAGCTTTATCATACGTTGCGCTCCTCCTCCAGTGGCTCCATTACCTCACTTGAAGTATTTCTTGTTTCTCCACTTGTTTATTCCCAGCGCATCCAATTCTTGTAAAATCAGTCATCAAAATTTCAATTTATTGTTATTTTCCAGCTACCTTAAATTTCTCTTTCTCTCCGTCAGGGAAAATTTGACATGAAGGCCTTTTTGCTTCCTTCTGTCCTTACATGACAGTCTGGCAGCAAATAAAGATATTTACATAAATTTTAATATAATGCATTGTTGGCTGTTCCTAATTAAATATTATTAAAGATTACTTTTTAACAACAAAGTTAAAAAACAAAAAACCCCAACAACAACTGATTTGCACTTCTTCACAGAAAACATACATTTATTAATATTGCTGCTGTTCTTAAGGTCATGTAGTTATGATTCGCCCTGAGTGTTCCTCGACTTGCTTCCTGGAAGTCTAACTATGATCTGCAATTGCTCATCTCTATCCCACACTGGATTCCCTTCCTTCCTCACACTTTTAATTATATTTTAGGAAGGATGATCACATTTAGAAGCTGGATCTCAGAGCTACGATGATTGTGCTATGTGTGTGGTCATGCTAGTGGCCATGTTGGGGTTACTACTCAGAAGAAGGTATTTGTCACTTTTTTAAAAGTAATGCATTAATCAGTCCTTGGAGAAAAAACTAGTTGAAATACTCAGTAATTACATTACTCTTGTGTTACTCATTTAGCATAGCATGAGATGCATTTTACCTTCTAAACACTGACACAGATTCCTGTCTCAATAAGGACACCAGAGACCTTTCTTTTAGTGTTTAAATATGAGTACAAAGTCAACAACCCCAAAAACACTTTACAGCAATCGCCACAGTGGTGTTCTGTTAGAACATAAGACAAAAGTCCTGCAAGACTGACTGATCATTGCTGTTTTTGCTCTGGCTGCTGTGCTGGGGGGCAGCATACATACACTCAGCTTTAACTTCACTAGGGACGGGGATTATTAGTGTGCTCTCCTATCAATCAGTATTGATCAGTCATTGCCTATCAACTTATCTTTTCAGTTGCACTTGAGCTACAATCAGGTGATTTCAGTTAATGTTCAGGAGGTGGAAAATAGTGTGTAGAGTGGATATGGAGATTAGCATTATTTGTATTGTACAAATGGACAAGAGCACAATGATAAAGTCCAAACTGCATCCTGTAGACAGCATGCTAACGCTAAGCTAGCCAAGAACCCAGAGTGGTGATAAAGCTGAGTGAATGCTGACCCCAGCCAAGCAGCCAGACCCTAAATTCAACAGGTAACAAACTGATGATCGGTCAGGCTGCAGCTTTCCTTTCCACCTGTTCATGTTTCTACAGTAGAATCACTTGAAAGTCTCTGTGCTGGTTCTCATCTTTGCTTTGTGCTGTTAACTTTGTGTTCATACCTAAACACTAAGAGAAAGATCACATGTGTGTCCTCGTTAGGATTGGCATTTGTGTTGGTGTGTAGCCTCAGTTTATATTGTTAAATGGTAATTATGAGACAGTGTGTTTCAGGTCGTTTTACAGAGAAATTTGCATAAATGTAGCATTTATGACATGCTGCTTAGCGATGGTGGTCACTCTCAAAGCAGAGCCAGTGAGAACTCAATAGGAGAATCAGTAATGGAATCGGCAGCACTGAATTCTTATCAGTTCCCATCCCTACACTTCACTCTGTGTTCTTGGCTAGCTTTGTGTTAGCATGCTGTCTGTACAGAGAGCATTGGCTCTCTTATCACAAGCAATGGGTAGCTGCTTCTGTCCTGGATGCAATCTGCACTTTACGATCAGGCTATTGTTCTTATCATGCAATAAAAAATAAAAATAAAAGCAACATCCATATGCCACCTCTCAAAGGCTGCAGTCCACTCCCTGCCCAACTGAAATCAGCTGATTAGGGAAATGTTTAGGAGGAAAAAGTTGCATTTGATGATCATTAATCACTAACATCTGTAACAGTATTACAGTAGGTGTAATTATTGAATTCATCACAGTTCACGTTACTTTGAAGAAAACTGTAATGTGATTACCCAGCACTGGTAGGTGGATGGTGGCACGAGGGCGACCTCCATAACTAAAGCTGTGTGCAGTTATGGTTCTTCTTTTGAAGCCTCGGGACACAAATTGTGGTCCAGTTGGACTCCTTTGGAGCAAATTCACAATGCAAAACCCTGAAAGAGTTGATAAAGCTGTGAGCATATGCTCCTGCTTGTGCTCCTAACTAATGCCCCTTCTTCAAGCTTGGAGTCTGCAGGCTTCCCCAATAATGACCGCTAAAACTGGACGATTAACTCTCGTTATGTTTGGAACTTCTGGGGAGCAGTCCAAGCATAGCAGATGTGCCTTAATGCTCACAGTGCTTCACAAGGAGAAGATCTAGGAGCAGACAGGGGTAAAATTTAAAGCAGAGATGCTTTGTTTTTTTGCTTTTTGTTGGTAGATTCAATCAATCTTTAAACACGCCTTGTACTAATGTACCAATTTTGAGGTACTGAACTTGATTATATTCCACTCTACACTGCCACTCCAATTCATGAGAAATGTGTTACTTAAACTGTAAAGATAATGTTTTGTAAGGTCCCAGGATAATGTACAGTGCATTGGTAAGGATGATCCAGTATTTCCCAGATTTTTGGGGGCTCTTTAGAAAGATCTGGACCATTCTTTGGTCCCTGCAAACATTTCACATAAGTGAGTGTTGTGATTGTTTTCCCTCTGATAGCTATGCTAAAAGGATCAGGAATTTCAGATTCATAAAGAGTATTTAAAAAAAAATGAAAAGCAAACTCAAATTTTTCTTTCTTTAGTTTGTTAGTTATTTTGTTTCCTTATTAGTCATCTTCACCTCCTCCCAGTTTTTGTCTCCTTTTATCGTCCTCACCAGCAAACAAGTTTTCCTTCGCCTCTTGACTCCTCTCTGTTTCCTCTGCTTCTCTCTCTCTGTGTTTGCAGGAGGAGTGGAGCTGGGCATCAATGCGAGCGGAGAGAGACTCAGACACTGGTTCGAGTGTCTCAAAAACAAAGGGAAGAAAGTCGAGTACTGGCATACGCTCACGCAGCAAGGAGCCCCAAGCAGTGACAAACCGGACTAGATTATACAAGATATTCATGATACAAACGCATAAATGCACACACATGCAAATGCACTATACCACACACACACACATTTATGTCTCACTGAACGATGGCCGATAACAGAATGTGAGTAAGGAAGAAATAAGAACAAAGGATAAAACATGCAATAACAATACTGATTAAAATCTGTCTCATATTGCCAATAAATACGGCGCAGAGTATTAGTATATGATATTCATACTAATATTAGTGATGGTAATAAGGTGTAATCTGAATACTTTTCTTTTCCAAGGTAAACCAAATTGTGACAATGTCCTCATTAAAGTGTTGACGTAACAAAACAAAGCTCACTAAATTGTGCTTTAGACCGTACTGTATTGTAGAAGTTGCTCATGTCCATTCAAATTTTATGCATAATGACCAGATTTGAGACTAATGCACTCAAAATTCATTCAGTGAAAGTACCTGACAGTATGTGCACCCTTTGTGACTCATTATGTGGTACGCAGATGCAGGAGCGGGGGAGGGATGTTACGAAAGGATGATTGTCGTGAGAAGTCTCTTATCTTCGTGGATGTCTATCTAATGCAAAACAACACACCGTATTATAAAGCACAAAAAGATCCGTTCGGTGGATTTCTACCTTTACCTTTTCATTGTTTTTATGTATTTTCATTGTCTTCTGGTGACAGTGGTGTTTTATCCACCTTCACATGAGACGATAATGTGTCAAAATGTGCGCATGCGTGAAGGCTGTGAGACTATGAGTGCCTGCTTTTTCTGCCTGTGCAGCGTCTGTTAATCTGTATTCACGTCATGCCCCATTCAAAACGTCTCCATCCGAATTCAGAAGCGCAGAGGTGCGAGGGAATGTTTTTTAAAAAAGGACAAAAGAGAGAAATCCTCTGTTACCACCGCAGGCCTCAGTGGTGCGAGTGCGCCCGGCCACTTGTTCCAGGCCTTTGCTATCTCTGTCTCCCACTGCCAGAAAGCCAAAAGAGCAACTTTAAGAAAGGCAAATACTGTGGTGCGTAACCTTTGACTGCTCCTGTCTGATGAAAGCCCAAAGCTGTGTCCACAGCAGGCAAAACGATGTCTTTCAGAGTATCCTGCACTGTGTTGCAGCATTTCTGATGTAATTTTTGCTCCAACAGAAACACCAGTTATGCAACATCTTCTTTCGTCAGTGCGGTGTCACATATTTTGAATTTAAAGATACAGGAATTTGATTAGTTCGGTTATCTGATTTTTATAAACAGCTCGAAAAGGTTCCCTAACCCACATCTGCACGACCTCAGACATTCCTTATTGGTAGAAGACATCTGGCTGAAGGTGAGATCAGCCATCAGACGGAGTCAGTGTTTCGTCTGATTGTCCCGTTATTTTTGACCTGTTAAATATCAGGTCTCTTCTAAATCATCTACACGTCTATTAAACACAGGAATTCCTGTTCAGATACAACTTTGCTTTTGGTACAAGAGCCTTCCTATAATTTAACCTCTCGGTGTAAAGGGGGATTACATCCTTCAGGGTCAGTGGAAACGCACAGATCCAACAACAATAAGATCCCATTTTCATCGAGCTGCATGCATGCCGTGGATCTTTGTGCACATTTCAGCATTTTCATATATATAAAACTTATCTACATGCCTGCCAGGATATCAGATGTCGTCCCCTGGTTCATCTGTCACAGCAGCTCTGGCCATACACTTGTTCAGAGAAGCACATGCACGGTGGGTCAGTGGCCTCGGGGAGTTTTCTAACTGTTGAATCGATCTGGCTGCTCATATTCTTGGTGTCCTTCGATAACCTTGTGAATGTCTGATTGCTGACAGCAAAAAAAACAAAAAAAAAAAGAGAGAGAGAGTAGATCCTCCAAAGTTGGATTAGGATAAGAATAAAGGGCTTGGACACTAATAAAAAACACTTTTAGGCTTCAGGATATTTTCATTCAGTAAGATTTAGAAAAGGGTGGTAGGTTTATTCTGCACTCTGTCTATGCACATTGAGACTCCCAGCACGTCAGCAGTGAGATAATCAAACCAAAACAACATTATCGTATTATCCAGGCATTAAGGATACATTTCTGGTTGGCAGTGATCAAATAGAGTTCACATTTCTGGCTGGGTGGTTATTTGTTTCCGTCTCTGGATCTGTTCGTTTTGTTTACAGTCACTGAATTTTCTGACTCTTTGTCTATTGACCCTGCTTTGCTTATGTAATCATTTCAATCTGCAGTACAGCTGCATGTTTAGCAATCCCCATCAGCTTGTATAATAGAGTGCAACCTTAGCTGATCGTTCTGAATGCCGACGTGCCATGCATTCAGACTCCTCGCCATCTGTGTATTTGTTTGTGAATACGACGATTCAGGGTATCTTTTTTGCTCAGTTCGCTTCGCTTTTCCGAGCAAGCTCTCGCTTTAACGAACAAAAAACCTTTACTGTCGCCGATTTTGACACTCGTCTTCCTTGAATTATTATCAGTGGTGATGATGTGGGAGGGCTGAGGAGGGAATGAGATGGGAAAATCACTGTTGCAGTCCCTGTGTATTCACTGTCCATGTCAATCACACAGTATGGCTGCCATCCTGTGGTGGGTTTGTGTAAGTACTTCTCAAAATAAATCAGAGCTGTATCAGTGGGCGTCTGTCCTCCTTTGAACATGTGATTCTTCAAGAACATAAGATAAGCACCATGTGTGTTGTGTAGATATGTGTTTATTTATCATCATCTCGGAAGATAATCCAAATCCACAAGTCACTGCTCACTTTAGTAACTAGACTATTTAAAGCAATATTGATTCTTAACAACTGAATTTTCAGAAAAATTCTTCAAATTACTTCAAACACAGCAGCAAAGCAGCCTTTGTTAAACATTGCCTGTCGTTTCCTGCACATTTTACTCCCCATCCCTCGTTATGTTCTCCTCTCACGGCTCGGTCAACCTGCCAATAAAGAGCGGCACATTGGTGTGGTCACTCCACAGCAGCATGATGAAAGGCCGCAGGGCTGAGAAGGAAGGGAAGGAGCGGGAGAACGACAAGGTGGTGACAGCGCCGGCCTCCACTCCTTGTTCGGTCAGTGCGAGGAAGGCTCTGTGTTTGGCGTCGTCCAGGAACAGTTTCTCCTGAGGGTAGAGGCCACACAGGTCGGCACCCTCGTAAAGCACTGACAGTCCTGGAAAGGGAGTGAAAAGTACAGAAAAGGTAGTAGTGAGGGTGAAAGCAGGTAAGAGAGCCAAGCATGTGGTGGAGATGCTTTGAGATCAAAAAGCAAACGTAGAGACATATTTCATAAATGGGAACCTAATGTTTACTGCTAGCTAAACTGCACAGGATGAAGGCATGGGTGGTGTTTATTTTTGGTAATACAAAAAAAGGTCAGATGTTGGGTTGGAAAGAGAAGAGAGCACAGAAGATGAACCAACCTAGTTTCTTGATAAGCGTGTTCATTTCCGGCTGGAAATTCAGTTTGATTTTGGGCAGAGTGACCTCAATATGCTGAGGAGATGCTGTTTTCATGTTTTGTATCATTTGAACCACAGTCCTGTCGGTCATCTTCTGCTCGATCTCCTGCAGCTTTGCCTCTGTGTTGGTGGAAGGCAGCAGGATGTAAAGACTGCTGTCTCCTGTGAGGGCAAACCTCGCCACCTGTTGGCCAAAAAAGATAAAAAAAATACTGGAAGTGTTAATAAGTGACAAAAGAGATCATTATGAGACCATCTGTTTTTACCACTGGCATTTAAAATAAACCTGAGATGTAAAAAAATGTATCTCATCATCGTAATACGCATGATAGTATCAGTGCCTGTAACTGTTTGGCTGGCATTAACTTTGTTTAAGTCATCTGGTTGTCCATGAGATGGAAATATTCTCTGTGTATTGTTTTGTAAGGAGTGAAAAAAGAAAATGCACCAGTGGTGCAGTAAATTTAGTAACTGTTGACTCTCTAACTCATCTGAGCAAAACCACGGTGCACTGAGGCCACCGACGTGTTTATCAACTTAAAGATATCTACTGTTGTGCAAAAGTCTTGAGCCATCGCTCATTTTCCTTGGAAAATGTTTAGCAATATAATGAAAATATGATATATATGACAAAAACTGAGTTTGTACAATTCTAACGTGCCTGAAAGTCAAAATCTGCTTTTATTCTTCAACACAGCCTGAACTCTCTGAGGAAACATAGATAGCTTTTGTTTTTTGGTCTTCCACTTGTCCATTTTCCTCTTTTTTTTTAAGGGCACACTGCACAGCATGCTGAAATACACCAACCCTTTAGATAAAAGCTTTTTTAGAATCACCTTGTTGGTGCAAAAATACTATTTAATGCTCTTATAACTGTGTTATCTTTGTTATTTTGCATAGAGTCAACAAAAAAAATATACAAATTGTGTTTGTGCCTGAAGATAGAATTTAAAATTGTTTCTTTACTTGTTTGTTCATTTCAATGGTCAGTGTTAAATGGCTTGAGGAACAAAAAAACTTTTCCCATTTTTGTAGTAATAGCATTCTTATGAAAATGGTCAGTTACACAGGCCTGGACTGAAAATGAGTGAAAGAAAAAGCAACCGATGTCCAAAGAAAAACTATAAAGGGACCTTCAGAAAGCCTGGAGAGCTGCAGACCACTTTAAAAAATGATACCGTCTGGTTCCTTGGAAGTAAAATATAAGGAAAGGAGAGGTGGCTCAAGACTTTTGCACAGGACTGCAGGTCGCCGGAATCATGGACTATCAGATGCTGGATTCTGGTTACGACTCTGATACCTGTCATAGCTCAAGAGACAAGACTAGAGACAAGAAACTGACCCTTTGGGGAACAGGAAATTGAATGCTATAGATCTGAAGTATTTTAGCATATTTACTTATACAGGAATAAACTGCATAGTAATTGTGATATAAAATTAAAATAACCGTAAAATGACAGATGAAATTTAAACATAAAGCTACTGTTCAAACTGTATGTTTTGTGAGTTAGTAGAGCAGTTTAGATGTGCATTAAAGATGAAAAGCTCAACATTAAAGAAACATAACACGCATGTTTCCTGTAGGAATCGATGAAGACGGGATGTCACTTCTGTTGCCTGTGGCAGAAAGGTCTGTGTAGGATTTAGACACATATTGCTGTGAAAAGTGTCAGTTGGTGGTTTGTTCCTTACCTGTGCCTTTAGGTGAGGATCATACATCATAGTTGCCATGTACTTGTCATGATAGAGAAGAGGCACCGTTACCACATCACCATTAAATTTTGTGAAATATCCTTTTTTATTGTTTGGGTTAAACTTGACCTTCCACTGACCTAAAACACACGTAAACACAGTTTATCAGTCTCCACATTTTTGAAATGTGCAGAAGGTGTGCGCACAGTTTACTGACCGCTGAAGGAGACGGCGTTGAGCAGGATCAGCTGTGAACTTTGTGGGACAAAGTCAAGCAACTTTGTGATTTTATTTTGGGTCTTTTCTGCCACCCAGCTGTTGATCATCTGTGTGTTTTCCTCAGTGGTATTCAGCAGCTTTGTGGGCTCCGCATCATAAAACTGGATCGACTGGTCGGTAAAGGACTCACTCAGATTCATGTCTAAGGAGGAGAGCCGAAATAGAAATCATTTTATCTCTTACGATCTGTGATTTTCTGCTCTGTGATATACTTCACACTGTGATAGTAATACGTGAATTATAGTAGATCTGAGAGGCCATCAGCAGGGAGCCGGCCAGCTTCTCTCTCAGCTTCTTCATCTGGGAGTGAACGCAGTGG
This sequence comes from Rhamphochromis sp. 'chilingali', assembly GCF_963969265.1. Classification (NCBI taxonomy): domain Eukaryota; kingdom Metazoa; phylum Chordata; class Actinopteri; order Cichliformes; family Cichlidae; genus Rhamphochromis; species Rhamphochromis sp. 'chilingali'. The sequence continues at coordinate 21,484,868 of NC_137948.1, read as the reverse complement.
AAGTCGTGAGGCACGCAGATAGCGCTCTCAATGGCCTTACGGGTATCGTTCCTTGCACCTGAAGGTACAATTAGACAATAACAATACGTTTAGTACATTATAGGAAGCTGCAAGCCATGTTTGATTTTAAAAATACAGTTGAATCCATAGATTTTTGAGACACTGGTGTATTTTTTGTCTTTTTAGCTGTGTACCAAAACATTTTTAAGTCACAGTTATTTGAAACATTTACTCCAGGGGCTCCTTTAGTTTAAGAAAAAAATATGGCATGACCTTTACACAGCCCTCTAAATGTCTTAAATGTAATGGGAAAATGCACTGTGCTGTGGACAGCTGTGAGCTTTTTTTTGTTGTTGTTGTTATTTCTTAATAAATTCAGCAGGTGAAAGATCTGAAGATTATTTCAGGTGCAACATTTACATTTGGAAGCTTTTTTTTTTTTTTAACTCATAACATCTGGTCAAAAGACATAATAGAAGAAAAACGGGCCATCCTTAGGCTTCATATATAAAACACTCTCCAACACAGGGAGAGAGCGGGAATATTAGGAGTGGTCAAATAAACAGTTTCACTAGTTACGCTGATGAGCTCAGAAACATTGTAAGTCCAGGACATTCACAGAAGATTGCAGTGCTGTATGATCACAGCATCATTTCTATTTTTGAGTTACACTTCAAAACATCCATTCAGTTCATTTCCAATCATCGATCATCTTCTACTCGTTTTCTTCAGCTGTCATAGGGCTAAAAGCTGGGCACATCCTGGAAAGGTCTATCACAGAGCTAACCACATAAGACGTTAACCAATAATACCTAACGAAAGCCAGACCAGTTCAGAAACAGAATTTTTTTTGGAAGAGGAACTTAATATCAACCTGTAACCTGTTATTTCTTTAGCTTTGTTCATTACTGTATTAATTCACCCTCTAAAATTCTGCCGAACTGAAACATAAAAAGGTATCTTAACTTTTTACCTGCAGGTTTATCTGGTTGGTTTATCTCAAATTTAACATGGTGATGCATGAAACTGGAAAACTTTAAAGGATTCACTGGAGAACATGATGAATGCTAAACATTTGCAACGTGATTACATTAAAATAGCGACTCGCCTCTCTTTTCGTACCTAACAACAAATGGGAGAGCACCCCACCGATGCTGACAGGAGAGAAGAGCATGTTGCCAGAAGGATATATTTCTCTGAGATAATAATACAGCTTCATTGAAAACTCTGTCATGGACTCCTTCAGTATGGGTTCTGCTGTGCGGCTGTTCTCCTCCGGGCAGGGCTCCCATGGTGAGGTGGAGCCTTGGCATGTGTGAGGAAGAGCTGTAGGAGGAGCTAAAACTGAAACAAATCATAAATAAAAATGTTTTATGCAACTAATCGATCCTTTTCCCCCCCTTACTGACTCAACGCGCAGTGGAAATCATTAAATCTATTAAATCTCTATTAAATTTGACAAGCCCCCTACCTTCCACAGTAAGGTTTATAGAGCTCAGCTTTTTTCCATCATCCAGTTCACATTCATAAATACCAGCATCCTCCATGCCAGCGTTTATGACCATGATGCTCTGATCGTGGTCTAGTGGAAAAATCAGCTCTATTTTTTTATTATCATCTGCGGAGTCATCGTCAAGATTCAACTTTATTCTTCCGTTTGCACTTTCTTTGAACCACAGTGCATTGGCGCTGACTTCTCTGGAACTTGGGATATTGCAAGGGAGTTTAACATCTGACTTTGTAAATACTTTCATTTGATAGTCAGTGAATTCTGCAAAAAGAAACAAAAAGCAGACAAACAGCAAACACTTTATTGTTCGTTGCTCCACTAACTGTAAAATTAAAAGTGGTCGTATGATGACGAAAGAGTCTCACCATCAACTATGACGTCAAACCTTCGTACTATTTCCATATCGCTCCCCTTTAACAGACACTCGTACGTGCCCTCTTTGGTTTTAGTGACAGACTGAAAGCGGAGGGAAAAGTCTGAAGCAACGGGCTGATAGTTTTGAAGCAGGATGGCACCTGTAGTTTAAAGAAGGCCATGTGTTATATACATATATGTACATAAAAGCAGCAAAAATTTGCATCACACTAAAAACAGAAGCCGTTTAAAACCATTGAATTTCCATGTGATTGCTTCCACTCCGATGAAGTGATTATTTGCTGGGAGACAGGGAAGCTCCAGCGTAGAGTCAGGTATCACCCTGATTTGTGTGCATGATGACAGCTGACCAGGAGGAAAGAAAGACATCAAATGAAACCTTTACAAATTTAAGAGACAAAACACCTGCCATTTAAGTTTCTGTGGATTAGTAAAGATATTGTCCTGCACTACTTCAGATTTACCTCAAAAATGAGCTGCAGGAGGAAGCAAAGTGTGGCCTTTTGTCCCATCTGCAAACGAGAGAGGATTTCAAAATTAATGTGGCACCAAGCCGGAGGAGAGATCAATATGTGGCGCAGTCTGTGAAGTAGTGATATCAGTCTGCATTCAAAGTTTCTTAAACTGTTGTAATTACAAGGATTTCACTGCCTCGTTAGATTTCCAAAAATCAAAAGACACATATGCACATTTTCCTGTTCATGTCAGATATGTTTACATATTTTAGGAAGTAGCTGAACATATTCGAGTTGGGTTAGTCGTACACACACACACACACACACACACACACACACACACACACACACACACACACACACACACACACACACATGCAAATACATAACTTACAGCTCTTGAATTTCTGTGCGTCCAGATTCGGTCCTGATACGAGTATTTGTCAGTAAGGTTTCTCTGACATTGAACCAGTGTCCACTGCAACCAGCAGCTCTTACTATCTGCTCGCCTGAACTGCAACCAACAATGACTAATCTGTGATTGTTGGTTTAGAGATGTTTGTTTGCATAATGCAAGTCTTCTGACTTGTTGGAAATCACATGATTTCACATGTTGGCAACAGGTACTAAGTGAAAATATTCAAATTTCAGTGTTTATTTCACCTTCAAACATAATTTCAAATAAATTTCATTACTTCTAGTATCAGTGCTTTAGTGCAGAATTTGCAAAACACATCATCTCAGCTAAGAAAAATGAAACACGGGTATTATGGGGGAAGACAGACAGTTTCACTCCCTTTTATGTTAGTTTGCTGAAGGTTGTGGTGGGTAGAGAAACAAGGACATAAAAAAGTAAAAACCCAGCTTGTCCTAACTGGCAGGCGACATCTTTACTTTACTTACTATTTGTGTAGAAACATCTTACAACAGAACGACTTTAAAGTTTTTTTCGGTTGCTTCCTAATTCTCAAAGGGGTGAGACGGTGGGCAGCTCTGCATGTTTGATTTGGCAGATTGTTTTTTACATGTCCTTCTAAACACAACCGCAGAAAGATTTGTGGATCCTCTCAGGTGCAAAGCACCACAACATGGAGCCACAAAAACCTCATATAATATCAGTGGAAAAACAAAAACAACAACAACAACTGCTATTTCATTAATATAGATAAACCTGGTATAGGTGGTGTACCTAATCTGAAGCATAGTTTACTCAACGGTTCTCTACATTACTTTTATTTCCTAATCAAATTTTTTGTATTATTATTTATTGGATTTTCTTGTGCTTGGTTTTGAATGAATGAACAAGTGTTTGTTTGTTTGTTGTTGTTTTTTGCTGAGATATAATTTTTAATTTATTTGGGATTGGGATGTTACCCAACACATAAAATATGAAAATCATTTTAAAACAAATAAACATACATACAAAAAACCCAACAAAACTGCCAATAAAATCGGTTACAGTTAAGTGTTACCATTTTTGGAAACTGGCTCTCTTGCATCTTTTACAGTCATGTAACAAAGGCAGCTTTCACAGTACTCTATGCAATCCTGCACAGAGTACTGTGAAAAAATCGTACACCCCATGATTCAGATTAGCTTGTAGAACCACAATTTCTGTATAACTATCAGTTTCTCACATTGTTGTGGAGGAATTTTGACCCACTCTTCTTTACAAAGTCCCTTTCGTTCATTGAGGTTTATAGGCACTCGTATGTTTACAGTGCTTTTAAGGTCTCACCACAGCATTTCAATAAGAATAAGATTTCTTGTCTTTTTCAGCATTTCTGTTGTAGACTTGCTTGTTGCATAACCCAGTTTGGACTTTAGGTGCCAAAGAGACTGCCTCACATTTGACTCTGGTGTACAGAGGAGTTAAATGGCCAACTCAGTGGCTTCAAAGTGTCCATACCCAAGCCCAAATCATCACCTCACCACGACTGTGCTTTACAGCTGGTATGAGGTACTTGTGCTGCTATGCTGTGTTTGGGATTCAACAAATGTGTCTCTGTGCATTATGGCCAAACATCTCTGCTTTGGTTTAATCTGTGCAAAGGATAATGTCGCGTGCGTTTTGTTGTTTGTTCAGATGCTACCATGTTATTTTTAGAGAAAAGAGGCTTTCTCCTGGCAAACCTTTGTTGTTGAGTCTTTGTCTTATTGTATTTTTATGAACTAAGACGTGCAGTATTTTGCAGTTTCTCTGAGCATCACACAGTTTGGCCTTAGGTGATTTGCTGAGATGACTAATACTTGAGGGAATATGGCATTGCATTAACACACACCTGAATGCGTTGGACAGCATCAAGTCCTGTGAAATATTAATTTTTCACTGTAGTGTGTCGACTATCTCAACTGGTTTTCCTCTTCATCAGCATACCCATAACTGGAGACATTTCAAAGCAAGTTATATATAAAAATAAATACTTCCTTAGAGCCTTTAAAAAAAATCATTCTAGTTATGGGAGAAGAGGCAGCTTTACCAAATTTATTATGCATGTAAATACAAAGATCCAGTAAATCTATATGTGTGTTTATATCCAAATGGAGAATACATTAATTTAGCTGATTTGTTGTTATCAGTTCTTAAGTGCACTGCTAATGAATATTGAATATGTTAAAACAAAATACACTAAAACTCCAGTAAATGAAAAGCTGGAATGCTGTTTGATTAAAAGCAAAAGATAAAAACGCACAAAATAGATTCCAGCTCTTTAATTGACATTATTTAGCCTTGGTAATATATTACTGGCTTGTGGGTACAGGATGCCTTTCCTCCATTAGATGACCACAGTCCATGAACACGAATATGCAAACATACACTTTTGTTGATATTCTGATAGGTTTTGCCCTAAACAACCAAGGTCAAGATGTTTTTGAATTGATTCGTGCTTTTAATAAAATAAATCTTTTTTTTTTATATTTACTGTGTTTTTACACTTGATCAAAATTATGAAAGAAGACTGACAAACTGCGTCGAATAAAATACAGCTTTGCTAGTTCTATACTATCCCTGAAGTTAGTGAGAACCAAACGTGACCATCTTTAACGAGATGCATTGTATTAAATTATATAACATATCTCTAACTTGCAACAAAAAGCTGCACACACATCATGTGACAGCTGTGTGACTTACGTTTGTTCATTTCTTTTCAGTTTCTTCCTATTCATTTTATCGTATTTATCATTTATCCTAACTTATTCGTTAATCTGTTTTAGCTATCTTATATTATTCAGCATACACACACGCACACAGTGAATGCCTTTTTGAATTATTGTCTCACAATTTCATGCTTTAAACTAAAAAATTTCCACTTACTGTAGAGAAATTTCGAGTGACTTATGTAATGCTTTGCCATCTATTTTTTCGTAGGAATTTCATAAATTGTAATGATTGACCCAGTTTCTTGAGTTTTTTCTCCTTCATAACAAAAGTTAGCGGATCGATCGATAAAACGACACTCGATTCGGCGCCCTGGCTCCCACGCGAAGAGAGCGCTTTGGGCGTAATCAGTCGTATCTAATCGATTGCCGGTTGCCAAAAAAAAGAAGAGAGTCCAAACTTCTAAAGAAGTCGCACTACAGAAGAAAAACTAAGATACTGCTAACAGAAGGCTTTAAAACCACTTTTTCCAGGGCTTACAAAAATGTGACTCGTCTCCGAACAAAGTTCAGAAGTCGAAGTTTCTTCGCAGGAGAAAGGATTTACTTAAGACAGTAAGTTTTCCTCCTGGTCATCTGATCGGACAGAAGAATGAGGACAAACAATGGCAGAGACCTACAGGAAAGCCGTGTAGCCTCTGCTCTGTTGTACTTAGCCTCGATCCCATCCGCTGTTACGTGTAGGCAGCACGGCAGCTGTTTTCGCCTTTTAAACTAATTCGAAAGTGGTGGAGTTACTTTATTTAGTTTTTATGTAGTGTAGCATGTATGAGCGAACTTTAAACGTTTAAAGGGAAATGCTGTGATTGGTGAGAGAAAACTCAGCAGCTGCTGAGTTAGTATTTTCACAGGCTGTTTCCTGCGGTTTGAGGGATTAAAAATCCATAAAACATTCGTTATTACTCTTAAATCACAGTGAGCATCCGGCTACAGGACCTCAGGGTGTAAGAGGGAATCACCATGGCAACACAGTTTACCATCGACGATGCGTTTGTGCTGGAGGGAGATGAGGAGGGGGTTGTGACTGACGGAGAGCCGCAGGGATGGAAGGACAGAGAAGGAGGAGAGATGACATTTGGCCCTTTGAGTTTCTCCAAACCTCAGAATCATCCCTCACCTGCTGCCGCCTCCCCTGAACCCACTAACCTCAAGTATCAGGTAGCATGCACACAAGAGATACAAAACATTGTTTGCATTTCTGTTTTCATGTTGCTGTTACATTTCCAGTGAGAGGCTGTCTAATTCCTTTTTGATTGGTATCAGTTTTAGCTTGTAGTGTTTTTATAACAACACTACGAATTCGTAGCTACAAACTCAAGAATTCAGCAAGTCCCTGTGAGCAAGGAAGACAGCTAACTTATCATTTTTAGGACTGAAAGAGAAGATCCAGGCTTAAGGTGGGCAGCAATCGGCAGCAGCCAGTGAAATGAAACAAAAGAAGAAAGAAAACAAGAGCATGAAAAGATGGCAAAGAATAAAGAAGAAAAGAAATAAACCTTGGGAGCACACAATTTTAATGACGTGTAACAATGAGATGATTTGAATCTATGTGGAGTGAAAGAGCAGGCTTCACGAGAGCTTCTGCTAGCAGTTTGAACATAAAGCAGCATTTTTTTTTTTTTTAATTTTGCATTACCTCATCTAGCTCTGACTGTAATCTTCAAAAAAGGAAATATTTCAACCTTAAAGAAAGGAAGAGAGAGGGTGTCTGTCCACAGCCTAAACTGGGAGCTATTTCCACAAAAGATGTGTCTAGTAGCTCAAGGCTCTGCCTCCCATTATACTCTGGAGAACTGTAGGAGCCACAAAGACTGACACTGACAGCACAGTGCTGTATTAGCACAACTTGTACACACCAATTATCTGTGATCTCTTTGTGCTGTTCTGCTGCAAACAGATATAGTTACCAACACTGAGAAAAGTTTAAGAAAAGTAGTGGTGGTAGATATTGTTTATACAGTAAAAGCTGCTCATTTTAGCCTGTTGCTAGGTGGTTGCTAGGCACCCTCATCCATCCTAATACTGAATGCATAATTAAACTTTTGTGGATGTGAATGAGACATTATTGCAATGAAATTAAAACAATAGGATGTTTTTACAATGTGTTATAGGAGCATAAAAGTTAAAACTGGTCATTTTGTGACTGGCGGTAGCTAGGCAACATAATAAAATCATAATATGTGATATAAAAAACAATTGGCAGATGCCTAAGTTGGGCTTGTGTGCCAAGTGTGGCTGTTCAAGTTATGAAAGTCAAGGAGGGATTTATGGAAACACACATAGATACAGTAAGTTCTGGTAAAATGGAATCTGTAAGATGTGATGGAGCTGGGCTGTTAACCGTGTGAAAAGAACTATTTTAAACGTGTCACAACATATTTGTGAAGGCCAGTGACTCTTGTAGATTACTGTTCAAAAGTCTTGAGCTGCCCTTCATTTCTATTTATTTTGCTTACAAGCAGCAAAGTGGTGTTAGGTATTAGTTCTCCAGTTTTTTTTTCTCCACTTTACACTGCCTGCCTGAATCATTCAAGGATAAAAGCAGTATCTAACTCCAGGCATGAGCCTGTACTGTGTCTACACTTAACAGACAACTTAGCAAAGAACCAGTTTTAAATGATATTTCCTGGCACTTCATTCCTAGCAGCCTGTCACACAAACACATAATTTGTTCCCATTTCCTCTGGCGAATATATGAGCAATGCCAGAGATAACACAGTTTAACACAATGAAATAAACATTTGGCACCAACAAGAAGATTCCTAGCATGATGTGCAGTGTGTCCTCAAAAATAAAACTGGACAAACTGGGCATGTGTGGACAAAAGAAGAAGTGGGAGGCCTAATAAATTTCTACAGCAGATGAACATATCTGAAAGTCACGTCCTTAAGAAATAGGGAAAAAAAAACAGCGACTATAATAACAGTATTACTTTTGCTTCCTCTCTGCGAGCTATACATTTTTCTTTGCCGTTTATATGACATCCACCATCTCCTCTTGTTTTAGAATCTGGAAAATGAAGACGCCTTGGGCAACAACGGGAATTCCTCTTTCAATAACTTCTTCAAAATCAGGTGGGCTCTGTAGTTCAGGCGTGATTTTTCTTTTCCCTGCTTCTTCTGTGAATGTGAGATGAAGCGTGTTTCTGCTTTCTCCACAGTGACCCTGCAACGCTGTCTTACTGCAGCTCTCAGTGGTCCTTCAGCACCTTGAGTTCAGTCACGCAGCTTTCTGCGCACTGCTGCGGGTAAGTTCGGTCTTCTCTCACGGAGAAGCATAACAAACACGGTTACTTTAAAAACACGTTTCGCCTAGGTGGGTGTCCCATCCGCTGGTGAAGAAAAACAGAAGGGTTGTTCTCTCTTCATTCCTTCTCCTCATCACTGGAGTTGGTAAGTACATGTTTTTGTTACTTATTAAGTATGAAACACACAAACCAGAACAATTTACTGAGAGAAACTTGTTTTTCTCATGTTTACCTGATTCATTTTGGCTGTGGGAGCATCACAGTAACAAGGGCTGCCTGCTCCCACTGTAGATGGTTTAGTGATTTTAATTTAATTTTGGTTTTAAACTCAAAAGAATTGCTAATCTCCAGTTAAATGACTGCAGTCGAAAAGGACAAACACACCTCTTCTTTCTGATTCTAAGTTCACTTCAAAATGACGCTCTAACATTAACACAAAGGCACCACTCCAAATTGTTTTGCAATGCTACACCAGGTAGTTTGTTCCGTGTTGTGTCAGGCAATGATAGTCTTGGCACTTTGCACAGTGAACTTTGTCCCCCTGCACTGATCAACAGATTATGACAGAGTTATTGCCGGAATAACCAAACTAATAAAAACAGAACCTTTCAAACCTATAATGTTTGTGCTGTTTTTGTTTTAGCTCTTATTTTCACAGGTATTGTCATACAGCTCAATCCAAGTGCAGGTAAGGAAGATAAAATATTGACATGCAAAGCATTTAGACTGTTGTTGTTGTTTTTTAGAAATGCATGTTAGTCCAAATGCAAGCATACACAAAGAAGCGCGTCACTTCTCAACTTCTTTCAAATCATAAACAGACCAAACATGAATGAATGCAGGACTTATATAGTGGATTAAATAGTATAATTCAGAATGGAATGTTTTTATTAGAGTCCATTAGTGCTGGTGTGCTTTCCCACAAGTGGGAGGATCTCTGTGTTATCTTGACACACAAAAGAACACACAGAAAGCTGCCATAGTCCTTGCCTGCTACAGGACAGTATAGTTCTTAGTCCAGATCTCACAGTCTGTCTGCTTTTACGACTGGAGTGACAGAATCATAACAAGAATCATGTACAGTGGGCCTTTTTTGCTTGTTTCTTTGTTTTTTGTACCGCCTTATGACAATTAAGGTGATAATCCAGCCAAAGTAGTCGCTCTGAGGTTTTCAATCTCCTCCAACAACCACTGCCAACCAGTCAGAAAACACATGTTTCCCTAGCAACCGGTGGCTTTATTATATCCATGGTAGATAACTGTCCTACACTTGAAAGTGAAAAGTGCAAATATTTCATGCTGACTGACCTTAGTGCATAGGGGTCATCTCAGACTTGCCATGATGGTTTGTCTCAGTCAGCATCTGCTTTTGTTGAGAACAATTTAACCCTCGCTCAGCATCTTCAGCATCTGAACATTTTTGGGGGGTTTTGTAAATAAATGATAACATGGTGCATAATCTTTGTAGCAACTAGTTGGCCGACTTCCCGCTAACCTCAAACTCCACTGAACCTCTTTAAATCCTCTTTTTCTTGGATGCCTGGAGGTTTTACTTTATGGTTACACCTGGGGGAACAGCCACCCTGATAATTTAAATTCAGCTGAAAAGTCCCTCCGTTTCTGGGAACCGAAGGAGCATTTGCACTTGGAAATGACAGATGGCTTAAGGTTTAGGCTGTAGACGGTGATCACAAGTTCACCTAGAACACCTAAAACTTCTACTTGTCCTCTAAAATAACTTCTTCAAGCTTACGCATTGTTACTACACACAATGTTGTCAGCAGAATGTTTGTAATGTAGCAACAAACCTATACAAGAATCACTGTTTCTTACTGTCAGGGAAATCTTTAGTTAGATCATTGTAAGTGTAGTATGGGTGTGAATAAAGTTCATAGTAGTCCACAGCTGTGTATCCCTTCACATTATACCTGCAATGTTTTGCAGACAGGACAGGCTTTGCCACATTGGAAAAATCTTGTGGAAATAAAATATCTTTTTTTCTGAACCCTCCATTACTCACTGTGTTTCTATCTTTGGCCAAATGGAATTCAATTGGTTGGTGATTTCGGTATGTCTTTGTGAGCTGGGTGGATACTGTGATGTGTCGTATCCACCCTTGCTTTTATGGACATGAGCTGACATTGGATGATTCATGTTAGCAAACATTGCATTGTTTTTCTTGGCCTTCATCTATTCATATACTCTTGTGGTGTGTTTGCAGGTGGTTGAATAACTTAGTTCGTGTTGCCTTGCAGTGCAAACTCCTTGCGTATGAAGTATTCTTGGTTAATATCTCTTGTGCTAAATCTGAAGTATTACCAAACAGCAGATGAGGATCTGCTTCAAGGAGCAAGCTCTTCACCTTCTGCCTTACCAGACATTTGAATTTCGTTATTTATGCAGGCACGTGATGAGGCACTGATTTAAGGGGCGCTTGATTTACTTTTGCTTTGTACTCAATTGACAGAACAAGCATTTGCAGCACTGGTCAATCATGTTTGTGATTGAGTTTCAAATTTGGTTAATTGTGCAGCCCTAGTGCAATGCTCTGACTGCATGCTTGCGATAAGTTTGTATTGAATGAGATCACACTTCACATTCCATATAGTGCAGAGGTCTGCTGGGCCCGGTAGTGGCTCTGTGTGTCACATGTTTAACTATCTTGAACCTCTCTTGCCTTGTCTTTGATTAGTAGTGTCCCTTTTGATTTTTCTGCCTCCAAACCTCTAAAAAGCTGAGTGTTCAATACTTCTCATCTTGTATTTCTGTCCAAACCCAGCGCATTTTATCAAGTATCTATATGTTCAGAACTGTTATTCAGAATTTCTTTGGCTGTACAACCAGGATTCATAATGAATTAAAGTCTGTCAGGCAAGTTTTAAAAAGTCTTTTCAGATCAAATGAGCCTTGCTTTTCCCCTTTACAAAAATCAGCACCTCCCATTAAATTGGTCAACACATTCCACGAATATCAGCTTCAAATGCTCACCGCGAGTTAGGCACTTTAAATTAGTCGTGTCTGCCTTTTTTGTATAGAGTGTCTCCTCTCCAGCTTGAGGCAGAAATCAAGCAATTAATGTGCTCTTTGGGATGAGCTCACCCACAACATATTAAGAAAATGTCACCAGAGTCAAAATAGATGAAATTAGATCAATTTGCCTTTCATAAGTAGCTACAGGAGCAGGTGCATCTCTGCAATTAAGCTGTAAAATCTGCTTAAGAACTTTCTTATCTAAAGTTGACTGGGCATACTTCCATAACCCCGAGTCCTGTTCAGAGCAATTCATGCTCTTATCACTGCTCCCAAGCCTTTTCTTGAGCATCATCACCACAAGAATTGTGGGTGGGTGGGGGGGGAGCTCTCTTACCCCCTTTTTTTTAAGTAGAGAATTTTGAAAGTTAGCAACACATTATTAATCACATCTGCATCAACTTCTGTGCTATTTTGTCATACATTAGTTGATGAATTATTCTACTCACCCCTTTAAGATTTTCTTTAAAATGTACATCTGCTAAGTCACCATCTGCCTCCAAATGAACTAGCATAATAGTAATTGTGCATACGGCTCAAGTATTGCATTATTTAGTAACACCTTATAATCACAAAGAGAGTATTTACCCTGTAACTAAAAGGAATTCAATGTATTTAATTTGAAATTACAATATAATTATATACTTAAAGGTAACAAGCCAGATTTTTACAGGAAACAAAGCAAAATTATACTCTGCAAGTAAATTTAAGTAGAGTGTAAGTACGTTTTTAAGTACTGCATGAGTAATTTTAAATAAGTAATTTTGTAGAAAAACAAGTTAGGCAAGATCAAGCCGCTGCATAATATGGCTCAAGCTTGTCTGTTTGTTTTCCCACTAAATTGCTTACTTACTTAAAATTACTTACACACTACTTACATTTACTTGCAGTATAATTCGTGTGAAAAACTGACTCGTTACCCCCTTATTCTTGTGTAACTACCTTTAAGTATTTGTGGGTAAATCTAATTACAGTGTCGTTTTAAATTAAATCCAATAAAATTCCATCTAATTATAGGGGCCTTTAGACATGTACTTTTAGACATGTACTTTAAAATGTTGTAAAGTATGCACTATTTTTTCCTTTTGCTTATAACCAGAAAGTCTGTAAGTGCAGCCCAGCTGTGCAAGCATTCTTTTTTCAAGTGTTTTACACTGTTCAGACTCCTTTCATGTGCAACATAAAATGAGATCACATAGTGAAGGAAAGAGGCCAATTATTTCCTGGTTTGTTTATGAAAATTACAACAAAATTCTGTGAGCTGTAGTTATAAATGTGGTTTGCTGTTCCCACAGGCAGCTGCAAATATCACAGATTGAGCTACAGCTGAAATCTTTGATACCACCACTTAAATTTTGCCTAACTAAAGTGAAAGTACCATCGATATTGATGGTTATATATTAGGAATTTGCAGTTTGGCTGTTTCTGGTGTCCATTTCTGGGGTGGCTGTAGCTCAGGTGGCAGAGCAGGTCAGCCACTAATCAGAAGGTCGGTGGTTCGATCCCAGGCTGCCTCCTGGCTGCATGTCAAATATCCTTGGGCAAGATACTAACCCCATGTTTGCCTACTGGTGGTGGTCAGAGGGCCCAGTGACGCCTGTGTCCGGCAGCCTCGCCTCTGTCAGTGCGCCCCAGGGCAGCTGTGGCTACAATGTAGCTTGCCATCGCCAGTGTGTGAATGTGTGTGTGAATGGGTGAATGACTGAATGTAGTGTAAAGCGCTTTGGGGTCCTATGGACTAGAAAAGCACTATACAAATGCAGGCCATTTACCATTTCTCCATTTTTATGCCTTCCTTTCAGCCACATAATTTATAATCATAAGATACTTTTTCACCTTCTTGTTCACACCTTTTATTAATGTTGTTAGAAAACTAAGCAGTGATTTCCAACAACAACGTGTTAATCTTGTCAAAAGAGTAGTTAGTCATTTTCAATATTTATGCAGCTGTAGCTTCAGATTTACTGTACAGGCAAACTTCATCAATCCTCTAATTTAACTTAGCATTTCTGGCTGTTTCAGAGCATGTAAATGTTAAATGGACCGGTAGTTAAGTAGTACTTTCTTAATCTAATTAAGAACTCAAAGCGTTGTGTGTGTTTTCTCTTGACTGTAGCTGATAAAACTGTCCCCACAGGTATTTCAAGTGCTATTTTCTTCATTCCTGGATTTCTTCTGTTTATCCCTGGAGGTAATTTTGTTCATTTTATCTCTTAAACCTTTTACTTGTCTTTTTATGTGCAAAGCTTTGTTTTGATGAATGCTAATATTGCCATTCTGTGTGTTCGCCCGCAGTGTACCATGTGATTTACATCAGCTGTGCAGTCCGTGGTAGAAGAGGCTTCAAACTGTTCTACCTACCTTATTTTGAAAAATGAAATTTCATGTGACCAGACATGTTCACTACATTTCTTTCAACTATGTTATAATTAATGGTATTTTGACACTCATAAGATATATTGACCTGTTTTTTGTTGTTTTTCTTTGTTTTTGGTTTGTTTGACATATTGACCACTCCTACTTTTACCACTCAGCGCCTTCACTATATTTCCACTCCATGAACTGACATTACTGTATGTGTATACCAAAAAGACCACCGTCTCGCCTGTGTATTCTGTTTTAAGTGAAAGATGACTGTGAAATTACAATAAAATGTTGTATATTTTAATTTGTGTCAGTTGGTTTTAATGAAAAGCCATTCCTTTAAATCATGATATATTTCACAATATATATTTAAAATGTAGATGTTATATTGTTCAAAATCAGGCATTTACCTCTGCATCTGTTATTGAGTGCATTTTTCAGAGAAATCTATTTTTGACCTTCTGCTATTTCTTGGTTCTAAGAACGTGTTTACTCACTCTATTCATCCACTGTTCTGAAAGGTATTACGCATTTATTCAATTTGTAAGGCTAATTGAGAAGTAGCTTTGGGTCTGCTTTTAAAGGCTGATGGATCAAATCTATTTAACAGAAGCATTAGGATTGCACAAACACACACATACACACACACATATATTTGTTATATACAATTTCATGGTCCAAAGTTTGGATATATGTAATAATTGCTGTTAAATTTACTTTCAATTTAAATGTAATACTTTCTTTTTAAATGGTCCATTGACCTGCTTCCAGCATGTTTCTTTTTCAGATTTTGAGGCCGTGTTTGAACCTGTCTGAACAAGCTATTAAGGATAAAAGCCTGAAATTTGATCTGAACCGGGATACATCAAAAAATCCTATTGCCTTAAAATATGAAAAAGTCCCATATTTGAGCACACACTAAAAAAAACTAATAAACTTCACATTGCAAAAGTCAATTAGTGATCATTTCTGGATGGTATATGGTTATATTTCACAGTAATGTAAAATGAAACATGTAGAATACTTTAACATAAAATTTTTAGTCACAAATATAACAAAAAGGCTATTTTCATTATGCTGGCAAATATTACAAAATGCACCACAAAATAAGTTAATTAAAACAGTAAAAAAAAAAAATAGTAGATAACATTTTTGGACCTACTGCCCTGGAGGAGTCTCATCATTCAGCTTAAATTAAAAATGTGCTTAGAGACACTGGTCTTGAGCAGTAGACCGGTCCTTGTATCTAACCATTTTTATAGATTTTTATTTAAAATACTGACCTATGAATCATTCAAGCATAAAAAGGCACCTAAATCAGTCAGTGTTAGGTCTACCTGTAACAGACAACTAAGCAAGGAACCAATTTTAAGCCTGTGATTAACACACATGATTTGATGCCATTCCCTCTGTTAAATCTACAAAACAATTCCAAAGTGCATTAATTTGTTTTTCACATAAATAAACATCATATTAATTAGAGTATTAATTGATAGGACAATAAAATGAAATTTGGTAAGATTTGGAGGAGCATATGCTGATCACATCTTTTTTTAATGAGCAGAAGCAACAACAGGACAGAGCAGGTGAGAATAGAGAAGATGAGGCATGTGGCATGCACATTAAAAAACAGAGGTAGTGGAGAGGTGAAGATGAAGAGAGAATCAGTACTACAGAAAAGAGCTAGAACAAGTTTTCAGAGCTCACATTTGCCATAATTCAAAAAGTGGCCAGATCAGATAAGACATGACACCTGATTTGATCCTTGTACATTTTTAAAGCAAACTGATAAACCTGCACTTTCTTTTATTCATTTAACCTTAAAACAATATAAAAATATAAAGTCTACACATCTAGTAAAAATGCATAAGATGTATGAGTCTCCAACATTTCAAACATTACTCTGGATGCTTATACCTTAGTGAATGTGGTGTTTCTAATAGGGTGTTACTCTAGGACAGATGGGTTTATGGCTAGAATCACAGTATATCTATTAGAATGAATTGAATTGCAGCACTGTGCTACATATACTGCCACTGGTTTGGTACTTCAAGCCTGATCAGACCAGTTATGAGTATGACAAACCAGCAGGCTTTTAATCTCTGTAGAGTGTGCATATGAAAGTAAGCTAAACAAGCACTTGAATGTTCAGGGTTGATTTAATTGACTCTTAAAAAGAGCAATTGGACCCAATAAACAGAAACTATTTCCATTTAAATTGACAATAGATTATTCTAAATATCTAAATCTCCAGTGATCCCAGTTTTAAAAAGAAATAACAGCAATAATAACAAACCCAATGAAGGACACTTGGGTTCTGCTGCTTTCCTGTCATACTGGTCAGATAACTGCTGAGCCAGGAGTAAGGTAGCACTTTCTTAAAAATAACAGGGTTCTTGGTGATCTGCACTGATGATCACTCTGTATGAAGCTACAATGTTTGGACCATTATGATGAGAAAAAATAGTGGTAATTCACAAAAATGATGAAGTCCATCTGCCGGAGGCTAGCAGGTAGAGTGTGGGAAATCAATGGGTTGCAGACTTTCACATCCACACAGAGGAGGAGAAATAACAGATAAGCATGGTGTGTATGCTGCTGGCAGTGTGTTTGAGATAACTGTCATGCTGAAAATGAAGCTGTTGCCCATCAGATGCTTTCCAGATTATATTGCATGGTGGGTCAAAATCTGATGGCACTTTTCTGTGTTCATATTCCCATCAAATGTGGCACGATCTTCAACATCACTGGCTGAAATGCACCGACCACGACAGAGGCTTCGCTGTGTTTTACAGATGACTGTACCTCCGCCTTTTCTCTCTGGTCTCCTTCCTTCAGAATGGCTTCCTGACAGCCACCCTTCCAGTTAGACAGTTTCTGATGAGTCTTCAGTCAACAGTAGATGGCTCTATTAAGAATCTCTCAGGTCCTGTGTCAAGTCTTCACTGGATTTGTTTTGTGCTTGAATGATTTGTGGGTCAGTGTTAAGTTACTTAACAAACAAACAAACATTCCTCTAAAAATTGTAAGGTACAAGGTCTGGACTGAAAATGAGTAAAAAAAACTTTAAAAAAAAGAAAAAAGAAAAAAGCAGCCAATGTCTAAAGAAAATCTCTGAAAGACCTGCAAGACACAATTAAGTCTCTCTCCTCGGAAAGAAAATATAAAAAGGTGAGGGGGTGGCTCAAGACTTTTGCACAGTAATGTACATAGAGAACTCATAAAAAGTAAAAACATATGAAACGTTTTGTGTGTGTTTGTAATTAAAACAAATACGTTGCATTATCCCGATATTCGAGAGCGCCATCATCTGGCGACATCGGGACTGTTCTTACCAGGAGGTAATATCAATGTAATAAAAGCGTAGGTAAATAATAGTCTTTTTAATCTATTTATTTCGTTATTTTGCGTGTTTGTTTCTGAGCATCTACAATTGTAAACCATTACAGCTGTTTTTCTTTTAAAACGAAAAGCTCGCGCTAGATGACGCCCCTAATGACGTCTTACGAAACGACAGCACTCGCGAAAGATCGTGATATCTCGTGAACTGAGAGTCGACCGAGGATGGAGGAAGAGGCTCGCAAGCTTCTCGCGGAGGGAATTAAAAAGAAATTAACCAGTCCCGGTAAAGGAGACTTATCGACCTTTCCCAATGGAACTAAGGTAAGACCTCCGGTCCCAGCGACTGATCGGGTTCAATCCAGGCTTTAGTCTGAGTAACGCGACGAGGTACGTTAGCTAATGCTATCGGCGTTTATACCTTTGCTAACACTTTGGACTCGAGTCAGTCCGAGTCTTTGCTGTATCGGACGCTTCTGTGTACACACATCACCGACAAGCTAGAGTGTTTTGTCGATTTATGGTGATACAGTAGTAGACGGGGTTAGGATCGTTTTAGGCCTGGTTCGTTTCCCCCCCTCTGTTTCATCTGATGGAAAGATAGGGGCGGGAACAGGACGGCCTGTGTTTGTAAATTCTGATTCGTCGAGCTCTCACGTCAGTCAATTTTTCATTTTTGTGATTGGTCACAGTGTGATACAACGCAGACCTTTACAGATATGTCATTTGGGGGTGCTAATTCTTCCTTCTTTTAGGTAATAACACCATTTCCCTTTTTATGATCAGGTGGTCTTTCACTACCGCACCAGCCTGTGTGAGGGCACCGTGCTGGATGACTCCAGAACCATGGGGGGCCGCAGTAAACCCATGGAGCTCATCCTGGGCAAAAAGTTTAAATTGGCTGTGTGGGAAAGACTGGTCATCACTATGAGAGAAGGAGAAGTTGCAGAATTTACCTGTGACACCAAGGTTGGTAAGCTGGTGATACTGGAATTGATTGGTTTAACAGTTCGTTCTTCCTCAGGGCTGATTGTATCTCTGTCTCATTCCTCAGCACACAGCACTTTATCCGCTTGTGTCCCAGTCCTTAAGAAACATCAGTGTTGGTAAGGACCCTCTGGAAGGCCAGAGGCACTGTTGTGGCATTGCCCAGATCCACTCGCACCACTCTCTGGGCCACAAGGACCTGGATCATCTCCAAGCCAATCCACAGCCACTTGTCTTTACTATCGAGCTGCTGGAGGTGAGCAGGAAGGAGAGCAACATCAATGGTGGTGCTGGGTTGGGTTCCAGTAATAGCACCAACACAGTACTTGAGTTTTTGTACATATATATTTTTGTATTTTCTTTATTGATTAGGCCATTAAAGATTGTGCTGTTAGTCCAAAGTGACACCTTAATTATGCTTGTTTGATCTTACCAGTAGTCCAAACTTAATAGAGCTTTTTTTTTTTATTCACAAAACGTCACCACAGCAGGTAGCTCTGCATGTTTGATTTGTCAGATTTTTAAATGTGAAGGATAATATTATTATTTTATTATCATTACGTTATCCATTAAGTAGATCAATGACTAAATGAGCTAAAAGGCAGCAGAATCTCACTTGTCAAAAGCTGGTACTGTAAAAATGTGTTATTTTTATATGAAAAATCATTATTAGAATAATTTTCAGTTAATTAGCTATAAATCAAATAGTTGTTTCAGCCTGTATTAACTTTGTATTAACTGTAAAGTTGTTTAATCTATATTATGAAATATTTTCAAGCTTTTCATGGGATCATGAAAAAGGAAAGAAAATACTAGTGAAAAATATATATTTTTCAAATTTCTTCCTCAGTAAATACACTCATTATATTCCATTAGTAGGTGCATCAAATATACTAAATATACTTCATGTGTCTCTCTACCTGCCCAGGTTCTTCCTCCCGGGTCATTCCAGCTGGATGTGTGGGCCATGACGGATAAAGAGAAACTCAGTTTTGTGCCTCGGATCCACGAGGAGGGCAACAAGCTCTTCAAAGAAGGCCACATCAGTGAGGCCAGAGACAAATACTACAATGGCATCGCCTGCCTTAAAAACCTACAGATCAAGGTTGGGGGACAGTCATGCATTTTGTGCACTGATAACCATGGACACATTGCTGTCATACATTTCCTTCCTTGAATATGTTTTCAAGTGGAATTAAGATTTGTGTCTCTTGTCATTTTGTTAATACTTTGTGAAATCTTTTATTCAGGAGCAACCTGGAGATGAAAGTTGGTTAAAGTTGGACGGGATGATCACAACACTGCTTCTCAACTACTGTCAGTGCCTCTTGCTCGAGGGCCAGTATTACGAGGTCATCGAACACTGCTCGTCCCTTCTCTTCAAATACGAGAGTAAGGCTGCATGACTCAAATTTAGTTAGTTTGCACCAATTTCACTGCTGACGGATGACACCACTTAAACGTTAGCGCAGGGCTCTAGACGAACTTTTTGCCATGGGCGTACCGGTACGCCTAACTTTAAAAAGTTAGGCGTACCGGCACAAAAGTTAGGGGCACACAAATTTTATAATAATTGATATAATATAATGTGTTTTTCTGGATACACTGTGCTTTTTCAGCATTCAAAGATTGATGACACCGTGTCAGAGCACTGGCTATGAATTTCAGACGGATCAGGCCTTAACTTAACAGAAAAGTTAGCAATAGTTCTTTTCCTATTGCAGCTACATCCACTTCTGTCGTGCCTAGGCTGCTCACTAGGGCTGGGTATCATCACTGATTTCTATAATCCATTCGATTCCGGTTTTCAAAAAGACGTTATCACAGCGCGGAACGGACGCATCAGAATCGCTAAGCTCCGACAGCGTGTCCGTCTACGGGCCGTCGGGTGAGAAAGCCGAGAAAGACAAAGTTGATTCTGATGCGTCGGGTCGTTCTGTGTTTACGTCTTTGTGTGGAATCCGTGTACCTGCTCTCATTTGCTGTTTGGTTGTTGTTGAAATGGTTTTGTGAGCTTTAATCTGAGAATCTGGCGTTTCTGGCAAAACACAGTTATATTTAAAAGTCGATTCAGGATTTAATGAATTGATATCGCTTTATTCAAGCTACTCACCTCCCACTTCCACCTGCACTTTCAACTGGACCACGGCCAATCAGAGAGGTCCCGCCCCTTACTATCTCTGATAGGTTATTCCACGATAGGGGCAAAATGTGTGTCTGTTGTTGACCACAGGGAAGGTTGCAGATTTTTTTTTTTTTTTTTTTTTTGCTACCTGAACAGTTGGTCGCACAGGTGCAACCAAATGGTTTTTTTTTTTAGTCGCACCACTGAAAAATTTGGTCGCATTTGCGACCAAATTGGTCGCACTCAAGAGCCCTGTTGTATATAACAAGAGCTGGGTCAGTGGATCACCTGGTTCCACCTCGTGGCCACAGATGCAACCACGCATCGATGTCATGCCCATGTCCTCCGATCCACTCCGGGGTATTACACAGAAAGTTGAACAGACGCAGAAACCAGCCTGAACCTGACTGATCGTATCAGTTGTGGTTGTCGTATTAGTCTTGTTTTTTTTTTTTTTCATTTCTATATTAAAATGGTAAAATACTGTTACTATTTTTGGCATTTATTCTTTACCATTTGGGAGTTTTATCACCAACACAAGGGTGCTCAGCATAATAAAATAAATCATTATACGTAGGTTATTTTACTTGTGACAGCTGATTGCTTCACAATTGCCCTCTGCACATACAAACACTAAACTATATCTCATGCCATACAAGTGAACTGTGCAGTTGTTCAGGGTTATTATGGCATGGAAAAGCGTCTCACTGTCATTAATATTATTGGACGCTGCTATTCTCGTTAGCTCATCCGTCCGAAGGATTGATGTGATGGCAAGGCACAAGAATTGCTCCTCCTGCTACTGTGGTAGTCAGATTTTAATAAAACGAGTGTTTTCGGGCCTCCTCGACTTCTCAGTGGATTTAAATTCTTGTTAGGTTTAGAAAAAACGTTCTTTCTGCATGTCACACATTACAATAATTTGCAAATTATGATGGATAACAAGCCAGTTGAGCTCCTATCTAATAATGATGTGTATGTGTTAGTCTCTGTAGAGAAATTACTCCTCTGCATTTAACCCATTCACCCAGTGAAGCAGTGGGCAGCCACCAGTGCAGCGCCCGAGGAGCAGTGGGTGGCTACAGTACCTTGCTCAGGGGTACCTCAGGGTAGCCGTTCAGTGGATTCGACCCCTGACCTTCCAATCATGGGCAACCACTTTACCTACTGAGCTATCCCTGCCCTGTGTCACCAATGCTGTAGTTTGAATAGCTGTTCTTCCTCCTCCTAACAGACAACGTAAAGGCCCTTTACAAGCGCGCTAAAGCCCACGCTGCTGTGTGGAACGAGACGGAGGCGCGAGCCGACTTCGCGAAGCTCTTGGAACTGGATCCTTCTCTGGGACCGTCTGTGGCCAAGGAGCTGAAAACCATGGAGGAGAGGATCCGCTCCAAACAGAAGGAGGAAAAGGGTCGCTACAAGGACCTGTTCAACTACAACACGCCACCAGCTACTGCCACTACAGTCAGTGCAGTTTGAGTTTTTCCTAATTGCACTGATCATATTCACAGGCCCGCAAGTGAGGAGCTTGTTTTGTAAGTAAGTCGTATTGTGCTTTAATGAAGCGTGTTATACTCCTTCCTTCTTGCAGGGTTGAAGTCTCGATGAGTTGGACTCGAGAGGATGCCTGTTAATTTCAAGATGGAGGAGAGAAACAGTCGGTGCGCTCGGCGTTTCACTTTTATTCCATCCAAGCCAAACACCCAGCCACGGGTCGATGCGCAAACAAAACTTGCATTGCAGCTTTAGTCCTCTAAATGTTAAATTAAGATTTTGATTTGAAAATGTTTGTTGTAGCTGGAATTTAAAGTGAAAACCCAGTTTTTTTAGAGGACTGTAATGTAAGGCACAGCCATTAATTCAGTCTGTAATATTAATTTAAAGGAAGGTTTGTTTTTTTTTCCATTTACCTTCTTAAAGGGAGCGTTTTCCTTTTAATGATCAACTTATCTGCAATTTGGGAGCCCATTACCATGATCAAAATGATCAGAAAATCTTGTTTTTTTGGACAATCATGTATCTCATCTTTGCCTCGCACCCCCTTTCTATTATGGTCACAGCAGAATCACCATGACTACATGATACGTGGGCCATGAAACGTAACCTCTGCGAAAATCTTATAAAACACTTTCATTGTCTTTGCTTTCTACTGTGTACTTATTTCACGTATGTACTAAATCGTTAGCTTCATAGCATAATTGCCTAAGTCATTTGACTAAGTCAATGACTTAGGCACTTATGCTATGAAGCTAACGAAATACTACCTTTATTTTTATGTCAAGATGTACTCTGCGCAAACTCACAGTATCTCATTCACTTGCTTAGAAAGAGCTACTCTACTGTTCATGTGAAGCAGTGCGTCATTTAGCCCAAGCTTGCCTGCAGTGACATGTTATTGAGGTTGTGATTGTGGAACTGTAAATAAATCTGTGTTTATCCTCAGCTTTGTGTTTTGTTAAATACGGCCTATAGAGCTGGATTTATTTAAAAAAAAAATTTGGATGTTTTCTATCAATCAGAAGTCTTGAGTGAAAAAAAACAAACTGTCCTTGCTCTTTAAACGTTTTCTAGATTAAGGCCGTTGAGTTTAATTTCCTAAAAATAAAGAAATAAATCTGCCAAGTATGTTGTCAAAACACTATTTCCAAGGTCAATAAACATTTCAACTACTTTTATAAAAACAAAAAACACTCCATTCAAAGATGTTGAGTCACATTTGTTTGATAAAACCTACTGTAACATCTTAAAAACCTAAAAAGCATTTTACAGTTTTTTTGTGATTTTTTTTTTTTTATTTATACATACCGAATCTCAAAAATCTGGTTTACAAAATTTCCATACTAACAAACTGACATGAGATATACAGAGTTCTTGGGAATGAGAAACATCCGATGTGTGTTTACAAAATATGGAAAACAAAACAAGGGTGAAAGGAACAGGAGGATATTCAAGATGTACAGAATAACAGAAAATGCTCATGGGTTGAAAACTGGATGTTCAAAATCGACACAGGAGCACTGGTGCAGTGGGGACATCTTTTAAAAAAGTCAACTTTCTTGGTCAAATCCCATTGTTGAACAAATATAAACATTCCCATCCACTTTGATATCCCCAGCTTGACCTAAAAATGTGCTGAAATTCCCCACATTTTTAAAATAGATATAAAATTTTCTGTTTGCGTACGCCCAACGAGTTGCAGAAAGTTTGTCTTTACCAAAATGGGCGAGGGGGAAATGCTGTGAACAGATACAAGGGGGCATAATGCACCTCTAAAAAGCCAGTGGAAAGAGGAAGGATTTAATTTATAATAACAAAAAAAAAAAAAAAAGGTTATAAAACATCGAATGGGGATCACGATGTGGGCAGGTGTCACAGGAAAAACAGTGCCAGGTGGAGGGATTTGTCCAAAAGGTTATGTGCGGGCGCTTCTCTCCGTCTCTGCAAGACACTCCCTGACCAGTGCACGGGCATGGATTATACCTGTATGACACAAACACAAGGCAAGTTTACAAAAAAATAAAGAAATTTAAAAAAACCTCAAATACAACAAACGCAACAGTCATTACTGCCAAGTTAGAGGTCTCTCATTAACCAAGAAAACTGAGTTGATTTAACCCATAAAAGTATTTCAAAGAAGACCCGCTAATGTTGTTTTCTTACCTAATTAGTGAAAAGTTGCTGTCATTTCATATTCCAGCTATACCTCAAAAACACTTTTTGGCTATCATGCCATTTAAAATTTTAACTTTCCTTTTATACTTTTAATAAAATTCTAGTTTTTGTGTTTTTACCCCAAACTTCCTGCATTTGTTTCCTATGGAATTACCCTATATTCTTACAAAGTGTGAGTGTCAGGAATATATTTTTGTGGACCACAAAGAGTGCAACCACTTAGGTTATTTTACACAACAAGAACTAACACACAGTTTATCCCCAGTGATTGTGTCACTGTAGACAAACGCTTGTGCCATTCACGGGAAGGTTCAGATTTTTACAATATAATCCAAACAAGCCCGTCGAGTATGGCCTAAAGATCTTCTTGGTTTGTGATGCACAAATCTGGACTCAACAAAATGGTGGATGAAAATACCAGAGAAGGGAAAAAAAGCACAACTGATCCTGTTCTACAATAAGACCAAAGGAGGTGTAGATACTGTGGATACACAAGACTTCTGGAATGATGCATTTTGGACACACAAGACTAAAGTGGAGATATTCTGGGTAATGCACAGCACAACACAAATCAAACACAGCATATCAGCACAAACATCTGTCTTGAACTATCAGAGTGGTGGAGGTACAGAACAAATCCCTGCAAACTTCAATGAACTGAAGCAGCTTTGTAAAGAAGAGTGGGATCATTACTCCAAAGATATGAAACTCAGCCATACAGAAAATGAGAACTTATTTTTAGTTATTGCTGCTAAATGTACACAAGCTACCAAATAATAGAGTGTACTTATAGTTTCACAGGACTGCACAGTCATGTGACAAACCTTATCTTTTAAATGCATGTATGCAACTCAGTTTCACTAAATTCTTCACTGTGCCCCACACTTTGACAAATGTGTCTTAGTGGATAACTGACTGTGATAACTTCCAGCTGTCATGGGGGGCTTTACCTGGCAAATTTCTTATAAATGTGTTTATTGGGCTTTAAGTCTTCAGCTGGAGTCAGAGACAATTTTCTTTATATAAAAGGATAATAACAGAGCACTGTTACTGCAGCTAGTAAATAAGCATTTTCAGAATAAGCTGTGTGAAATCCACATTCACCAAAGAGCTAAGGCAAGTGAACAGTTCACCAGTCTTCCTCTGATTCCATTTGCATAATAGATGCATTAAAAAAAACAAAAAACTTCACCCCACCCCCCAAACACCGAAACAACAACAACAATGATCTGAATCCTACTGACATGCACTTTTGACTACTAAAACATACCTCTCTTTAGCCTCTCCATAGCGCTCTTGCTCCCTGCATACGTGGGCCTGATCTCACGGCTCATCTCCTCAATGACAGACAGGAGCTCACTGTAGGTGGACCCTTGGGACACTTTCACAGGCTGTTTGGGAAAGTAGTAAAAAACGTTAGTCATGTCACAGTTCCACATACACACCAGACATGAATGAAAAAATGTAGATTTTTTTTCTTTTTTTGTAGAATGACATGAAAAATATGTTTGCTTTTTACAGCAGATGTAACAACAATGTTCCCTGTAATTTTTCATGTGTCTGAGCGAACACACAAACTCCCTGAGCGGACCCTTGGACCACTGTGAGCAACAGCAGACTTGTGCACTGTGATCACGCCAGCATCGAATCCATCCAAGTTACATGGTTTATTAAAATAATCAAATTACAGCATTTACATTTATGTTAGACTACTTTTAATTAACTGCTTTAGCCCACTTACAATGAAAATTTAAAAGAAATCTTGTTCATGACCTGTGTAGTATGTTAACACTATTGGAAGTACAAATAACTTGAACTCCAATTTTGAAAACACAACTTTATTTTTTTTATAAAGCTCTGACTTGTATTATGAGTCTGAGGTCTGGGAGAGAGTCCTGTAACTCTCTGTCTGCAAAATACAGTATATAAAGACCAATGCTGGGCAATTAATTATATAGTTACTTCTTCAAAAAAGTAACTGAGTTTTGCAAACAACAAAGTTTTTTGCAGCTGTTTACCTAAAAGGTTTTTTTTAAACAAACATTTCACACTATTTACAGAACAATCAGGTGTTCTGCATCAAATCTGATGCCACACAAATTATTTGTGCCACCAAGAAAATAATTTCTGTCCACTATGATAAAGGAGAACATCAAAAGCCTGATACCTGCAGGCCTGACAACAGGAGATGCATCACTCCTGTAACACCTGTAACATTTAGTTCTGACACACACAACAAAACTATTGAATACACTACACACTAACTACACAAGATTTGCGCTAAATGTCCCAAATCACTCACATCTCAAAACCGCCGTAACTTCTAAAACTTCCTCCCGTTTCTTTACAACTAAATGCCATGTTTTGATTGCTCGACATGGTACATTTTTCGACCAATAGGAAAGAGTGGGGGTGTTTTGGTTTTGTCTTTGCTAACAGGCGGAGATTGCGTTCGAGCGTTTTCCTTATAAAACGCTGTTTTTACTGTTTCAGGAAGGAAGAAAGAAAACCAAACATTGTATATTTCTTTTTTTATCACAACTCTGGTTTCACATGACCTATCAACACAATTTAAAAAGTGGTATAAAGTCCAGACTTTTTCCCGTCTGTCCTGCTCACATCTCCAATGGTTGTACACGTTGTCATTAATGTGGCTTCACTCCACATCAGCCACGCCGCTTTGCTGGCTAAAACACCAGTGTCGGCACAGAAGGACGCTGTCATAGCTTGTCAACGACGTTGATTAGCTGCGTATATACGAATGTGAATCGCATCATTGGCTGGACTATGGGATAAGGTGGCATCGTTCTAATCCCATAGGGGAGCAGCCAGTCACTCACTGACTAACACTATAAAACAGAATTGTTAACGTATTTACTTTAATTTCAATTCAGGTAAGGATTTTTTTTGTGCGCAATGCAGATTTTTTCTGCACAGAGACTGTGCCAGCTGTGCGCAATTGCGCACGCGCGCAGCTTAGAGGGAACATTGTGTAACAATGATGAAATAATTATAATACTGCAATGATGTAGTATTGTAGTGTTCAAGTATTCACTGTCTCATCTAACAATAATGTAACTGCTCCCATGTCCTCTCAGAACTCTTTTGAAATCAAGTTCCCTTCAGTGGTTTCAATTTATGCTAATGAAACATGCTTCAGTCAAACCGTGACCGCCTTCCACTGCCAACAATATTTACTGTACTTAATCAATATAGCACTAATAAGTAGTGCAGAAAGGCACATTTTTTTCTACTACCTTAGAGGGTGACTTTACTGATAGACATTTCTATAGTATCTTCTTGTATGTTGTAATGCTTTAACTTAACTTACTTAAACTTAACTGTTTAACTCCTAATGCTTCACTTTTTGCTGGATGTATGGGAACAAAAACAAACTTCTGTGCAGCTTCAAATAAAGCAGATTTTATCACGCCTTTCAGAAATAATTCAGTAACAGTAAAGAGGTGAATTTAATCAAACCCCAGGCTGGGACATGAGTGTGAAAAGTATGTGAATACACAAGTTGTTTTTTTTTTTAAATTTATTTACTCAGTTAAGGTCCAGTATTGACATAATCAGAGTGGTTGAAAATCCATGTTTGGTGACCTATGCTTCAGTAAAAACATGACAACTCTTTACTAAAGCAGTCTGTATTCAAGTATCAGAGCAATTAAATTGTTGTTGTACCTGAACAAAGCCCATGGAGGGCGGGCCAAAGTCACTGAAGGCTGGCCTGAAGTTGGACGACGATGGAAGAGAGGGAGAGGGCACAGAAGACCCTGGCCAGAAGGAGAGAAGAGATAGAACACATTAAAGGCTGAACCTAAAACACAAGCAATTTTGTTTCAAATGTAAAATCTTAAAAAATAGTTTAATAATACTATTATGCTGTATTGTTAATGACTGATAAAATATTGTGTGGGGCAGCACTGGTTTATGAAGGCAATGGGACTGTTGAACATAGTCACAGTGTGAACTGTTTTATACATACACACCACAGGAAACTGACAACATGCTAATAACGGCACTGCACAACATTAAAGCTGGTCCTAAAGTACCTGGTGGAGTGTGGTTGGAGCCAGATGGTGCAGGAGCAATGGGTTTGTAACTCATGGCGATTTCAGCAGGCAGCTCCCCGTACGACGTGCCGCTTCCTTCAGTCCCGTCAACCCGATACTTATACAGCTTTACAGGTGATGATGAGCTCCTAAGAGCTAATGCATAAAGATACACAGAAACACAAATGCAATTCAATCCATGAATAGAAGGAAGCAAAGGAAGCTGTGAATCAGAATAATCAGGAATCACCATCAACAAAAGTCGGAGAGGAAATGAGCACAATTGACCTTTCTTTAACAGCAGTAGCAAGACTTGTCAGCCTGGATGTGTTTGGGAGCAACACAAGCATTTTTTATGTAAAAAAAACGGAGCACGTTTGCCTTAGGTCACACATTACACAACAAAATTTATGACCTGTCAGTGGAAACGTTTCTCATTCAGGTTGCTTTTGCAGCAGAGAGATGAGAAAACCGACAGGAAACCAAGGTCCTCACTGCGGACATTTTATACTCTGTGCTAAAATGACGCCTTTTCTTAGGTTCAACTTTAACATTTGAACTTTATGGCAAAAATTAACAGGCTTGAATTCAGAAAAGATCATTATGCTGTATTACATGATCATTACTGCTGTAGTCACATTTACTTCTGATCAGACATTCGCAGAGCACTTGTTTTGTACATAAAGCATAACATTTCTACCCATCCCCATGTCCTCTATATATATATAAATATTAAACCTTATACTGCCCCATTAATTATAGCAAAGTTATTGTGAAAAATTTAAAAAAAAAGTTAACTCATTCACAGGGGACCAGGTGGATTTCAATGATTTTAGCTGACCCATGATAGTAACTTGCACTGTATGGGAAAGTACATTAAATCTTCCCATTCAGTCACAAAACAACAAGTGCCATTAAAAACATACCCATGCTCGTGTTCAACCAAATGAGCTTTCACAGGTCATCTAAGAGTCCGCTGGACTCTAATTTAACAATTTGCAGCAAAAACATCGTAATTACAATACAAGTTCCCTAATCTGTCAATGGTACTCTGACTGCAGAGAACCATAGCTTAATATCAGACTACACTGAATGTGTCAACCTGTGAACTGTACTTGTTTTGTGTTTTAAGCCGCCTCTAATGAAGCTTTTCATAGGCTGGGTGAGTGTGAATGTGGTCACTCAAAGTCGCACGAGGGGAGCCCAGAGGTGCTCAATGAAACAAAAGCTGACGTTAGCATTTACATAAAGCTGCCAAGCTAACTACTACTTGGTAACGTTAGCCGGATTAGCTTGCTTTTGCCGGTTACCACAAAAACATAAGTAAACCCCAACCAAACAGGCTTACCGTTTACATTCTAATACAGACAGCGACTATTAATAGCGTTAAACTAAACTTGTGACCACCGATGACACCTGAAACGATACAAAAAAGTGGCAATTTTGTACCTTTTTAGGGAGACGTGAAATCCTCTGTGGGACGCGAGCTCTGACTCTTCCTCAGTGACTGAGTCTGCGCAGACGAGGGGGCTGTTTTTTCTTTTTCTTTTTTAATCTTTACAGCGATTTGATTGGTCGGTTTACATGTGACATATGTCCTAAATGTTTCGTCACCAGAAACTACTACCGCGCCAAACCCGCGTCATACGTAGGGAAAATGAAAATACGAACGCTGAAACAAATGGCAGATATAGTTATAGATAAATACATTACGATATTTAGGAGAGAAATTCTTTCCCATTTACATAATAATTATAAAGTCTAGAAGAACTTTTAGACTTTGAAACATGTCTGAATAGTTAATATGAAATGGGAACATTTTACCCCTTGATGTACCTTCATTTTTCTGTTTTCACTCCCACATTTTAAATTTAAATATATATTTGCGTAACTTGATTGAATGCTTTACTCATGATAAAAAATTGTTCCCATTAATACTTTATTACATAGGTAATTACAATTCATGCAAGGGCATAGATAGATAGATAGATAGATAGATAGATAGATAGATAGATAGATAGATAGATAGATAGATAGATAGATAGATAGATAGATAGATAGATAGATAGATAGATAGATAGATAGATAGATAGATAGTCAAGGCTGAGAAGGTCTGGACATGTGCAGAGGGATAATGGATATACTGGACAAGGGATGTAGAAGGAGAGAAAGGGAAAGATCAGAGGGTTGATGTGAAAGAGAAGAATGCAAGGGACAGGGTGAGATGGAGGCAGTTGAGGCGCTGCAGTGACCCCTTAAATGGAGCAGCCAAAGAAGAAGAATAGGATCACAAAAGATGTCCTTTTTGCAGTACTACAGCATGTTTACATGTTACACATTTCGATGTTTTTTTTCCTCGCTACCTAGCCTGACCTGTCTCCCCAATGTGATGTTTGTGTATTGCATGTACAGTCGGCAAGGTCGGTCATCTTCGGGAAAAAGACCTGCAACTGACAAATAAAGGCTATCTCATCTCTCATCTCACATTTCCTGTAGTAAAGCAGCGGTCCCCAACCTTTTTTTTGCGCCACGGACCGGTTTATGCCCGACAATATTTTCATGGACCGGTCTTTAAGGTGTCGCGGATAAATACAACAAAATAAAACTAGTACCGGTACCGAAAAAAAGAACATTTATTCATAGCACACGTGAAAAGACCAAGGAAAACCAAGTAAACGATAAAAACGATAACAAAATAACGCTGAAAATTGATAAAAACCCTGAAAACTATACATTTCACACCTGAGCCTCAACTCTCGCGGCCCGGTACCAAACGACTCATGGACCGCTACCGGTCCGAGGCCCGGGGGTTGGGGACCGCTGTAGTAAAGTACCAACATTTGAGTTTAAATACACTGAGCTGAGCTTATGATAACTGTATGATGTTAAGTTTTCATGTTGATGATGTTAAGTCCTAATATGCTGTAATAGTTCTCAGATAAACTCGGTGGAATAAAAAAAAAGAGAAATATTCCCTCTTAAATACGGGAGCTGGAGTATAAAGTCAAAATACTAAGGTAAACTACAAGGACCTTAGAAGAGGTATAATAATTCAACAGGTTATTTATTTAATTTACATTACCTGAGGTGGTGGAACTATTCTAGTTTAGCATACAGATTTAGCCTCATCTGCTCCAAAAGAGTGAACAGACAACTATGATTTTGTGGAGATGCAATGTCATCATGCCCCTGCTGTAACATTATGACCCTTTGAAGTACTGGAATCAAACACTGTAGCACAAAAAGACCCATTTGCACTTCTGCATCATTATATTTTGGTACAGGTGGGAGATGTATTTATGGATGGAAAAGAGATCACTTTAACCTGCTCCAAATAAATCACCTATCATCTTAATTGCTGTTTTGACAATGCACTTGTTTGCAGTGTGAAAATGATTTTTGCTCATTTGCAGCAAGGCTTTACTATCTGCAATGACAGACATTATTAAAGTATCATTACAAAAGATTGCACATTGTGTAAATTGTAAATAGAAAACACAATAATTATTTGCTAATTAGTAACATATTCAATGTATCTGAAAACACAAAGTACCAAGACAACATTGCAAATACTTGCAAATACTTGAAACCTTGTATTTTCTTGCTTTTAGAAAGAGATTTTTTAATTTATTTTTATTTATTTATTTATTTTTTGCCTGTCCCGTTTGGCTCTTTTGCCATCAGAATTGTTGTCTAAAGGCAAAGAAAGATGCCCAACGGATTTACTTTACCAAACTGACCATCCCAGCCTTGCCGTAATGGTCCATTTGATTCACCTTTTATTGTTTATTTTATTTTCACTTGCTGAATACGGGACAGACTTGACTGGGGGAAAGAAGGGGAGAAAGAAAGAGGGAAAGAGAAACAGCTGAGAAGAGGGACGGGGGAGAAGGGCAAAAGACAAAAACCAACAGAACGGGCAGAGAAAAAAAAGAAAAAAAATGCATCTATCGATCACCTGTTGAGAAAGAAAAAAGAAAACAAGCAGAAGAGAACAAGAGTAATAGAATAAACAGCATCACAATGATATATGGGAATATGACAGTAAATACTAAATATTAAACATTATTGTGCAGCACATAAGATCAACAGAACACAGTGTGCTTTGAGGTAGGAGCCAAAAAGGGTGTAGTTTGTGGGTGTGATCACCACCACCAACGCACCGACACCTGAGGGAGTCCGCCACTGGCAGGGGAAGTGGTGGTGGGGGGAGATAGGCCTCCAAACCTTGGAGGGCCTGAGATGTCCCCAGAAAGGTGGCGTCTGATACCCAACCTGACATATAGACACAGACATACAGGCACACACAGACACAAACATCCATTCCCACCCTCATGCTCTCATATGCACTCACTCCACACTCAACCAACGTGGAGACAGACATAAAGAGACGCTGTACACACGATCACACTCCCCAAGCGTACTCTACGAACCGGGTCTAGGTACCCTTGCCCCTGGAGGGGGAACTGCACCCAGACCCAGGTGGTGTTACCCTTTTCCCTGCGGTGGGGGGAGGCAGACCGCCCCGACTCCGCAGCAGCAGGGAGGCCCCACACTCCAGACCGCAGTCGGACGGCCAACTCCTCCTCCTAGCCCCCCCGCTCCAGCAGGTCGCAGAGAACGGGGGTGAGAGAAGACTCCAAACCTCCCTCCACCCGCTCATTGTAGTGTGGATGCATGTGTGTTCTAAGGTGCATTTAAAACCCAGGAGGGCATGGAGCTACCTGCCAGAGAGCAGCAGGTAAGTGCATAGTCCCTCCTGCTAGCCCTCAATGTCTACGTGTATTTAAAATTGAGAGGTGGGCAACGACGCCAGGGGTGAGGTGTACACCCTGATGGACCAAACTATGACCCCCCACCCCCACTAGGTGATGGAGCTGATCAAAGGAGCCCAGAGCAATCGATCTCATGTGGAGAGCAGTTTCTGTATCAAGACTAATGTAATCTAATAGATAATTTCTATATTGGTTAGAATTAAGATTATTTTTATTTTTCCAGTTCATGAGGACTGTTTTCTTGGCTATGCATAGGGCAGTGAAAACCATATGGGCGATATTCTTTTTTGAAGTGACATTATCTAAACTGCCCAACAAACACACAAAGGGGGAAGTTGGAATGTTACATTTCAGACACTTTGATAAGTCTTCACATATCTCGCGCCAAAACTTCTGAACTGGTGGACAGAACCAAAGAGCGTGGATATAATTGTCCGGTGAATTGGTTTGGCAGTGTGAGCAGTTGTTGGTAGACGTAAAGCCCATCTTGAACATTTTTTGAACAGATTTTTTAATTTAATGGCACCAACACATTTCCAGAAGGCCGGGAGCATTGTGTTGCATTGCGCTGCATCTCATCTTCTTTTAACAACGCTGTAACCCTTTCAGAACTGAAAGGATCATTTACTGTTCTTTTGAAAAGAAAGAGAATTGTTTTTCCATTCTTGCTTGATAAGCAGTACTGTTCAGCTTCTGAGCAGCGCCTCTGTGACATATTTTTCAAATCATAGGTGTTTTGCTGAAACACGCAACACGAGTAAAAAATGCTGTCTAGATTGCAGTATATCTGGATGCAAACTCTTAAGGCTACATATACAGGAATATGAAAAAGAAAGTGTCTAAAATACTTTATCCAGTCCTGTTAAAAACTAAGTACACGTTTACTTCTTTCCATAGGTAGTAAGTGCATAAGTAGCAGCTAGGTGCCGATAATCAAATTCACTTGATTAATTGATCATCAACAAGTATGACCAGCTCTGTCAAAACAGAAGTTTGGGCAGCTTGATGACAGCAATGTCAGTCATATTTATCAATTTTTCCCTATTGGTCACTTTGGATTGATGCCTGTGTCAGAAGTCTCTTCCTGTCTAATGAGGGTTCTTCCTCCTTAATATCGCTACCTTTCTACTGCTCAGAGGGGATCATCTAATTCTAAGGCAGGCAAAAGATTTTCCCAAGTGGCCACATGTGAACATCGAACTGTAGTGAAAGGCTGCACCAATAAGCTGAAGTTCATTCAGCTCAGTGTTAAATTTATCTCTTTGTAAGCTTATCGGAGTTGCCCTCCACAACAGTCCCAGGAAATATTAATTGGCCACCAATGATCTGAGTTCTGTCTTATACGTTGGGTCTTTAACTTGCTATTTCATGCATTTTAATGACACTTCCTCTCTGACAGGCACGTGCAGAGGGGGGGGGGGCGGCTTGAGCACCCGCCCCTTTCCTGATGGGTGCCCAAAGTGCCCTTTTGTTGAGGCAACTTTTTTTTTTTAAATTATTATTATTATTTTTTTAATGTGTGCGTGCGAAGTCCTGTCTGTGCCCCTCAACAATAATATTTAACTATTAATCACAGTTTTGCTAAATAAAAGGATCTGGCTTGCATCAGTCACATGATCACTATTAACCAATGATCGCCCTCGACGGCAGAACGCGCTGGTTACGAGCCGGGAACGAGCTCACAAAGAGCACGCGCATTTGTTGCGGTCCGGAGCTGTAGGAGAAACACAAGTTAACTCAGAGACACAGACTGATTCACAGACAGAGCCTAAATTATTTCTCACAGTTTTTTGTGTCCTTATGGTTCCAAGCGCTGTCACCAATCTTTGCATTTTGTTAATATCTCATGATACTTGTTTAATCAGCTACCGTCTCTCCTATGGACTTTTTAATGTCTAGAGTCTCAGATCAACACAGCCCTGCCCTCCAGCACTATCAGCAGCAGGAGCAGCAGAAACCCCTCAACAGCAACATTGTACTGTGGCTGTAGCTCAGGTGGCAGAGCAGGTCACCCACTAATCAGAAGGTCGGTGGTTTGATCCCAGGCTGCCTCCAGGATGCCAAATATCCTTGGGCAAGATACTAACGCCAGCTTTGCAGCCTCTGCAGCAGAGGGTGGATTATGCTCTTTTACCCACACCTGCAACTCAGGAGATAGCATTCGTAAATATTGCTCAAGGATGATGATTTCCCCAATGTCCTGAACGGTTTTATCTTCAGGGTGGACCCATTTTACATAAAGCTCCTTCAGCCGTGCATACAACTCTTTAGGGCTTTCTGCAGGGTTTACATCAAGAGATCGAAATCTCTGCCTATAGGTCTCAGGATTGATATCATATTTATAAAGAATAGCTGCCTTAACCTTGTCATAATTCAAAAAATCATCAACATCAATATGTACATATGCACCTCTTGCTTTGCCCGTAAGCAGCGGTACAAGGTGAAAAACCCAATCATGTCTCTGCCACCGACAGGCCATTGCAATGCGTTCGAAGGTAATCAAAAAATGTTCAATATCATCCTCGTTGGTGAGTTTTTGTAACTTAGGCTCCAGAAAATGGGACTGACCTGATGAACCAGTAACTGATATACCAAGACCAGCTTGAGGAAGAATGTCATCATCTAGAGATTCTGGATCAGGTGATTCAGCTGCCTGACCTTCAGGCACTGGAGAAGTGCGGGCTTGTGCTTCTACCTGTAACAACTGAAACTGGTGTTGAAGTGCTTTAAAACGTTGTTCTTGCTTTGCACTTTCCTCCTTCTGTTTAGCCTCTCTGGCCTCCTGCTGGCCCATATGTGAACGGAGAAGAGAGATCAGATCCGATATCGTTGGCTCCCTACCTTGGCCCTCAGTGCTGTCTGCCCCTCCAGAAGCTCCATTCTCCTCCTGTTCTGCATCGACTTGTCCTTCTGAGCCCATTTGCTGGCTTGGTACATCTCCTCGGACTACTCTCACACTCCTTGCTCCTCTCTGCATGGTTTGATAAGGAGTGGGGAGAAAGAAAAAAAAACCCTGAAACTTTTATCTCATGCAAATAGTCATTTGCATGCAAGACAGTCCCATTGTTGTTCAATAAATGTGCCTTGTGAAAATAATTTTCTATTCTGTTGTAATGCATCAAACGTGTCTTTTGAATAATTTGATTAGCTAATTATCTTATTCACTAGTTATCTGGTTCATCATTTGGTTTTTAATTGTGTAGTGTATATAGCCTTTGTGTCTCAGATTCTATCATTGTATCCTGATATGAAATATTGTGATGATGCTAATTCTGAATGTTGGTTGTTGTGGAAATGGTTATTAAATAAACTAATCTTAAATCTCAAAAAAAAAAAACCCCCCCCCAAAAAAACAACTGTGCCTTTTTTGTGTGTGTGTGTATTTTTTTTTAAACTGGCTGTATCCCACTGCTGCCACCAATTGTCATGATCCAAGCAGCCAGGAACACACAGGCACAAATGTAATCTTCAAAAAAATGGGTTTTATTATACCCCCAAAAAGGACAAGATGATTACAAAAATCCAAAATAACAAAAAATAAAGTTTTTAAGAACCAAGTGGGCCCATAAAAGAGGTTAACTTAACAGACCGCCACTCAAAAGTCATTTAACAAAAACATAACTCAACAAACTGACCTGCCCAAATGAGAAACAGCTCCAGTTATATAGCAAATGAATAAACCATTATATACACCAAAGGTGAAAACTAAAGAGATAACAGCTAACCATCATTCAAGAAGAACCCCATTCCCCCTGCATGATCACAATAGATGGTCCAGTCCACTTTATTGGCTTCTGCATTTAAACCAGCTCCACCCTCATCCTCCTCTTTCAGCCAAACCAGGAAGGACTGGAGCGGAGGTCAGGTAACTAAGTATCTCAGTTGTGTGGTTGCATGCATCCATCACAATTATATACAGAGATTTATGGTACTGCAAACTTCCTGGTTTTCATTCAGAGCCAGAGTCCTAGCAGGCTTTCATTGCATTCAGATAAACAGCCTGTCTGGAGAGCAAAAGAATGATTGCATTTGCCAAAATGAAATCCCATAGCCATTATCAGATGAAAGCGCAGCCTTTTATTAGCTTTTTAAAAATTGTTGCATATTAAAAAAACAACAACACATGACACAGGAAGTTTTGAGCTGGATATCCCTTATCTGGATTTCCTGGATACACTGAAAACTCTGAAATATCTTTCAGCAGATGATTAGTCAACAGACTTTAAAAATAAATAAATAAATAAATATCAAATATTACGGTTCAGATTTCATAACTTGTTTGTGTATTTTTCTGTTGCTAAAAACAAGCAAAGAAAAATACCGCTGGCAAATCTTCAAGTCTAAAGTTTCTCAAAATGAAAAAACAGAAGTGCCTCTAAATTGTAATTAAGTAGTGTGCAGTACTTAAGCTAATGTGCTTAAGCCACTTCCGGGAGAGGCTTTGAAAGAAACGTTACAGCTTCAGTATAGAGCCACGCAGGTGCAGTGTGGATGGCCAGGGGAAAAATATGGAGTGAACCTAAAACAGAATGATATACAGGTAATTTGAAAATGTGCAAGATCAGGGCTTAAACCTGGTTTTAAGAAGAAAAAAGTAAAAAAATAAAATCCATAAAACACAGAAAATGTCCTGGCAATTTTCTGCCAGCACGTTATACATTTTAAATCCTCCTTATTTTAAAACAGTACATTGCACATTGTACATTGTGTGTATTTATGCATTTTTGTTCAGTACAGAGTCGACTGCTTTATCATCACTTGCCAAATGTTTACTTTAATAGCGATGGAAAAATAAGGCATTTTGATGTGCTTTCATTTGACCTTTGTGATGAGAAGGGTTGTATTCTCACCCCATCTCATCAGCTGTGCCTTTCATCTAACATAAACTGCATCTCCCCCAACTCCAGTCGAGCATGTCTTTTTCAAACGACTAAAGCACTTATAGAACCTGCGCTTGAAAGATTATATTCTCACATCAAACACTGAATAAAGGGTGAATCTCACCCAAAAAACACCCCAGATAACAAAAAACCCCTAGCTGCTTGAACAGACTTTATCTTTGTCTGTATCATATAATTCAATCTGGAGGTGACAAACTGTGTTCTAAATAGTAGAGCCTTAAAGCATTGCACAGGAAAGTGAGCTTTCTTTGGCTATGAATTCCATTAAATTATTATTCTAGCAAGCTGAAAACATTTTTAGATTTTGTGTGTGAAGTGGTGCTGTATGCATATGCTTTTTGTTGGCTGCGTAAGAATAAGCAGGTACATGCAAAGTGCTCCATTACCTCCATTAGTCTCACAGTGGCATGTGCAGCCATCAGAAATATCCAGTGTTGGGTAAGTTACTTTAAATTAGAAACTTAGTTACATTACTAGTTCCATCAAAAGTAACTCAGTTACTTCAAGTTACTCGTTACTTTCAAAGTAACTAGTTACTAGGGAAAGTAACTTTGGTTTTACTCAGAATTCTCTTGTTAATGTGCTGCTTACATAACTTTGCCAGTCTTCTAGCTTGCTTACTTGCCACAAGTGCACTGTGCCACCTACCAATAGAAAGGAAAAATAATGTGCATATTTCCACGAGAGAAATCCCACACCTGGACCGTCATTGACTGCTGCCATGATTCTAGCCTACGTCACAGCGTCATGTGCGCTTTTTACATCCAACACAAAAACTGCAGTCGTGGTGATTTTGATTGTACTCAGAACTCGGAAATTCAGCCTTCCGAATAGGAAGATGTAGGTAACACCAGACTGCAGATGAGCTGCACACAGGGCTGGACTGTATTTAATAATGTACTTAATAACGCGTTAGTCCCAACACTGGAAATATCACTGTTCAAACAGCACGTCTTTGTGTACTGATATCTCTTGCTGTGCTTAAAAATGGTCAGCGGGAATGCACTTTTCCATTTAGCAAAAAACAAAAAACAAACAAAAAAACCAACTGCCAAAATGCCTTAGCAGGATTCGAGAGTGTCCATAAGTGCGGCACTGTTGCTAGTAAGAAGTAAGTCTTTTTTTTAATGCATGGAGCTGGGCTTCTAATGCTGGTAAACCAGTCAGAATGCTCGTTACTGCTGATGTGCTGTAGATATTTTAAAAAACGATTTAAAATTCAGATTTTTAGACAGTTACGAGAAAATGTGCTCCCCTCAAAGAAAATGTGTTCAAGAGGAAATTAAAACTATTAGCAGCCAGTATATGCTGTGAGCTCTATGCATGACACATCTGTGTGGTTTCTGCCCGTTTCCAGCTTCACATGCTTAGTCTCACACAGGTTGTCGCCATGGAGATGCTGAAAGCCTCAGAAGTCTTTCAACCACATTTTGCGCTCTTTGAAGGGTTCAGCTTTTCTGATGAATTTAAGATGCTAACAACATAGAATGGACTGTTGCTTTCTAGTTAAATTCACTTGCTTTCATTATTTTTGTGCACAGGTGAACAGGTACTGTAGCACTTATGTGCCAAGACCAGATTTTTCTCATCAGTCTCATGGAGGTCAAATAAAAGCGGAAATAGCAATCGCTGTCTACACTTTTAGCGACCATCTTTAGATGAAAGGTTTATTTCTTTAAATTGGTGCATTTTAACACGAGTCAGCAGGGACTTTTGAAGGCAGCCTTAAGAAGGACTGAATAAGGCTGATTTTTGAATTTGATTTTGTTTGAGCTCCTAAGGTTGGTGCTTATACTGAATATTTGATTTTCAAGAAATATAGTCAAAAACAAACAACAGCAAAAAAAAAAACTTTTCCCTATTTAATTCTGTATACTATGTGTGTGTTTTTACTCTTCTCTCCCTGAATTGTTTAAAACAAGAAGGGACTGATCGAAGAACATAAATGTTTAAATTTATAAATTTACTTTTTGTCTTAGGTACAAAATCAATATAATTTAACCCTTCTGAGTTTGAATGCTCTCAAAGTTATAAGATGCAATTGTATGAGTTAGGGAACAGAGGAAAAAGCTTCTGGCAACTAGCAAGGATTTGCATAAAACAAAAAGTGCTAGAAGCATTAAGCCACTTTTGAAAACACCAGCTGAACATGAAAACATATTTTTACTGAGAAAGGCTGAGAGAAAAATAACAGGACACGGGATTTGTACAGTTGTTCAAAGA
Organism: Rhamphochromis sp. 'chilingali'; assembly: GCF_963969265.1. Classification (NCBI taxonomy): domain Eukaryota; kingdom Metazoa; phylum Chordata; class Actinopteri; order Cichliformes; family Cichlidae; genus Rhamphochromis; species Rhamphochromis sp. 'chilingali'. The sequence goes on along the minus strand of NC_137948.1, from coordinate 21,444,648 downwards.
CACACACACACACACACACACACACACACACACACACACACACACACAGATTATTTTTTATGGAGGTGACAAAAACTTTGTTTGAGCAGAAAGACGGTATGAGATATTTAACCCCTGGGGATTCAAAGTGTTTGCAAAACGCTTCTCTTATCTTCAAATTAAATGCCAGCAGAACATTTTTTTAAACCTTTTTTCTGAGTTTTTCTTCTAACAATAAGCTGCAGTGCAGGCTTTGGATCCTTGTTTAAACAGTGTAAACTTAGTTATAGAAAAATTCTGTTATAGTTATAGATAAGATCTGCTTGTAGATAAAGAGCTTCGCTTGGTAATGCCATTCTTATCAGCGCTTTGCATGTTTACTTGACATTATCAAAGAAAGTAATTGTTAATGTTTCATCAGGGTGTTTTTCATGCTGCAGTGCACATCCTGCTACTCCCACTGCCCACTTGAAGGTGAAACAGGGTTACATCGTCTGTTCTGCCTGATCCACTTGTGACCACTTTCACATTAGTTTTCATTAGCAGCCTGCCAAGTTGTTACCTTGCTTGCCTGATAGAACTCGAACTTCCTTGTTATGGTCGAGGCCATTTCTATTTTGCTTCATATTTTATCAACAGTGCAGCTTTTACAAACTAATTGCACTTGTTTTGCTGCTAATTTACACATGCTTCTACAATTCTAACAGGTATATAACAAATTAACAAATTCCTCTGATGAGGAAAAGCGGAAGGGAATGGATGGATATTGAGGGAAACATGAAGATGAAACCAGGAGATGTCCTTACTGAATCATCAGAGCTGAAGAGGTGATGGAGAAACAGGTTTACCTTTTAGGTGACATGAATGAGTTGAAGGGAAGTTATGAACTGTTTCTGAGAGACAAATGACACCAGGATCCTTTTCTATGTAGCTGACAGCTGGTAACTGTGCAGGGGTGGGTCTAGCAAAGTTTTTCCAGGGGGGCCAGGTAGGGCATTAACAGGGAAAGGGGGGCACAAAGAAATACTTTTTTCTTATTCTCATTTAAAATGTCTCGCTTTTATTAAATAATTATCTGAATCTTACAACCAAAGTTTTTATCTGATGTAAAATGTATAGAAATCATACATATACCAACAAGATAGTGTACATCACTGTCACAACAGCATTTGTTTTCATTCAAAGGCTTTATGGCTTTTCCTATAATGCCTGGTGGGCCGGTCTCTAGTCAAAATGCCCGGGCTGATTTTTTTTTTGTCCCAGTCCAGCCCTGCTCTAAACTCGTAATGAAAAAAATGAGCATCTGTTCTATTTAGTAATATTTGGAACAGAATATAAAACAGATGTCTGCGCGGGGGAGACTTTGATGCAGTCAAACTACTTTTTGAAAGCACAGCAAGCAACCCTGCACTGAACTGTGCTGGCTTCATTTTTAAAATTTGGAAGCTGTGTTTATCTTTTCAAATCTTACAATCCATGGAGGACAACAGCTTATTTTTTACCACACAGGATATCAGAATCAGTGTTGCCAACACCTCAGTAAGAAAAATCGCTACTGGCTGTCCTAGAAGTCGCTAAACGACGTCCTTGCCTAATTTGCATAATTGGTCATGCTAATGTCATTGTTACCTACGTTGTTGGAGAGAGAAATAACATCGTGGAAGAGACATAAAGTGAGTAACAAACGTCCTAAATGCATTTAGAATTTATTTAGAATTACAAATAAAATTTCTTTTAGCAATTGTTTTTTTTTTCCATGTCACAATACCAACCTTGCTCCTTTATCCGGCTTGGACCGGAAAGAGTGACCTGAAATAGGGTGTGTGTGTGTGTGTGTGTGTGTGTGTGTGTGTGTGTGTGTATAAGTAGTTTTAAACCTTGTGATCCACAAAACAGCATAAGAGTAAAAGAACTGACTTTGCTCGTGCGTGATTCATTTGCAGTTTGGACGCACAGGTGTGCACATCTCCTGCCCTGATAGCAGCTGGGGGCTTTGGCACGGGTGAGGTGCCCACAGCAGCATAAATAAGTCTCCAATAACATCAGAAAAAGTGGCCAGATTTGTCGCTAGTCGCTTTTTTAGAAAAAAAAAGTCACCAAGGGGGTCTGAAAACTCGCTAAATATAGCAACAAAGTCGCTAAGTTGGCAACACTGATCAGAATAGTAGCTATAAACACACCTGTCAACTTTTTGTAAAAATACTTTTTTTTAAAGCGAATAAAACTGAATTATCATTAGACAATAACAGCTGGTTTCAACAACAGCAACATGTATTATCTTTAGTTCTTCATGTGGAAGAAAACAAAAAGAAAAAAGCTAAAAATGAAAAAAATACATATGCTTCTGATTTCACTACATGTTTATGGGCAGTAGACATATTCTGAAGAAAAGCAATATCCATATAGCCTGACTACCAGCAATGCAAATTTGTCCTCTGTAGAGCACCTTTCTAAACCTGAATATCTCCCATGCACTGCATACTACAGAATTACCTCCTTTTGGTATCTACAGAGGACATTTAGGGCTTTCCAATGATACCAAATGTGAAGGGGTGGAGCTTTGGGAACTTTAGTTTTTTCATTAAGGAACATGGCAGCCATCGCTGCAAGCACATTTTATGGGAAGAAGAAAAGTAAGTGCATAAAACTTCTTATTGGGGAATTTTTAGCTATAAATGTTAGCATATTTTAAATAAGTCTCTTAATAACACATTAAAACATAGTATGCTTAATTCTAACTTCATTTTAGTATAGTATTGAAGTGTTTAAAAAAAAAATGTCCTCCGTAGTGGACATTTGTAGTCATTTCTTCCATTTTGTTCTGTTTTTTTTAAATGACCAGAAAAGGAGTCCTTTTTAGAAGCAGAAAGAAATTTATTGCAGTTTGATGAGGGAAACTCAGATCTTGAGTTGTCTGATGAAGAAGATCATAGGGAATAAGCCCTTGAAGAAGAAAGGAGGAGCATCAGGGATGGTACTCAGACCTGAACTTGCTGTCATTAAGTGGTTGGACAGTTGTCATGGCATCCTCTGCCTATGGCAATCAACCTCAGGACAGACGCACAAGATGGTTGGTTGTCATGGCATCCTCTGCCTATGGCAATCAACCTCAGGACAGACGCACAAGATGGTTTAAGAAAAACAAAAGGTTTGTCCATGTGCCAAGTCCACTGGCAATTGCTGAGTACACTACCAATATAGGTGACGTGGACCATATTGAATGTTGAGTTTCTACAGGATGGTCTCTCACACTCAGAAATTGACAGTATGTGCAGTTTTCTACTTTTTTGATCTGGCAATCACCAACTCGTGGCTTCAGTATAGCAGTGACTTGCAGTTTTGGGGGAAGAAACCACTACAGTTCCTTGAGTTCAAACTTCTCCTTGGTGAAGAGTTGAAGCAAATGTTTGCCATCAAAGTTCATTTTTACACGTTCGGCCTTCCAATGTCCTCTGCAGTGGACATGTGATATCTAAAAAATGTAAACTTTTTTTTCCCAAAAAATTATTTAAGTCTGCTAATTACTTTACAAACATTGGGGGATTTAAAAAATTTTTTGATTGGACAACATTTTTTTTTCCTGGTAGTCAGGAGGATAGAACAGCTTCATTACATGACTGCTTGGCTCAGTCCTGCTTATTTGGAATACTGATGATTCCTGGTTGTTTGTCAGAATTCTGTGGTTCACTATTTTGTGCTTTCAGGAGGTGAGAAATGGCAGGAGGCAAAAAATAATGAACAAAATGGAAAAAAAAAAATCAATTGCTGTATATGCAAATATGGTTGTTCATCTTTAGGGCTGCAACAATGTGTCGGCATAATTGATGACGTCAACTACAAAAATTTGTTGACGCTGAATTTTATTGTTATATACTAATACTAGTAAATGTGTTTTTGTAACTGCAGTACATTACAGGAAGCCATGGGGGCAGTATCATCTATATCAGGGGTCACCAACCTTTTTGAAAGTGAGAGCTACTTCTTGGGTACCGATTAATGTGAAGGGCTACCAGTTTGACACACACTTCTCAAATAACAAATTTCCTCAGTTTAACTTAATTATGTGTTATCATTAATAATTAATGATATTCATCTATGTACGGACACTAATTATGTTAATTATTTTTCACCATAATTATAAAGAATGCAATTAGGAAACAAGGTAGGAAACATAAATATCAATATGCAACGCTTTATTTCTATATATCTCTGCAAGTATTTACATTTTGAAGTGATCACTTCTACAACATTTTCACTTACCACTAACAAATTTTAACAAATCATGCACTGTTACATACATTATTTTTGTATGTATGTAACATACAAAAAAATCAACTTTCAAATTTTACAGAACTTTTCACCAAATTGGCAGCATTTTAAAGCAAATTGTCACATGTTACACTTAACAAACACATTTGTTTTTCAATAATTAAATTCAACTTTGACATGACACTGTAATGTTGCCACTGAGAACATCTAATATGGCTTTCTTTGTCTGTTAGTGGGAAACCTGGCATTGCATGCTGTTCACCAGTGTGTTGTAATCTGGGGTATAACTTGACACTGCAACTCTGAGTGAGTCTTGCAGATGTGCATCGGAGAGGCGTGTTCTGTGTTTGTTCTTGATGAAGTTCATGTCAGAAAAGGCTGATTCACAAAGATAGGTTGAACCAAACAGGCTGGCAACCTTCATAGCTGCTGTGCACACACCACTGTACTTTTCTGTGTCAACAAGGCACCAAAAGTTTGGTGCACCCAGATAGGCTTTGAGGTGGACGTCATTTTGCAATGTTACAATTTCGATTTCCACCTGTCCAGCATCCAAGCTGAACATTGAACTTAGTTGCTCAGCAATGCATGTTGTGTCCACATTCATGAAAGGATTGGAAACAAATGAGACACATGGCTCAAGCTGATCAAGGTCACAAAACCTGTTCTCAAACTCTTGACCAAGTCGGTTTATGACTTGAGTGTACTTTTCTGCAACTTTGTCAAAAGTCTCAGATGCAGAAGCATTGTCTTTCAGCACCATCTGCACAGAGGGAAAGTGCAGCACCTTTTTTCTCTGTAAATGCACAGAGAAAATGTTCATCTGGGCTTTAAATCCATTTAAAGCACTAATCATGTCAGCAACAGTCTTACCTTTGCCTTGCAGCTCACAGTTCAAATGGTTCAGTTTCCCAGTAATGTCTGTTAAAAACGCAAGGTCAAGTGTCCACTCAGTGTCCTCCAGCAGAGATGTGTCTTCCCCTTTGGATTGCATGAACTCCTTGATTTCACCCAAAAGTGACAAAAAACGAAGCAAAATCCGTCCCCTGCTGAGCCATCGGATTTCCGTATGTAGTAGCAGGTCACCATATTCAGCTGACAGCTCCTCCAATAGCACCTTGAATGTTCTGTGCTGTTTAGCTCTGAAGCGGATGCTGTTTATGATCTTCACGACGGGAGTCATGACGTGCTCAAAGCCGATCACCTTTGCGCATAACGCCTGCTGGTGAATGATGCAGTGGTAATGCATGAAGTTTGGGAACTCTGTGTCACCTTTACAGTGAGCGATGAATCCCGTATGTCGGCCGATCATAGCAGGAGCCCCGTCGGTAGTCACTGATACCAGCTTTTCCAACGGTACCTTTTTCTTCGCGAAAAACTCCTTCACCGCGTTATAGATGTCAACTCCCTTCGTTGTTGTCTTTAGCGGCAGTAGTGTCAGAAGTTCTTCTTTTGTGGAGAAACCATCAAATACCATCCGGATAAAGACCATCAGCTGTGCTGTACTGCTGCTGTCGACGGACTCGTCACACTGGATGCTAAACCAACTGCACTTTGCCAGATCCTGATCCAACTGATCGGCCAAGTTCCCGGACATAGCCGACACTCTTCTAACAATTGTAGTTGCCCCCAGCTGGACATCAGAGAGAGTGGAGATTACATCGTTTCCATATTTCTCGTCTTTAAGCACAGTTTTTGCAATTATCATCATTGCTTCTTTGAAATACTCCCCGTCTAAAAATGCCTTCTTTTTCTTAATCATGAAATGTGTAGCTCTAAATGAGGCTTCGGTTGCTTTTTGAGAGTTTTTCACCGGTCTCGTGAAAAAAGACTGCTGTTTGCTCAAACCTGCCTTTAATTCGCGGGCCTTTTCCGCTCACAGTGTGCTGCCCTTTGGGTAGTTAGCATGGTAGCTTGTGTGACACGTTCGGAAATGTCTCTCCACGTTGTGCCGCTTTGCCGTTGCCACAGTTGCCCCGCAAATGAGACACACGCATGAATCTTTCACAGAGGTAAAAAAGAACTCTTCCTCCCATTCACTGTGAAAATTATGTTTTCTTCCTTTTTTCCGCCATGTTTTCTTCATCTCCTCACCTTTGCCTTTGCTGGTCTTCACGGCAACTGTTTCCGTGGAGACCAGCTAGCACTAAATATTAGATCATGATCTAATATTTAATAATAAACTTTTTTTATATATATTATCTCTAACAAATTAACGCCAATGCAATTGTGATTAAAAAAAAATAGCAAGAAAAAATAAAAATAGATGCAGCTTACTGGTAAGTTGTTAAGGTGAGCTATTTTTAGAACAGGCCCGCGGGCGACTCATGTGGTCCTTGCGGGCGACCTGGTGCCCGCGGGCACAGTGTTGGTGACCCCTGATCTATATCATCTGCCAAGACTTCACTCAATACTAACAAAGAAGAATGTAGCCAAATGTAACAGAGGAGGATGAAAGAAAATGGAAACTGAGGTTTCAAAAAATGTGAAAGCATTTCACAGACAACAAAAAAAACTTCTCAGGTTGATACTTGCTAAGCAAACACTGTTTCAGTTTTGTTAGCTAATGAGTGAAATGCAACAGTGAACCATTAGACTGAAGTAGCTTCACTTTCTCCTATTTTTCTCTCACATTAATATTAGCGTTTATTCTGAAACCTATTCCACCTTACGTTGGGTAGTTAATCTGTGGGTTAGACAATGTCAATAATTAATGATATACATAATCAGTTAAAAGATTTTAATTGGCATTGAAATCTACACCATCTGAGAAACTGATATATAACCAAATTTGTGATTAGTAACGGCCTCTTATAATTCAGTTTTGTGTTTTAATAGTATTAATCAAAGGCGTATAGATGAGTTTGTCCTGAAAAGAGGCTCATGCACCTCTCAAATGACTGAAGTTGTGACAGAGAGCAGCTTTATCATGGTTATCAGCAGCTGGGAACATCATCTCAAAGATAAGAGCAAGCCTCACTCCAGAGCAATCGTGAATTCATGAACAAATTCATCTGTTAACTTATTTTGGACTGGAAAATAAAATCTTTTTGATTTCATTTGAAGAATTATTTGAACTTATGTACAGAAGTCATATATTGTGAAAAAATAAATTTCTAAAAACCTTTTAATAGGCACCTAAGGTTCTTAAAATATCAGCCTGCAGATTTCAGTGTCTCCAGATTCAACAAGGTACTGGAAACATTCCTCAGATTTTGGCCACTTGAGTACAGTGAACTCACTGTCATGTTCAAGAAACCAGTTTGAGATATTTGAGCTTCGTGACATGTGTTATCATGCTGGATGGTGGGTACACAGTGCTCATAAAGGAATGGACACGGTCAGTAGCATTACTCAATCAATTGCTGAATTGTTACAATCTTCTGTCATCTAGTTTTGTGAGCCCATGCTAACCTCATACTCATTTTCTTTTTCTGAGATGGTAGAAGTGGCATCTGGTGTGCTCTTCTGCTGCTGTATTCCAGCTGCTTAAAAGTTTGATGTGTCCATTGGTTATTTGCTGTTGCGTTCCAGTCAGCTTGAAGCAGTCTCCTTTGATCCCTGGCATCAACAAGGCAACTTCACCCAGAAAACTGGAGCTCATTAGATATTTTGTCTTTTTTACACCATTCTCTGTAAACCCCAGATATGGCTATTTCCCAGTAGATCAGTAGTCAAAGGAGCTTTCAAAGAAAAGCGTCTGGACTTTAAGTTACTTGAAGACGTTTCACCTCTCATCCGAGAAGCTTCTTCAGTTCTAAGGTCAAATGGTGGAGAGTCCCAGATATAAACCTAGTGGGAGTATCCCCCCACAGAGGGACAAAAGGACCCCCTGATGATCCTCTAATCGCCTGGGCCAAGGTGTGAAACTGGGTGTGGGTCCCAATCAGCCAGAGTTTCGGGTGAGTTCATTGTGAAACCTGGCCCCACCTTATCATGCGAATTCCTGAGATCAGATGGCCCAGGATGTGAGTGGGCGTTAAGGCGTCTGGGAAGGGATCTCAAAACTGGATTATAGATGGCAGAGAGTTGGTGTCGTAAACCCCCGCCTCTGTTCAAAGATGGTCGCTCACAGTGGACATAGATGGCTTCTTTCACTCCTCTTTCAAACCATCTGTCCTCTCTGTCCAAAATGTGAACATTGGCATCCTCGAAAGAGTGACCTTTATCCTTAAGATGCAGATGGACTGCTGAGTCTTGTCCTGTGGAGGTGGCTCTTCTGTGTTGTGCCATGCGCTTGTGAAGTGGCTGTTTGATCTCTCCAATGTAGAGGTCTGGGCATTCCTCGCTGCACTGTACAGCATACACCACATTGTTAAGTCTGTGTTTTGGTGTTTTGTCTTTCGGGTGAACCAGTTTTTGTCTGAGCGTGTTGCTGGGTCTGAAATGCACCGGGATGTCATGCTGGGAGAAAACTCTGATACACCGGCTACATAGGGGATGACAATGTTGTTGCGTCTGTCTTTCTTATCCTCCCTCGCTGGTGTCTGGTCTTTTCTGTGCCTCTTTGCTGACTTTAAGAACGCCCATTTAGGATAGCCGCACGTTTTGAGTGCTTCCTTTACATGTGTATGTGTTCCTTCTTTTTTCCTTCAGGCTTAGAGGGAACATTTGTGTTCCAGAGGGTGATGGGAGTCAAAGAGGAGGTACTGGTCCGTGTGTGTGGGCTTCCGGTAAACTTCGATGTTGAGGGCTCCCCCGTGTCACCTATTGTAGCCAACCTTTACATGGAGGAAGTGGAAAGGAAGGCTCTTGGCTCTTTCAAAGGAAGAGTACCCAGCCACTGGTACAGATATGTAGACGACACCTGGGTCAAAATCAAGACACAAGAAGTGGAATCCTTCACTGCGCACATTAACGCTGTGGAAAAAACATCAAGTTCACCAGGGAAGACACAAAGGACAACTGTTTGCCTTTCCTGGACTGCACTGTGCACATTGAAGAGAACGGCAACCTCAATGGCTCAGGCGATTAGAGGATCATCAGGGGGTCCTTTTGTCCCTCTGTGGGGGGTTTCTCCCACTAGGTTTATATCTGGGACTCTCCACCATTTGACCTTAGAACTGAAGAAGCTTCTCGGATGAGAGGTGAAACGTCTTCAAGTAACTTAAAGAAGTCCAGATGCTTTTCTTTGCAAGCTCCTTTGACTACGATGACCTGGATGACTGAGAACCTTCACAGACACAGTAGATCAGTAGTTTCTGGGACACGCAGACCAGCCCATCTAACATGAGCAAAACATGCCACATTCAAAGTCACTTAAATGTTTTCCCCTCCTTTTGTTGCTCAGTTTGAACTTCAGATGGTTGTCATTGCTGTTTCTACATGCCTAAATGCATGGACTTGCTGCAATGTGATTGGCTCATTAGATATTAGTGTTAACAAATAGATGAACAGGTACACCAAATAAAGTGTCCAGTGAGTGTAGTGGTAGGGTGACATGCTTAGAGCAAAAAAAGAAAAAGCCTGTGAAACCACCATACACCATGATCCAATGAAGATCCCAATTATAACAGTACAAAGAAACCAGACTGCCAACATGGACTTCACTGCAAACCATCCAGGGAAGAAGATGATGTACCACTGATATTATGATATGATACTTTTATCATGTAAAAGTGCATGATTTTGAGATGTTGTCACCACAGCTGCTGGCCCGAGTAGGATTCATTACCAAACTGTATGACTTAATTTTTTTTTTTTTTTATGGTTGTTAAAGCCTGGCAGGAGAGTTCAGCTGACGGTGACATTTTTGAATGGGCCTGGATGCCCTGGGCCCATAATGCGGACACTGACCCTCACCCGGCCCAAATAGGATCTGACACTAGCACTTTCTTTTCTACCTAAATATGTTCGAAAGATCCTGCGAAGACTGACCAGAGGCCATGTGAATGCAGCAGAGACACAAATAGATTAGTACATAATTTTCTTGGTTTTTGCTGTTGTCTTTTCCAGGCTGAAAGCATGTTCACACTAAAAAAAACCTTTTACATAGAAATAACCCTTAAAAATTGGTCCAAATAGAAAAGAAAAAAAATCACTAACTAAAATGTACAAGGTTTATTCAATAAAAGAGTAGTTCTTTTTCACAGCCTTGATGCGTTGCTATAACCACACAGTTATTCATTCACATTATGACAGAAAATTTTTTACTTGACCTGATGGGTACATTTATCCAGGAACATTCACCTGGAACAGAATGATAATGAATCTACAGATCCCAGGAGTTCACACAGTCTCAATATGGACCAACGCTGATGCCACTGATTACAGTTTAACAAGCATAGTAGATATACATATAGTAGAATTTGTTAGGTTTGTTGGCTTGAACCTATTCGCTGGAACGTTAAGACAATATAATTACACTGCTAAGCAAGACACAAATAGGCAAAGTTCTTCATGTTACTCGTGCACGGGAGAGAACCGGACAACCGCTTGACTCCAGTTGGTCTCGTCCGTTCTCCCGTATCACTGTCCTTTTATTGAGGTTACATGAATATGCATAAGTTCATTAACATATGACGTCTACATACACAAAGAGTACCTTGCCTGTGTGTGTGTGTGTGTGTGTGTGTGTGTGTGTGTGTGTGTGTGTGTGTGTGTGTGGTCTGCTGATCAAAGGGTCAAACATCCTTGGTCAGGAAGAGGGTAGCCTCCCCCTCACCCTAGATGGTTCATCCTAGATAACACGGTGAGGAAGTCCAGCAGTTCATCTAAACAAAGAGCACTTAGACTAGAACAGACGCAACTACGTTAATCCTACCATAAAATAATAAGACACGGTATGACCTCTCATGCTCCCAAAGTGCTGTCTAATACACACAAAGTTTGCAGACTATCAAGGATCAAAACCTCTACCAATCTACAACTAATTACAAAACTCTAAGCATATATAAGTAAATATTTCTAAGCATAAATGACAATCAACAATACAAATCTAACAGAATTCAACTCAGTAAAGCTGGTATGTAATCATCTTAGATACCTAGCTTTACCACTAAGAAAGCTATATCACTCCACTTGTTAGATAATAATGTTAAAATGCTCCAAAATACACCCACATTATAACCTTGTCATAATAAGGCTGGCTTAAAAGATTTATTTGCAAACTGGCAACAGGGAATAATATGCGGACTGGTGATGTGAGGAGTCTTGAGGCACTGGACAGTAACACACGGGCGGAGATTTGTGAGATCCAAGGAGAATGCATTGAAGGGAGCAATGACTTTTTCATTACCAAACTACATGACTTAATTTTTCTCATAGTTGTTAAAGTCTGACAGGAGAATTCATCTGAGGGGTCATGGTGACAATTTTTGAATGGGCCTGGATGCCCTGCGCCCATAATGCAGACACTGACCCTCACCAAAGCGGAACAGTTTCGTGATCGAAATTAGGTAACCTGACACACAGCAAACAGACATGTCAGACACCTATGTCTTCGTCCACCTTAAAATCAAAACAGCTGTGCCCCTAACAATGACAAATAAACCTTATTACAGCTTAAACATTTGAATTAAAAAATATCATGCTTTGTGTATTTGTCACACAAGAGTAAAGACAGAATTTTTTATTTTATACCAGGGTGTAAACATCCTTGTTCCTGCTCCAAAGCTGCCCTTTGAAATGCGGGCATCTATGGGGATGACTCACATTTGAACCAGTCTCCTTCCGGACCACTCAAAGACCTGCAGCTTTCAGCACTTTGCTGTTGGCAACACAGCGGAAAATACATTTGTGCTCCTCACTCGCTGTTTGGAAACACATGCGTGTCTCATGACCCATGAAGAACTGCATTTTGTGTCTGTATCCAGAGGTCAAATAAATAAAAAGATCTCAAATTTGGACTCATCAGACCAAAGCACAGATTCCCACTGGTCTAATGTCCATTCCTTGTGTTTTTTGGCCCAAACTAACCTCTTCTGCTTGTTGCTTTTCCTTAGTAGTGGTTTCTTAGCAGCTATTTGACCATAAAGGCCTGATTCACACAGTCCTCTGAACAGTTGATGTGTCTCCTACTGGAAATCTGTGAGGCATTTATTTGACCTCTAATCTAAGGTGCTGTTAACTTGTGACTCGGATGAATTTATCCTCAGCAGCAGATGTGACTCTTGGTCTTCCTTTCCTGGGGCGGTCCTTATGTGGGCCAGTTTCATCATAGCACTTAATGGTTTTTACAACTGTACTTGGGGACAACGTTTTAGCAATTTTCCAGACTGACTGACCTTCAATTCTTAAAATAATGATGCACTGTCATATCTCTTTACTTAGCTGATAGGCTAAGGGCTGTCAGCTGTGTACCAACCTGACTTCTACACAACACAACTGATGGTCTCGACCCCATTGAGAAGGCAGAAAATTCCACCAATGAACTCTGACAATTCTCACCCGTGAAAACCATTTCAGGTGACTACATCATGAAGCTCACTGAGAGACGGCCAAGGGTTTGTAGTGCTGTCAACAAAGCAAAGGGTGGATACTTTGAGGAATCTAAAATATTAAACATATTTAGAGTTATTTATCATGTTTTCTTTGCTGCCTAATTCCAAATATCTTACTTCATATATTTGATGTCAGTATGTATCTACAATGCAGAAAGTAGTAAAAATAAAGAAAAACTATTAAATGAGAAGGTGTGTCCAAACTTTTGACTGGTACCAGGCCTCTGGTAGCAGTGAAACTTGAAGGATAGACTGCCTGCAGGGGTGAGAGGAGTATTTGATATATATGTGAAGAAAGAAATAATTTCTAAGCTGCATATTATCAGCCAGCAATTGCACAACAGCTAGAGCAACAATATACAAGTTCAGGGAAAAAGACGCCTACAGCACAATTCTTTTATTTAACCGTGATTTGTGTTTGAGACAGCTGTCGTGAGGCTGAGTGCTCTAGTACCAATCATCAATAGTGGGCCGTAAAAGGACAAAGAAAAATGTCACTGTACTCTGAGAGAAAGTGAACAAAAAGACCAAAAATTAACATTTATAAAGGGAAGTTCGAGTTTCTTCAGCTTTTCAGTTGAGAAAATTGAAACTGCAGCTAGGAGTAGTCAGCATGAACGTGGATGCGTTGAACTGATAGTTGTAATACATGAATATCCTGCTGGATCCCAGAAGAGTCAAATGAATTTGACTGACAAGTTTGACATGAGTACAGAAGCACTGTCTATGTCAACAACAAGGTAAACTGGAATACTACTTTCAGAAATGCTTCTGATCCCTGCAGAATGTTAATGTAGAGAAAAACAATTTTCAAGGTCACTTTCCTGACACTCTCTCTGCTGGTTGCCATTTCTCTTGCACACAAAGCTTGTGATATGAAAAATGTTGAATTCCTTTTATCAATTGATGCTAAGTGGTCCAAGTGAGCCAATACAAATATCCCCTACACTATTACACCACCAGCAGGTGACTACATCAAGGAATTCAACTAAATTCAATTTTAGGATTTTTAGGAACCACAGTAGGGCTGTGCGATATGAACAAAATCTAAATCTCATATCCCGATATAAGAATTCTATCATCCCGATAACGATATAAATCACAAAAATGTAACATTTTTTGTAAATTATGTGAATCTCAGGCAGCTCGTCTTGCGGGAAGTGTTTCCAGCTGTGCGTCATGTATCTGGAGTCGAGTGTTTTAACCGATGCATGAAACAATACATTTTTAGACATAAGTTGTAACGGCCGCCGTTTTCTTTGTGAGTATTTATTACACGGCGTGCTGCGGGGAAAAGCTTGTTCTAACGTTTCAGTCTAAGGTTTTTTTTTTTAGCACCTGGCGGCTCTTTTTTAAATTCTCAGCCGTAAATAATCTGCTCTTTCACGTGATTCAGTTTATTTTGAAAAGTCTCAACGGGATCTTGAGCTTTATTGTGAAAGGTTTATGTGAAACATAAACAAGCGGACACGCGATTGTGTTACCGTTGTTGTTGCTAACGACAACGCATAAAAACAGGCGCTTGTCCGTCTGTAGTGTGGTTATATTACATATAAGAGAAAGAGAGAAAGAAGAAATTAATATAGCCATTACAGTGACCATCAAAAGGATGAAAAAATGCTGTAAACAGTTTATTTTGTGACACCATGAAACAAGCGATAGCATAAAATGAAACGATAGACGTTTTTATATCGTCATCCGATATATATCGTTATATCGAACAGCCCTAAACCACAGGTAAGCCAGCAGTCTGAGAGCGAAGTGCTCTGTTTGGGGTTATTAATACAATAAAATCTGTAAATCGTCAAGACATTGCATGTGAGGAGAAAGATTTTAAATTTCATTCTAGATTATCAGTAGGCCAATGAGGAGAAGAAAATATGGAAAAGCTCAGGTTGGATCCAAGTTTTCATGTTGTTTATACCAAATTCTGAACCTGCCATCCAAATGACAGCAAAACTTGAGACTCATCAGACGAGGAAACATTTTTCCAGTTTTCTATTGTCCAATTTTGGTGAGGCTGTATGAACTGTAGCATGAAGCTGCATTGATTTCCAACAGTAGCGTCTCTTGTGAGTTCTGCAGTGAGTGATCTTTTTCTGCATAGCTTGGCTTTAAAAAGTGGTTATTTGAGTTAATGTTGCCATCAGATCAAAGCAGTGTGGCCATTCTCCTCTGACGTCTAGAATCAGCAAGAGATTTTGACCGAGGGAGCTACAGCTCACTGGATATTTTCTCTTTTCAGACCATTCTCTGCAAGACCGGAAGAAGGTCTAGTAGAAAATCCCAGTAGGTTAACAATTTCTGAAAGACTCTAAAATACCCAGCACCAACACCTACAGCACATTCACAGTCGATTAAATCACCTTTCTTCCCTTTTCTGTTCAGTTTGAACTACAGCAGGTCTTCTCGACCATCTCTACATCCATAAACACACTGGGTTGATGCAATGTGATTGGCTGATTAGAGATTTCTGATAACGAGCAGCTAAACAGGTGTATTTACCAAAGTGGCCATTGAGTTTCAGTTCATCTTACTTATGTAAGGCATTTTGTTCGTTTGTTTGTTTTTTCAGCTTTAACACAAAAACTTTTGCAATAAATATATCTTATCTCAGCTAAGAATTTGCAGTACAAAAAAAGCTAAAACTGACAGTTCAATTTGTAACACATGTCGAAAGAGTAACACCGATAGTAAGTGAATATGAACCATTTTATTAGAAATGTTGAATTTGCAGCCTGCCTGATGACACACTGGTAAAAGCTGCATATAACCTATTCCGTGCATGGCTTCAGTGTATTTAAATAGCCACTGAAAATGTTTTGGAATACTTTATATCAGTTATATAACAATAGAAACTTTTGTTATTGCTGATCTTCAATCATTCCTGTAATTATAGCCAGTGCCTATATTTTAGTTTATCTTGCCTTTCAATGGTTTGATCGTGAAACCCTGCTTTTATCAGCAGTCTACTAATGAATGCTAGTCAAAATAGGCAGTGACCTGTAATCTCACAAAAAACACAAAATAGAAAATCAGCACTGAAAACTACCAGAGTGTGCAAATCTGAATTCAGCTGCATTTAAATGTTGTGCAGGTAATTAGTAGTCATAAAGTGGCATATTGGTAGGTAGAGACCTAAAAAATACAAAACATGGCTTCAGAAACAAGCCAAATGCTAACACATGTAGGCATTGTTCAAGTGAATTTCATAATTCAAAATACACCACTGTTTGCTGGTTTAACAGATGGGACATAATTGAGGAAATGTGGACTCTTCACTGCACCAGTTAAGTGGAGTCGCAGGTGGCAAAAGGCAGTAAGAGTAGGCACTGTAGTGCAGGGTAAAATGCCAAAAGAATAAAATGCAGAAAATTAGTTGTATTAGTATGCTACGTAAAGTCTTCCAGAATAATTTTTGACCCATTAGTTTTTTCCATCATTGCACAGATGAAAATCTCAGTCGTGGCATTTTCATAACGACCAAATGTACCACAGGTCAGATGAAGGATGACTCATGCTGAGTGCAGAGTGTGCTTCTGTCCCATCGTCCTTCCATTAATACGCAACTCCTCCAACATTCATGTTCTGCAAATGACTCTCTGCTGACACCGTGGTTTAAAGTGACCTTTGATGGATTACAAGCTCTTACTCTTTTTCTAGAATCATGTACTGGGCTTGTAAAAACCTAAGAATCGGTTTGGAAACACTAAACCACATCATTACGTGTGTATGTCTTCACTTTCCTGGTAAGTCCATAGTGCCATGGGTAACAGCAACAATGGCAGACTACACTAGTCAAATGTCATCACTTAACGATGTCATTTGTGTGTTTTTGGCTATCAAGCACAAAGAATACCTGGAATTCCCTCTGTTCAAACCACAGGATTGCATGGCAAACAAATGGAAATAAAATTGTTTTGCTTACCAAGTGATCAGAATTAGTGTTGTTTATTTAAAATAAGAAATGCAGTATACATGGGGCGATCGTGGCTCAAGAGTTGGGAGTTCGCCTTGTAATCAGAAGGTTGTCGGTTCGAGCCCCGGCTCGGACAGTCTCGGTCGTTGTGTCCTTGGGCAAGACGCTTCACCTACCGCCTACTGGTGTTGGCCAGAAGGGCCGATGGCGCGATATGGCAGCCTCGCTTCTGTCAGTCTGCCCCAGGGCAGCTGTGCCTACAACTGTAGCTGCCTCCACCAGTGTGTGAATGGGTGGATGACTGGGTACAGGCCATTTACCATACATTAATTATTACCATTTTTAAAAGTAATGCATTTTGTTACTAAAATACTTGCAGGAGAATAAAATTTGTTACACTGCTCGTTACATTACTTTTACATTACTCTTTCACATGGTCTCTGATGCACTCTCATTGTCATTAGTGTTACTGTAATGCTATAATGTAATGCATTACTGTTAGTTCAGTAATCACATTACGGCTAGATATGTTGTAATTTGTGTGACAAAGGTTCGAAAGTTATCTGCAAGCTGGACAGAATTTTTTTTAAAATTTCACACAAAAGTTTTTTTGCTTCCTGTGCAGTTGTGCTACAGTCATTTACTGATTTCAGTTTGTGTGGTGGAAGAGGAAAATGCTGGAGTGGAGATGTGCAGATTACTTTTATTTTTATTGCAGAAAGGACAAGAGCGTGATGGTAAAGTGCGAACTGTGCCCAGTAGAGAAATGGCTGTATTACACTGCTAACACAACTTTAAAGTAAATCCATATTTCATTTATATTTAATGCTTAAATGTTTTGATTTTTACATGTTTGAATGTTTACCTGTACATAGTAATAATTATGTGTTGAAACAGCCCATTTGGTTTTCCTGCATTTATCTGAGTCCAGGACTTCCTGCAGCCTCACGTTTTTATTGTTACCTGATGATTATGTGACAATGTGTCTCAGGTCACTTTGTTGAGTAACAAGAAAGTAATGTAACAAATTACTTTGTCCAGAAAGTAATTGAGTAACCTACCGCGTAACTATTAAATTACTTTTTTTTTTCTTTTTTTTTTTAGAGTAACAACCCGAATACTGACCGTCACATATTTACCATTTAATAATATAGATCTTAGGCTACACGTCCATATATCCATATATGTTGCACAAACATTTGACATCAAATTTGTTTGATTTGTAGAGGGTGGGGGGGCAACTTCACTCACAACAATTACCTGTATCTGTGCCTCTAGCTCCTTGATGGTTTTTGATGTATTCCCATTCTGTTCGTTCAGTCTTGCCTCTGTGTTTTGAGTCTGTGTCAAGTTAGTATGTCTGAGGCTTGGTCTCACTGGTAGTTGTTTTCATCTGGTGGCCTCTTGTCTCTTGTGCTTTATATTTAGTGGTGGTGTGCGATACTTTAAATTTTGGTATTAATCCAATGCCAAAATAAAATAAATGGCTAGTATTGCCAATACCAAAACTGATACATTTAACTTTTAATAAGCAGCTTATGTATCAAAGAGCAGTGTGTAATTATTTATGAGATGAAGCATCATGAATTTGCATTGAATTCTAAATTTTAACAACCACTAAGTCACTGTGATTTTTAATTTCCACAATAATTAGTTAGCACAACAAAACACACCATTCAGCTTTTCATGTATTTGAAACTGTTTTTTTGTTTGTTTGTTTGTTTTTTTAAACATGAAATGTATATGTGCCTGTTTCTAAAGCACTCTGGGTCAACTTCTGTTGTTTAAATGTCCTATGGGATATAAATAAAATAGATATGATAGTCAACACAAAAAGGTTCAGATATTTTTCAGAGTGCATGTCTGAGGTGTATCTATTTATTTCCTAAAAACAACTAATTGAAGACATTCAGTGGGCTACATGCTGCTGAACTTAGAAGACAGAAACAAAGGATCAATCCTATCAAGATACTCTCACTCTGATACCATTTCCAGCATTGGTATTAATACTGTCAATATCTGGATGGATCTGCTCACCTTTAGTATTTTCCTCATCATCCTATGTGGACATATTGTCTTAGTCTCAATCTGCTCTTTTTGTTCTCCCTCATGGTTGGTTCCCTCTTCATTGTGTGAATGAGAATTAGTTGAGCTGTTATTATTTTGTGCTTTGGTAAAGGCTAAGCAATAAAGCTGCTTCTAAGTTTACCTCTTGTTTCCCAAGTCTGACGTTTTAGGTCCAATTCCTGCCTGCTGCACAGCCGACCTTGACCTATTCTGGTTGGTTAAAAAAATGGAAGTGTACTGTGAATCTACTCGCTAGTGGGACAGCTGATCCATTGTCAGTTTTAATTACCTTTTCTCACTGCGGTGCAAAATATAACACCAGACTATCAGATACCAAACCACTGATGATATGGGAGTAACCAGCACCTCTCACTAATGTTATAATCCAGTGCATCAGGGCACAGACTGCTTTGTTAACTAATAGTTCTCTTGGCTTTCTTTTGTTTTTCTTTTGACATTGGGTGACTTTTCACTCATTTTCAGTGAAATGTTTATTTTAGGTCACTCATAAGTCAATGAGTAATTCAAAGGCAGCTAATTCAAGGGATGAACCAGCGTTTTGTCTACACTCAGACAACTTAGTGAAGACCCATTTTTAAATTGTATCTTTGGCATTTTGTTAGTAACATCCTGTCATGAAAACACATTTGTTTCCTTGTTTTTGGTTGAATCTATGAAAAATGTCAACGGTAACACAGTTTAAAAGGTATAATCGTATTTAAGTAATTCCCAAGTAGCTCACCAAACTGAAAATTAACCTAATGCTAACATATCTCAGCATGTCTCAGATAGTTGATTCTGTCCATCTCACAATGAACAGAATTGAGGAAGTTCAAGGAAATGGAAGAAAAGAACACTACATGTCTTTAAGAAACAGGTAAAAATACAACAGAGCTAACACCGAACCTGAGAGATTCATCTGGCCCTTCAGCTGATCTGTTCACTGATGCCTCATCAGAATTGGCCTAAATGGAAGGGTGGCTGTGAAGACCGGAGATGGAAAAAGGTTCAAGTATGCCAAATTACACAAGGATGGCAACAGGTCTCATCTTTAGATCTAGTGTGCTCAGTGTAATTTTTTTTTTAAAGTGTTACTTTTGTCATTTAAACAAGTGGACGGCCTGGTGCATCTGGGTTTTGTTTTTGTTTATGTTTTTGAGAGGACGAAGAGAATCAAACTTTTCTACAGTGTGTTGGTGGCTCCTTATATTTTGTGGTCTGTGATGTAATTGTACTTTTTGTTGATTTACATGTTTAATGACCTCCATTAGGTTTGAGCCCGTCTCAGATCCAAAAGTATGTTTGCATTCTTACTCGCATTGTGCTACAAATTGATGAATGGAATTTTTTCTGTAGTTTTCACTGATAAATATAAGAGCAAATTAAAATTTGGTGATATTTTTGTGACACTTTGTGGAAGCATAAGAAACTTCTTAAGATATTTTTGTTATTTATACTGATGCCTATTGGCTGAGTGCGCAAAATTAATAGATGGAATCAATATTAAAAATAAATAAATGAATACAAAGATCAAAGGTAAGGTTTAACTTGACTTAAAAAGAATATATTTTAAAATGTTTAATTGTATTTGTATAAATAAATAAAAATGAATCACTGTAATAACAACAACAATTAACTTTACTGAATAAATACTAAATTACTATCAATAAATATGGAATAGATTATTTATTACAAACACAAATGC
This sequence comes from Rhamphochromis sp. 'chilingali', assembly GCF_963969265.1. Classification (NCBI taxonomy): domain Eukaryota; kingdom Metazoa; phylum Chordata; class Actinopteri; order Cichliformes; family Cichlidae; genus Rhamphochromis; species Rhamphochromis sp. 'chilingali'. Next base: position 21,424,268 of record NC_137948.1, on the reverse strand, counting down.
AGATTCATAACTGATCAAACAACCAGATAATCCCCTGTGAGCAAGTGACTGGCAACAACGGATAGAAAGAACTCCTTTTTAACAGGAAGAAATCTCTGACAGAACCAGGATATGGGCAGGGGAGGTATCTGCTTGTAACTGGTTGAGGAGATGACAGCACTGAGAGTTACATAGTGGAGGAGAACCTCTGTGCATCCTGCACTCTGAGCCTGCAAAGCTTAAGGGATGGTTCAGAGTCACCTGAGGTTTAATCAAAAAGGAAAGTTTTGTTTGATCTTAAAAGTAGAGACAGCATGTGTCTCCAAATCTAAACTGGGAGCTAGTTCCACAGGAGCAGAACCTCACAATTATACTATACTTTTTACTGATGACTCAGGCTTCATGCTTCCTTGAATAAGACTGAGTCAGAAAGTAAAATGTCCAGTTACGCCACCGGCTTTGAAAAAACAAAAATAATCACAAAGCTAAATCCTTCAAGTTTTTTAAAGCTGTATTATATACAACACCAATCGTTTATGATTAGACAATATTAGTTTAAGCTATTTATACAAATTCATAGCAACTGATAACACTTAGCAAACTTTAACCACAAAACGTATTTAATTTCCAGAACTTAAAAGGAATAATACAACCCTTATTAATCAAATGCATTTGAATAATTTACATATTGGTTGCTGTTATCTGTAGTTATAGGGGGTTTTATCCCCTAAAATAAGAAAAAGCGTAATGACAGCCATTATGCTCCTGGTGTCAGCGTAATGACTGAACATGTATAATCTTATCTCTGAGTGAGCAGCGCATCAAACTGCAGTGGATCTGTATACAAGGATAACAGAAAAACCCTGACCCTGCTATTCACTTATATTAGAGATTCACACAACGAATGAATGAACGAATGAATGGATGAAGTATTAGGTCAAAGTCAAAACACAAATAAAACAGCTGGAATCCACAGCTGTGCGTGTTCATGGAGCTTGCATTTTCACCTGCTGGACATCACTACCTGACAAGTTTAACTGTCTTCAGAACATTGCAGAGGCCTTATTGACAGTATTTGGCTCTACATATCTGCGTGAGCAGATTTTCTCTCACACGAAGAGTGTCCTCAGGTAGCCGTCTGCATGCTGGACACTCGGAGACCTGTGTCTCTGAGTGGGAGACCAAAGGTCACATTAACATGTCCATCTAGGGCTGGGCGATATGACCCAAAATTCATATCTCGATATTTTTTAGCTGGATGGCGATATAAGATATATATCTCGATATTTTTTTAAAGCCATAAAGTAAGAACAAAAAGAGAGTTCTTAGTCAAAGCTGTGTCTCAGATGTCACACAGGCACTTTTATTAAAATAAAGCATAGATGTACATGAAAAAAACTACTCAAAAATAAATTATGAGCATTTATTAAAAATAATGCTCCATAAATAAAAGAAAAGTATGTTGTTTTTGTCCATAACAAAAAGCTCACAATTGTGCAGTCAAAATGTAAACTAAAAGACGCTGAGCATAATAACAAGGGCAGATTTCACAGCTGCTCTGTTCCCAACTTCTACTGCGTGACTGACAGCCTGGAGTTTGAAATCCGCTTCAGGTGCCATTTATGGTCCTTATACACACAATACGGTAATATTACGTTGAAGCACAGTGCGTATTACTACGCGAGGCTCCTCGGTAGCCGTAATGCTCCGACAATCTATCAAGCGGTGCAGCTCCGTAGCTTACCAAAGTCGTACTAAAACATTTTTTGACAGATTGCTGAACGCCGTGTTCCACATAAAATCGGTTCGCGGTCATCAGGCACAACCAGAATTCATACATAAGGCGCGCTGTCAACTTTTGAGAAAATGAAAGGATTTTAGGCTGTGCAGCCCCTGTGGGCTGCATGGCGTTAGCGTGGTTAGCTCGTTAGCACGTTGACGCCGTCCAGCCCCACGCACGGAGCGATGCGCAGTAACTCGTTAACGGAGATTTGCCGTGTTCATCTTGTCGCTGCCTGCAGGTGAAGCTATGGGGGAGGAGGGGGAGTTGTGTTCAGTGAAGGATAGGCGAGGCCGAGTAACGTTGCGTAGAGACAAAAGTGGACGAAAGAGAGGCAAACTTCTGGCTCCACAACTATAATTATAACGTATATATCGATATAAAGGATATGGTCACATCTTATATCTAATATAAAAATATATCGATATTTTTTAAAAAACTCGATATATCGCCCAGCTCTATGTCCATCCCTGTATTAACAAACATGCCATATTGGCCCAGTTTATTTTTCTTATCATTGTTTTGAGGAGACCATAAATAGCATTTACATTTCTGTTGTACAGTTTATTTGCTGTTATGGAGTTCTTGTTACTGATGAAAAAAAAGTGTATTTTTTGTTTCAAAATAGCTGATCTGCTCTATGCCAACATCTGCGAACAAATATAATTCTATAAAGTTGGTCTATATAGTGTGTAACTGTTGATATAGAGCGTTATTAAATTTATTGCTAATGCAATCATATGGCACGTTGACTTCTAAGGAAATTTTAGATGGCACTTATCATCAGAAAGGTTGCTGACTCCTGGGTTAGACCTTCATATTAATTTTTTTTTAAACTTTTTTAAGAACGCATTTTAACATTGGACTCAAAAATAAATAAATCCCCCGCTAACAAAAAAGGCTCTTCAAGTGCCAAATTGCTTTATATTTCTTCACTTAAATATACGGCCGCAAGTAGGGCTGACATGGGCCCCAGGTTTGATGTGTTCTGCCGTAAACTGGACAAACCAACATAAGGATGGAAGCCACTGTGGGACTTTTTCAGTAAGTTGAGCATGTGTTTTATAAGTTAATCAGTAAATTAACACCAATAGCTAGTTAACCCATAGCTATTCACACAAATGAATAGCTATGGGAAAGGTGATACAACCTCAAAAACGTGGTTGCCTCTAGATTTAAAAAGAGAAATAAGGTCCAGTAGTTACACTATATAAAAAATAAATGCACAATTTAAAAGACAAAATTTATAGGTAGGTATATCGACTTCTCATTAAATTATATGAATTATTATGGCTTTGTCTGCCATAGTGTTTTTCTTTAAACTACTTAGGAACACTTTTACTGGCAGTCGGTGATGTCACTGAAAGGCAAGGTTCTGTTGCCATAGTCTCCTGAGTTTATTTTGAAAGCTCACTTACGGAACTCGCTTAAACAGCTTAGGAAAGACAAGCGCACACATTTGAAGAAGTATTCCCTCATCACGGTGACATTTTCACTTTTAAACGGTCTCAAAAATTAACATGAAAAAGGAAACGAGAAAAAATACAAATTCAGGAGATAAGAAAGATCCAGGAGATCAAAGTAAGTAAACAAATACATCAAATCTGGGTAAAATCCCTCAAATAACAGAATCTACTTTTCTAAAAATGTTGACAGTCTGTGTATAAAATGAAACATTTGAATCCTACCCATATGGAAAAGATATATATAAATCTTATAAAGTTTGTATCTGTCTTGTGTGAAACTTGTATGTTTTGGATACTTACTAAAACAATATATGAAAGTAATGAGAAAGTGGCCACTTTCATGAGTAAATCATATAAGCCTGATATGATTCACTGCATGAAGTAGGCCACATCTTATGCAAGTCTTTTATAAATTTGTACTATTTCTTTTCCATATGGGTATGTTTGACTGAAAACAACATAATTACAACACGTCTAATCAAAGAAAGGTTAATGGGGCACTTTGTCTTTTGGTAAAATAATGTGACAAGTTTATTCTTGGACTCAGCAGTAAAAACAGATCAACAAGTGTCATGAAGATCTAAGTCTTAGTAGACCTAGTATGGAGTCGTGTTGCTCTGTTTTTTATCAAAAGGATAAACTTGTTATTATAATTTAACCAATACTTCCTAAAATGTCGAGCACTCTTTTTCACTACTGTGTTGTTGTTGTTGTTTATAGACTCTAAGAGCAGGATGGCTAAAAGAAAGGCCAGTCCTGAAAAGAAGACCCCCGTAAAAAGAGGGAGGGTCACTGAGCAGGCTGCTCCTTCCACCAGCTCAGATACACACCAGGTCAAAGCAGTGAAGCGTAAGGCCCAGCAAGATGGAGCGGGCACAACCAGTGCACCGAAGAAGATTAAACTTGCTGAGCCTACGAGTGGAGACAGGGAGCAAGCGTCTTCCTCCGTGGACACTGGTAAAGGTAGGCTAATTAGTTGAGTGAGGGGTAGATTAAGTGCACAGCTGGTTGCTCGGTTTAAGATATTAGTGTTTGGGAGATATTTTTCTGTTGTACAGTTCATTTGCTGTTATGGAGTTCTTGTTACTGATGAAAAAAAAGTGTATTTTTTGTTTCAAAATAGCTGATCTGCTCTATGCCAACATCTGCGAACAAATATAATTCTATAAAGTTGGTCTATATAGTGTGTAACTGTTGATATAGAGCGTTATTAAATTTATTGCTAATGCAATCATATGGCACGTTGACTTCTAAGGAAATTTTAGATGGCACTTATCATCAGAAAGGTTGCTGACTCCTGGGTTAGACCTTCATATTAATTTTTTTTTAAACTTTTTTAAGAACGCATTTTAACATTGGACTCAAAAATAAATAAATCCCCCGCTAACAAAAAAGGCTCTTCAAGTGCCAAATTGCTTTATATTTCTTCACTTAAATATACGGCCGCAAGTAGGGCTGACATGGGCCCCAGGTTTGATGTGTTCTGCCGTAAACTGGACAAACCAACATAAGGATGGAAGCCACTGTGGGACTTTTTCAGTAAGTTGAGCATGTGTTTTATAAGTTAATCAGTAAATTAACACCAATAGCTAGTTAACCCATAGCTATTCACACAAATGAATAGCTATGGGAAAGGTGATACAACCTCAAAAACGTGGTTGTCTCTAGATTTAAAAAGAGAAATAAGGTCCAGTAGTTACACTATATAAAAAATAAATGCACAATTTAAAAGACAAAATTTATAGGTAGGTATATCGACTTCTCATTAAATTATATGAATTATTATGGCTTTGTCTGCCATAGTGTTTTTCTTTAAACTACTTAGGAACACTTTTACTGGCAGTCGGTGATGTCACTGAAAGGCAAGGTTCTGTTGCCATAGTCTCCTGAGTTTATTTTGAAAGCTCACTTACGGAACTCGCTTAAACAGCTTAGGAAAGACAAGCGCACACATTTGAAGAAGTATTCCCTCATCACGGTGACATTTTCACTTTTAAACGGTCTCAAAAATTAACATGAAAAAGGAAACGAGAAAAAATACAAATTCAGGAGATAAGAAAGATCCAGGAGATCAAAGTAAGTAAACAAATACATCAAATCTGGGTAAAATCCCTCAAATAACAGAATCTACTTTTCTAAAAATGTTGACAGTCTGTGTATAAAATGAAACATTTGAATCCTACCCATATGGAAAAGATATATATAAATCTTATAAAGTTTGTATCTGTCTTGTGTGAAACTTGTATGTTTTGGATACTTACTAAAACAATATATGAAAGTAATGAGAAAGTGGCCACTTTCATGAGTAAATCATATAAGCCTGATATGATTCACTGCATGAAGTAGGCCACATCTTATGCAAGTCTTTTATAAATTTGTACTATTTCTTTTCCATATGGGTATGTTTGACTGAAAACAACATAATTACAACACGTCTAATCAAAGAAAGGTTAATGGGGCACTTTGTCTTTTGGTAAAATAATGTGACAAGTTTATTCTTGGACTCAGCAGTAAAAACAGATCAACAAGTGTCATGAAGATCTAAGTCTTAGTAGACCTAGTATGGAGTCGTGTTGCTCTGTTTTTTATCAAAAGGATAAACTTGTTATTATAATTTAACCAATACTTCCTAAAATGGCATCAAAATCCTTCCGGTCCTGATGTCGAGCACTCTTTTTCACTACTGTGTTGTTGTTGTTGTTGTTTATAGACTCTAAGAGCAGGATGGCTAAAAGAAAGGCCAGTCCTGAAAAGAAGACCCCCGTAAAAAGAGGGAGGGTCACTGAGCAGGCTGCTCCTTCCACCAGCTCAGATACACACCAGGTCAAAGCAGTGAAGCGTAAGGCCCAGCAAGATGGAGCGGGCACAACCAGTGCACCGAAGAAGATTAAACTTGCTGAGCCTACGAGTGAAGACAGGGAGCAAGCGTCTTCCTCCGTGGACACTGGTAAAGGTAGGCTAATTAGTTGAGTGAGGGGTAGATTAAGTGCACAGCTGGTTGCTCGGTTTAAGATATTAGTGTTTGGGAGATATTTTTCTGTTGTACAGTTTATTTGCTGTTATGGAGTTCTTGTTACTGATGAAAAAAAAGTGTATTTTTTGTTTCAAAATAGCTGATCTGCTCTATGCCAACATCTGCGAACAAATATAATTCTATAAAGTTGGTCTATATAGTGTGTAACTGTTGATATAGAGCGTTATTTAATTTATTGCTAATGCAATCATATGGCACGTTGACTTCTAAGGAAATTTTAGATGGCACTTATCATCAGAAAGGTTGCTGACTCCTGGGTTAGACCTTCATATTAATTTTTTTTTAAACTTTTTTAAGAACGCATTTTAACATTGGACTCAAAAATAAATAAATCCCCCGCTAACAAAAAAGGCTCTTCAAGTGCCAAATTGCTTTATATTTCTTCACTTAAATATACGGCCGCAAGTAGGGCTGACATGGGCCCCAGGTTTGATGTGTTCTGCCGTAAACTGGACAAACCAACATAAGGATGGAAGCCACTGTGGGACTTTTTCAGTAAGTTGAGCATGTGTTTTATAAGTTAATCAGTAAATTAACACCAATAGCTAGTTAACCCATAGCTATTCACACAAATGAATAGCTATGGGAAAGGTGATACAACCTCAAAAACGTGGTTGCCTCTAGATTTAAAAAGAGAAATAAGGTCCAGTAGTTACACTATATAAAAAAATAAATGCACAATTTAAAAAACAAAATTTATAGGTAGGTATATCGACTTCTCATTAAATTATATGAATTATTATGGCTTTGTCTGCCATAGTGTTTTTCTTTAAACTACTTAGGAACACTTTTACTGGCAGTCGGTGATGTCACTGAAAGGCAAGGTTCTGTTGCCATAGTCTCCTGAGTTTATTTTGAAAGCTCACTTACGGAACTCGCTTAAACAGCTTAGGAAAGACAAGCGCACACATTTGAAGAAGTATTCCCTCATCACGGTGACATTTTCACTTTTAAACGGTCTCAAAAATTAACATGAAAAAGGAAACGAGAAAAAATACAAATTCAGGAGATAAGAAAGATCCAGGAGATCAAAGTAAGTAAACAAATACATCAAATCTGGGTAAAATCCCTCAAATAACAGAATCTACTTTTCTAAAAATGTTGACAGTCTGTGTATAAAATGAAACATTTGAATCCTACCCATATGGAAAAGATATATATAAATCTTATAAAGTTTGTATCTGTCTTGTGTGAAACTTGTATGTTTTGGATACTTACTAAAACAATATATGAAAGTAATGAGAAAGTGGCCACTTTCATGAGTAAATCATATAAGCCTGATATGATTCACTGCATGAAGTAGGCCACATCTTATGCAAGTCTTTTATAAATTTGTACTATTTCTTTTCCATATGGGTATGTTTGACTGAAAATAGCATAATTACAACACGTCTAATCAAAGAAAGGTTAATGGGGCACTTTGTCTTTTGGTAAAATAATGTGACAAGTTTATTCTTGGACTCAGCAGTAAAAACAGATCAACAAGTGTCATGAAGATCTAAGTCTTAGTAGACCTAGTATGGAGTCGTGTTGCTCTGTTTTTTATCAAAAGGATAAACTTGTTATTATAATTTAACCAATACTTCCTAAAATGGCATCAAAATCCTTCCGGTCCTGATGTCGAGCACTCTTTTTCACTACTGTGTTGTTGTTGTTGTTTATAGACTCTAAGAGCAGGATGGCTAAAAGAAAGGCCAGTCCAGAAAAGAAGACCCCCGTAAAAAGAAGGAGGGTCACTGAGCAGGCTGCTCCTTCCACCAGCTCAGATACACACCAGGTCAAAGCAGTGAAGCGTAAGGCCCAGCAAGATGGAGCGGGCACAACCAGTGCACCGAAGAAGATTAAACTTGCTGAGCCTACGAGTGAAGACAGGGAGCAAGCGTCTTCCTCCGTGGACACTGGTAAAGGTAGGCTAATTAGTTGAGTGAGGGGTAGATTAAGTGCACAGCTGGTTGCTCGGTTTAAGATATTAGTGTTTGGGAGATATTTTTCTGTTGTACAGTTTATTTGCTGTTATGGAGTTCTTGTTACTGATGAAAAAAAAGTGTATTTTTTGTTTCAAAATAGCTGATCTGCTCTATGCCAACATCTGCGAACAAATATAATTCTATAAAGTTGGTCTATATAGTGTGTAACTGTTGATATAGAGCGTTATTAAATTTATTGCTAATGCAATCATATGGCACGTTGACTTCTAAGGAAATTTTAGATGGCACTTATCATCAGAAAGGTTGCTGACTCCTGGGTTAGACCTTCATATTAATTTTTTTTTTAAACTTTTTTAAGAACGCATTTTAACATTGGACTCAAAAATAAATAAATCCCCCGCTAACAAAAAAGGCTCTTCAAGTGCCAAATTGCTTTATATTTCTTCACTTAAATATACGGCCGCAAGTAGGGCTGACATGGGCCCCAGGTTTGATGTGTTCTGCCGTAAACTGGACAAACCAACATAAGGATGGAAGCCACTGTGGGACTTTTTCAGTAAGTTGAGCATGTGTTTTATAAGTTAATCAGTAAATTAACACCAATAGCTAGTTAACCCATAGCTATTCACACAAATGAATAGCTATGGGAAAGGTGATACAACCTCAAAAACGTGGTTGCCTCTAGATTTAAAAAGAGAAATAAGGTCCAGTAGTTACACTATATAAAAAATAAATGCACAATTTAAAAAACAAAATTTATAGGTAGGTATATCGACTTCTCATTAAATTATATGAATTATTATGGCTTTGTCTGCCATAGTGTTTTTCTTTAAACTACTTAGGAGCACTTTTACTGGCAGTCGGTGATGTCACTGAAAGGCAAGGTTCTGATGCCATAGTCTCCTGAGTAGGGATGGGTACCGGTGTCCGGTGCCATGATGGCACCGGTTCTGACATAAACGGTAGTAACCAGACCGAAAAGCAGCGCACATTTCGGTGCTTTATTTCGGTGCTTTTTTTTCCTGAGCTGTGATACACGTCTAGCCAATCATTTTACGTTTCCGAGGATAGTAGGCGGGTCCAGGTACGTGCGTTCTTTTAGAGCAGAGCTACAGATTAAAAATGTCCAAGGCGAAGCGGTCAAAAGTCTGGCTGTACTTCACAGCAATATATGCAAACTCAGCAGCCTGCAACAAGTGCTTTAAGCTGATACTGTGATACTGTCAAAGGAGGTAACACCTCGAATCCGACGAAACACCTAGCGACGCATAGCGTTTTTTTAAAGCCGAGAAATGCGCCGTATTTGATAGCTTGCTGCGAGACCTCACACCGAGCACATCTACTGCGGGTGGGTTGCCTGTTATGCAACATCCCCCAAAAACACGAAGAGGAGAGTCCTGGCCCCTAGCCCTGCCAGTGTAGCAGAAATGATGACGGATGATGATGCAGCAGCAGCCGTTCTTCTCTGCGTGAGTAGCTTAATGTTGTTCGTGTGTAATTTACGTTGAGTAGGCTAACCACGTTATTACATTAATGCAGGTAAGGTGAACTAGCAAACATCATCATAGCTACATGCAGCTGTCCTCTTGTTTGATGGCAGATACTCGCTTCACCCTGGCCAAAAAGGCTAAAAAGACCAAAGAAAAAGTGGAAAACAGTTAAACATGAGAGGTTTAGGACAAAGTTTGTGTTTTTTCCATTGATTAAGCACTGCTTCCAGCCAAGAGTGATGCCATATATGCCCCATAGCTGCAGAAAAGGCTAACATTGTTATCTTTTTACAAAAAACAGCTGAACATGAGAGGTTTTTGGACCAATTTTGTGCTCTCCATTCTTTAAGCACCGGTTTGAGCACCGGCACCGTTTCAAAAGTACCGGTTTGGCACCGGTATCGGATAAAACCGAAACGATACCCATCCCTACTCCTGAGTTTATTTTGAAAGCTCACTTACGGAACTCGCTTAAACAGCTTAGGAAAGACAAGCGCACACATTTGAAGAAGTATTCCCTCATCACGGTGACATTTTCCATTTTACAAGGTCTCAAAAATTAACATGAAAAAGGAAACGAGAAAAAAATACAAATTCAGGAGATAAGAAAGATCCAGGAGATCAAAGTAAGTAAACAAATACATCAAATCTGGGTAAAATCCCTCAAATAACAGAATCTACTTTTCTAAAAATGTTGACAGTCTGTGTATAAAATGAAACATTTGAATCCTACCCATATGGAAAAGATATATATAAATCTTATAAAGTTTGTATCTGTCTTGTGTGAAACTTGTATGTTTTGGATACTTACTAAAACAATATATGAAAGTAATGAGAAAGTGGCCACTTTCACGAGTAAATCATATAAGCCTGATATGATTCACTGTATGAAGTAGGCCACATCTTACGCAAGTCTTTTATAAATTTGTACTATTTCTTTTCCATATGGGTATGTTTGACTGAAAATAGCATAATTACAACACGTCTAATCAAAGAAAGGTTAATGGGGCACTTTGTCTTTTGGTAAAATAATGTGACAAGTTTATTCTTGGACTCAGCAGTAAAAACAGATCAACAAGTGTCATGAAGATCTAAGTCTTAGTAGACCTAGTATGGAGTCGTGTTGCTCTGTTTTTTATCAAAAGGATAAACTTGTTATTATAATTTAACCAATACTTCCTAAAATGGCATCAAAATCCTTCCAGTCCTGATGTCGAGCACTCTTTTTCACTACTGTGTTGTTGTTGTTGTTGTTGTTGTTTATAGACTCTAAGAGCAGGATGGCTAAAAGAAAGGCCAGTCCTGAAAAGAAGACCCCCGTAAAAAGAAGGAGGGTCACTGAGCAGGCTGCTCCTTCCACCAGCTCAGATACACACCAGGTCAAAGCAGTGAAGCGTAAGGCCCAGCAAGATGGAGCGGGCACAACCAGTGCACCGAAGAAGATTAAACTTGCTGAGCCTACGAGTGGAGACAGGGAGCAAGCGTCTTCCTCCGTGGACACTGGTAAAGGTAGGCTAATTAGTTGAGTGAGGGGTAGATTAAGTGCACAGCTGGTTGCTCGGTTTAAGATATTAGTGTTTGGGAGATATTTGTGTGTATGATCTAATACGCTGATGTGCTTTTGCTGTTTTCCACATCTGCAGACTGCAGTCAAAACACAAAGGGGTGCACAAAAAATGGCAGAAACAAGTCTGCGGGAGACAGCAAAGAGTCACCCAAGAAAAAGAAAAAGGACAAAACCAAAAACGTCGTCCAAAATCCAGCAGCCGACCAGCAACGTAAGTAGCAAGCAGCTTGGCTTTTATACTCAGGTGAAGAGCAAAATGAACATTTAGGGTACAGCAGAGAGTAATTTGTGTCACAGCTGTAGTAAAACAACATTTGGGTCTTTTCAGGGGAATACCAAGCCAGATATGTGCAGGAGCACCATCTAGGAAATGGCGGCTGTGGAGCAGTGTTTGCTGGCTACAGGATAACAGATCATTTCCCAGTAAGTGTTCAGATGGTGGGAGTAAGACAGGCAGTAATGCAGATAACGGATAATATCGTCAGCTGAGCATTAAAGGTGCCGTTTTACACCTTTAATGATGTCATACTGAGGAAATGCTCACCAATGCTCTGTGTCTTTTAGGTAGCCATCAAACACGTTCCCAAGAACAGAATCCCCATCAAAGTGACGGTAAGTGTGCAACACTTGAACTGTTTTTACATTCCTGGACTGAGTGCAGCGTTCACCTGTGAAACATCTGTTCCTCATCATCCACTTTGTTGTAATATATCAGGATGAAAACGGGAAGGAAGTCTCAGTGGAAGTGGCCATTTTGCTGAAGCTTGCAGCTGAAGCAGATGGATCAGTGGGAACGTCGGCTCCTGTGTCTCTGTTGGACTGGTTTGACTTTGGCACAGAGCTGATCCTGGTGCAGGAGAGACCTGTCCCCGCGGTGGACCTGTTTGAATACATAAGAGAAAATGGAGGATGTTTACCAGAAGGAAAGGCCAAGGTAAGTTGACTGGAAGAGCCTTAGACTGTACAGCACTGAAAGCACAGAGTATCAGAGAAGCATCAACCTGTTGACTCATTACTGTCTTTTTCATCTTTTCCAGGTCATTCTGAAGCAACTGGTTGATGCAGCAAAGGACCTGGAAGAGAAAGACATCTTTCACCGGGACATCAAGAGTGAGAACATTCTGATTGAGACCGGCTCAGATGTGCCTCGAGTTCGTATCATTGACTTTGGCCTGAGCTGCTTTGCTACGGAGCAATCGCAGTTCTGCTTCTTCTATGGTAACATATTCAGCTCCTGCTCTTCACAGATGTAGCAATTTGTGCCTTTTGTTTTAGAAGAAATTGTAATTGTGTCTGTTTATTAGGTACACCTATCCACAGCCCTCCCGAATGTTACTGGGGCAAAAAATACAGGCCTGGACCCACCACGGTGTGGCAAATGGGAGTGGTGCTGTACGAAGCGCTTCATGTGGGGGACTTTAATATCATGACGTTCATTGAAAACGAACTGAAATTCAACGAGCATCTGTCCCCACGTAAGAAAACATCACACTTCAAGATTCACTGATGGCTTGGATCACTGGAACTATCATCTTCATCTTTTCTCTCCTTTCTTTCTTTCCAGACTGCCGGAATTTCCTGGATGCGTGTTTAACCGATGTCCCGGAGAAGCGCCCAACGCTGGGGGACCTCCAGCGTCACCCCTGGCTCAGATAAACCCATCTCTCACACACACACATTTCATATATTATCATATAAGTGTGATACGTGACCTAACTTTCTATTTTTGTCTTTCTTTCATTTTTTTGGTTTTTTTTAACAGGAAAAGGTTGTTTTTTGGTTTTTTTTGGCCAATTCTAAATTTTGCTATCCTGAAATTCCTGTAACCCCCCCAGCCATCCCAGGAAAGGGGATCTCTCTTTGAATTGGCTTTCCCGAGGTTTCTTCCCATCATTCTGGCCCCCCGGGGAGTTTTTCCTCGTCTTCATAGAGAGCTTGGGCTGGGTCAGGAGCTTCATCAAAATTGGCCTTATTTGATTAGGTTAATGTAATAAAATTACGTTGATGTAATCAAAATTAGTAAAAATCAAAAGATTTAACTTAAACTTCCATTAAAACTTGTTTAACTCAACTTTGCTGAGAATACTCTTTCATTACCATGTCAAGGATTGTTTTTTACTCATGATGCATTTTGACAAGTAAGAAAACTGAAAACTCAATCAGGTTAAAGTATGCACAACGAAAGTCACACTGTCACTGCTCTGAAGACTTGCATCTGTTGCCCTAACCTCTAATGCGTCTCAACAGATTTCCTGGATCTAACAGAGGTTGCAACAGTTTTTCCTTCCCACTGTTGCTGATTGTTTGCTCATAGTGGGCTCTCTGATTGGTGGGATTCATTTTCTAATAGTATAGGGTCTCTGCCTTCCAATGTAAAGTGCCTCTAGACAACAGATGTGACTTGTTGCTATAGTTAAGGTTGAATTGAATCATTAATGTCCATTCAGTAGTGAAAATTTTATATTTCTTAATAGGGGTGGGTTTTGATGATCGATTTATCGATTAAAATCGATTCTGGCTTGGATAACGTGATATCGATTCATTAAAACCTGAATCGATTTTTAAATAGAAATTTATTTTGCCCGAAACGCCAGAATCTCAGGTTAAACCTCACAAAATTTCTACAACCACCAAACCGCTAAAACAGTAAATGAGAGCAGGTACACGGATTCTGCACAAAGATGTAAACACAAAACGCGGACCCGACGGATCAGAATCACTGAGATGTGGCTTTCTCACCCGCCGGCACGTACGCTTAGCTGTGTCTCTAATCAAACCTCTGTAACTTTGCTCTGCTTCACTTCGTTTTTGACTGCACAATATTTTTAATGTCATCTGCTATAAAAACCCAGACCAAGTCTCGCAAGCGTCAGCTTTCTTTTTATAGATATAAAAATATAGATATGTACTGATAAGTGATCAGAATTATAATATTTCTGACTGTCTGAGGCAAAATTTCCCTGATTCAAATTGAATCGAAACAAATCAAATCGTGGATCGAATCGATTCGGGACCTTGTGAATCGGAATCGAATCGATTCTAGAAATCAGTGACGATACCCAGCCATATTTCTTAATATCCATCTATACTCAATGTGAATTCCATAAATTTAATAGAGCTGTTTGACTGATCACCTAATGTGTGACAAAAGAATCCACTGTGATGCTAATGACCGTCTGCGCTCTCTTACCTGTCTGTAAAAGTTGGCCTTGTCTCTCTCACTCTGCCTTCTCTCACTCGTTTCCCAGTCCAGTCACGCCTCTCTCCTCTGTTGCAGAAGTTCCAGCCTGTGCTCTTCCTGTGTTCCACATGCCCGACTGTTTCTCTGCCCCCTGGTTTCCCACGTCACCTGTGCAGAGTTTCTGTTAATGACCGTGCTCCTGTTTAAGTTGATTCCTCTCATGAATAAATCTTGTAAATATTTCAAGTGATTGAGTCTGCTCTTAGGTCCAACTGCACTCTCATTTCCAGTTTGTGACATGGGCTTTTCTTTCTTTCCTTTGCATTATTGTCAGGTCTTTACCTTTCAATATAAAGTGCATAGGAGGCAAACGTTGTTGTGATGTTGGCGCTACATTAATAAAAGTGACTTGAAATTGAATAAGTGCAAGAAGACACAGCTGAGCTCAATCTAAATAATAGAGCAATTGAAAATAAAACTAAAGGCAAAGTACAAGAGACAAAAAACTGAAAACAGAAACTGAACTAATTACACACAGAGACAAGAGACTAACACTCAACTAGTCATAGAAACACAGGGGAGGTTACAGCTAATCAAAACACACCGAAATATCAAATTCAAAGAATTCTTCCCCTCAACCACAACCGCTCACAGCAGATGGCTGCCCCTCTCTGAGCAAGACATGTCCGTCAATGCACATATTAAACAAATATGTAGGACTGCTTTCTTCCATTTGGGCAACATCTCTAAAATTAGAAATATCCTGTCTCAGATTGACGCTGAACTAGTTCATGCATTTATTACTTCTAGGCTGGACTACTGTAATTCATTACTATCAGGAAGTCCTAGAAACTCCCTGAAAAGCCTTCAGTTATCCAAAATGCTGCAGCAAGAGTCCTAACAGGGACTAGAAAGAGAGCAGATTTCTCCTGTATTGGCTTCCCTGCATTGGCTCCCTGTTAAATCTAGAATTGAATTCAAAATCCTGCTCCTCACATTCAAGGTCTTAAATAATCAGCCCTTATCTTATCTTAATGACCTTGTAGTGCCATATCACCCTATTAGAGCACTTTGCTCTCGCACTCCAGGCCTACTTGTTGTTCTTAGAGTATTTAAAAGTAGAATGGGAGGCAGAGCCTTCAGTTTTCAGGCCCCTCTTCTGTGGAACCAGCTTCCAGTTTGGATTCGGGAGACAGACACTATCTCTACTTTTAAGATTAGGCTTAAAACTTTCCTTTTTGCTAAAGCATATAGTTAGGGCTGGACCAGGTGACCCTGAATCCTCCCTTGGTTATGCTGCAATAGACATAGGCTGCTGGGGATTCCCATGATGCATTGAGTTTTTCCTTTCTAGTCACCTTTCTCACTCACTATGTGTTAATGTGATATAATTTGAAGCATGCGTGGTAACGATATATATCGTGATATATTCTTTTCCACAACGTATTTTCCACGCTATAAAGCACACTTAAAATCCTTTAATTTTCTCAAAAATCGAGAGTGCGCCTTATGTATGAATTCTGGTTGTGCTTACTGACCTCGAACCGATTTGGGCGTGCAGAGATCTGTTAAAAAAATGTTTTAGTACAACTTTGGTAAGCCGCACTGCTTGATGGATTGTCAGAGAATTACGGCTGCCGTAGTAGGAGCTTCGCGGAATACTCTGGGTCCAAAATGCCGTCCATTTCAGGTCCCAAAGTCAAACGAACACAGAGTTAAAAACGGTCTAAATTCTTTAATCTTTAATAAAATCATCATCGTTGCTGCTTTACCAGGTGTAACAATTAAGTTTAACATCCAGGCATCCATGAAAACAGAAGTTATTAAATTTAACGGAGTTAGAAGTTAGCAGGAAGTTAGCTCGCTACTTTCCACCTAAACATGACATACCATGTTCTGACAGAGATTTTTGAAACTAACTAAAACGTACAGCTCTGCTACCACTTCCGACATAAATGAAGACAGAAAACTAAACAGCAGTGGCGTTTGTATGGTTACTGAAGTTGGACTACCTGGAATATAATGTTGTGCTACGCGATTGCTAGCGACACAGCTATGTTAGCATAACATTAGCACAGTGAAGCTGGAGGATGAACGCCAACTTTTTTTCCCCACTCGATAAAGGCAAGGCAAGGCAAGGCAAGTTTATTTGTATAGCACAATTCAACAACAAGGTGATTCAAAGTGCTTTACAGAGACATTAGAAACAAGAACAAATAAAAAGCATGATTTAAAATTGATTAAAACAAGCAAATAAACTAACTAACTAATTAACAAACAAACAAACAACAGTATATAAAATCAAAACAGATAAAATCAGAACAGTAGATAAAATCAGTAGTTAAATGTAAGTTTTGAAATTTAAGCTTAAAGTGTGGATTTGGTGCTTTATTCAAATGCAGCTGAGAACAGGTGAGTCTTCAACCTGGATTTAAATAAACTGAGTGTTTCAGCTGATCTGAGGCTTTCTGGGAGTTTGTTCCAGATATAAGGAGCATAAAAGCTGAATGCAGCTTCTCCGTGTCTGGTTCTGACTCTGGGAACTGATAAAAGACCGGATCCAGATGACCTGAGGGATCTGGATGGTTCATACTGGGTCAGGAGGTCATTGATGTATTTTGGTCCTAAACCATTCAGAGCTTTATAGGCCAGCATCAGAACTTTAAAGTCTATCCTCTGACGGACAGGCAGCCAGTGTAAGGACCTCAGAGCTGGACTGATGTGGTCCACTTTTTTGGTCTTAGTGAGGACTCGAGCAGCAGAGTTCTGAATGAGCTGTAGTTGTCTGACTGATTTTTTAGGTAGACCTGTAAAGATGCTGTTACAGTAATCAAGCCTACTAAAGATGAATGCATGGACTAGTTTTTCCAGGTCCTGTTGAGACATCAGATCTTTTATCCTTGATATATTCTTGAGGTGATAGTAAGCTGACTTTGTTATTGTCTTAATGTGTTTTTCTAAGTTTAGGTCTGCATCCATCACTACACCCAAATTTCTCGCCTGGTTTGTGGTTTTTAGATGTATAGATTGAAGTTCTCTGGTGACCTGTAATCGTTTTTCTTTGGCGCCAAAGACTATTACCTCAGTTTTGTTTTTGTTTAGCTGGAGAAAATTGTGGCACAACCAGTCATTGATTTCCTCAATGCATTTACCAAGAGCCTGTACAGGGCCTCGGTCTCCTGGTGACATTGTGATATATATTTGTGTGTCATCTGCATAGCTGTGATAGTTTATTTTGTTGTTGTTTATAATCTGTGCCAGTGGGAGCATGTAGATGTTAAACAGAAGGGGTCCCAAGATGGAACCTTGGGGAACTCCACATGTGATACTTGTCTGCTCAGATGTGAAGTTACCTATTGATACAAAGTATTTCCTGTTTTCTACGTATGTTTTGAACCAGTTTAGTACAGTTCCTGAAAGACCTGTCCAGTTCTCCAGTCGTTTGAGTAATATGTTGTGGTCAACTGTATCAAATGCTGCACTGAGATCCAGTAAAACTAGGACTGACATTTTTCCACTGTCTGTATTCAGACATATGTCATTAAACACTTTGGTCAGAGCGGTTTCAGTGCTGTGGTTCTGTCTAAAACCTGACTGGAAGGCATCGTAGCAATTATTCTGTTTTAAGAAGTAACTGAGCTGTTGAGAAACTGCTTTTTCAATGATCTTACTTAAAAACGGGAGATTTGAGATCGGCCTGTAGTTGTTCATTTGTGTCTTGTCAAGATTGTCCTTTTTCAGTATAGGTTTGATTACAGCAGTTTTTAGTGATTCTGGAAACACACCTGATAATAAAGAAAAGTTGACGATCTGTAACAGGTCTGACTCTAAAGTCTTTGAGACCTTTTTGAAAAAACTTGTTGGCAGGACATCTAAACAGCAGGAGGAGGAGTTCAGTTGACCTAAGATGTCCTCCAGGTCTTTGCTGTTAATAGGTTGAAACTGTTTCATGGTGTTTAAACAGTTTTTTGGTGGACACAGTACATATCCTGGATCTGCTGTTGATGTACCAATTGCTTGTCTAATTTTTTGGATTTTTTCAGTGAAGAATTTGGCAAAGTCATTGCAGGCCATGGTCGAATGAAGTTCAGCTGCCACTGACACAGGGGGGTTTGTTAGCCTGTCAACTGTAGAAAATAAGACCCGAGCATTATGGCTGTTTTTAGTGATGATGTCAGAGAAGTAGGACCTCCTTGCATTCCTCAGTTGTAAATTATAATTGTGAAGTTTCTCTTTATAAATGTCATAATGAACCTGGAGGTTTGTTTTTCTCCATCTGCGCTCAGCTTTCCTACACTCTCTTTTTTCTTTTTTCACCAGTGTGGAGTTTCTCCATGGAGACTTTTTCCTTCCAGAGATAACCTTCACCTTAATGGGAGCAATAGTGTCCATTACATTTAACATGTTAGCATTGAAGCTATTGACGAGCTCATTGACTGACCCTCTGGACAGGTCAGGTGTTAATGGGAAGACCTGGTTAAAAATTGCACTACTGTGTTCAGTTATACACCGTTTTGTGATCACTGTTGTTGATATATTTGTGTGGGCTGAGATTTTACTTTCAAAGAAAACACAGTAATGATCAGACAGGCCCACATCAGACACAGTAACCTTTGAAATGCTCAGGCCTTTGGAGATCAGTAGGTCAAGAGTGTGTCCTCTATTATGTGTGGCCTCTGTTACATGCTGAGTCAGCCCAAAGTTGCCCAGAGTGTTACTCAGGTCTTTAGTCCCTTTGTCCTGAGGGTTGTCCACATGAATGTTAAAATCCCCAGCAATAATTACACAGTCAAAATCAACACAGATCACAGACAGCAGTTCACTGAGGTCATTAAAAAAGTCTGTGCAGTATTTGGGAGGCCTGTAAACATTAAGAAACACAACTTTGGATGGGGCCTTCAGCTGTAAAGCCACATATTCAAAAGACTGAAAACTTCCAGGAGATAGCTGCTTACATTGAAATGATTCATTAAATAAGACAGCAACCCCTCCTCCTCTCCTGCTCGCCCTGACCTCACTGATAAAACTGTAGTTAGGAGGGGTCGTCTCGATGAGAACAGCTCCACTGTTACTTTGGTCCAACCAAGTTTCAGTTAAAAACATAAAATCAAGGCTGTGCTCAGTGATTAAATCATTAATTAAAAATGTTTTCCCAGCTAGAGATCTAATGTTTAATAAAGCCAACTTAAGTGTTAATAAAGGTTAACGTGAGGGATTCTGGTGGTCAGGGACAAATGCAATCGCATAGCAGGATGCTATACACGGGGCAAACTTCAGTCAGGAGAACAACTGAGATTATTCATCCACAATACGAGGTTAGTTATTAATATACTGCAACAACATGGGAATAGAGCAGCTGCGAGAGAATTCAACATTAATGTATCAATGTTACGGAAGTGGAGGAAGCGCAGTTTTTGGCTTTCCCCATATTTCAAAAGTGCTTCATCTCTTTGCTATGACTGTGAGCATAATTTGCAGATGATAATGGTTGTAGCCACTGCGATGCTTTCGACCAAAACAGGCGCAGCTTGATGACATCATCAACATTCGCTATCGTGATAGAGCGGTATAGTCAAAATCTCTATCGTATATCGTTTCTATCGCAAAACCCTAGTTAATAGACCTCTCTGCATTGAATCGTACCTGTTATTAATCTCTGTCTCTCTTCCACAGCATGTCTTTATCCCGTTTTCCTTCTCTCACACCAACCGGTAGCAGCAGAGGGCCGCCCCTCCCTGAGTCCTGAGTAACCGCACATAGCAGCTATAGCATCACACCTAGCATCGGCAGTACCATCTGTAGCTTAGAACATTAAACACTTATTGTACTTACTAGGGGTGCAACGATATTCATATCGATATTGAACCGTTCGATACGCATATGTATCGAACAATACAACATTTGTAATTTATTTTATCAACTTTCCTTCTGACAATGCTGTCTGTGTTGAGCGCTCAGTGAATCTGCGTTCGACTACTCCGCCTAGGCTGCACTGTCGAGCGCAGATCCACTGAGTGCTCAACACAGACAGCATAGTCAGAAGGAAGAGCGCAGGGCAAGCTAGCAAGACAGAAGTTAAGCTCTCCAGATCTGGCGTTTGGAATTATTTTGGTTTTCATGTGACGTATGACTCTGAAGGTAAGCGAGTCATGGACTAAAGTAAAACAGTATGTTGGATGTGCCGTGCAATGCTCAATTACATGGGTGGGAGCTAGTGTGTTAGCGCAGTTAGCTCGTTAACGTGTTGGCCGTCTAGCCCCATGCACGGGGCGATCGGCGGTAGCTCGTTAACGGAGATTTGCCGTGTTGTGGCGTTAAGGTCATTTCAACGAGATTAACCTGAAATCACTAGTGGGAACACAACGAATATGACTGCACATTTACGCCGACATCATCCTAGTGCAAAGACAAAAACAACAAGCATGCTACTAACTTTAGCCGAGTCATTTAGACAGCTGTTAGCACATGATTCTCCTTATGCTGCTGAGAATATAGCCCGGAAGAAGCGGATAGTATAGCTTTTATTTTGGAAAGAGACATTTCTCTGTAATAAACTCTCTTTTCCAAAGATGAGTGATTCCTCAATCAGATACAGGGCTTGCAATATCGCTAGCCTGACGTCCTGGGGCTAGCGATTCTTTTCAGTCGGGCTACCAAAATCTATCTCTTCCCTGCCCGTCGGGCTATTGTAGGAAGAAAAATATATGTCAATGCTTTTGCATTCTTTCAGAAATGTAGCTGGGTAATTATGTCATTGGCATCGGTGAGCCACTGTCAATATGTGACATATTGAAATCGCGTTTGAATTTGCGCTTGTTTTTTTGCTTTCACTTTGCAATCGCGCGAACTGTGTATAGAGAGCGACAGCACTGATCTGTGAGTGATGAAAATTTGTGCACCAATTCCTCTGACATCGTCTTATTAATCGTTAGCTCACTATGCAAACATGACAAGTGAAATCTCCCGCAGCAAGCTTAAACATGTGAGAGGTTGATCGCGCAGAGAATCGCTGAGCTTATGTGAGTGCGTGTGTAAAAGCAGGAGGATATATATTTCATTTCTTCTGAGCCAAATAAGACAGGTCAGGGTGAAGAAGTGACAGCCAAAGAAAAGCTTACCACAAAACAGAGAAGTTATGACAAATCAGACTACAAGGCAAAAAGAAAGTGCAGCTTCATGGTTTCATGGACAAAAGAATTTCTGTGGCTGCAATATGACGAGCTAAATAACCAGGGCTGCACATAAGTGGTCCGCAGGTGCGCATTCGCTGTCAAAATAAAAAACGCGCACAAGGGTTAGGGTTAAATTTAAAAACTGTACTTTTGAGTTAAAATATATATTTATAATTTTAATAAATGACAAATTAAAAAGGCATGAACATTTTTTTTGTATCGAAAAAATATCGAACCGTGACACCAAAGTATCGAACCGAACCGAACCGTGAATTTTGTGTATCGTTGCACCCCTAGTACTTACTGTAAGGAACAACAAGATAAGTAAAACAACACAATACATTCTCACAGTTCCCGATTGTATTGGTGTTTTGTTTAGTTTTTTTCAAATGTTTCTGAGCTTAATCGGCGGGAAAAATACATTGTCTAAACTTAACAGGTAGCTAACGAAAGCGAGTGACTCACCGGGACAAATAACTCCAACACAAATAACTCGACACACGTTATTCCCTTTGTGGTCAGAGTTCGGGGCCTAATAAAAGAGTAGCTTATTAGCATTGATATGTAAAAAAAAAAAACAATTTGGTCTCATTATCTAGTTTGCAGCACTGCATACTTTGTTGAAAAAACACTTGACCGCCATTATTGCGAAGCTCTCATAGGAAGAGACAGCCAATGCTTCCTGAGCACAAGACGCAAGGTCGTAACGCAGCAAGACTGCATCAAAGCGCCCCCTTGTGACAATAATAGGCAATCGTTTTAGATGACGAGGGGAATTTGCAGCCCTGTATTTCGCATGGGTTAGACCAGGGGTCGGCAATCCTGGGCACTCCTGCCACGCAGCTGGCACGCGAAGGGTTAACTGATGGCACGACACCCAGTGAATTAATCTGAGAAGGTGTATTAAAAAATTAATGGCCGTGCCAGCGGAGCACATCGCAAATTAACTCGCGTAGACACATTAGTTGTACTGCTTCTTAATGACGGTATCTAAACTAACAACCCCATGTACCAGATTCAACTTGTAGTTGGCTAAAAATAACGTAGCCTACCAGTGAGAGGGACTTTGCTAGCTGGTAGTTTTTTCAAGCGATGTTGAAATTTCCACATTCCGACACTTCAAAGGCTTCAGGAGCTCTCCGCTCAGCGCAGCATCAGCACCGCGGAAATACACGGATACATCCGTAGACTCGAGCAGAATTCACAATGCGTTTTCGGGGCTTTTAGGTGTATGGACCAATGTTTTCTTTTATGATCAAACCAGAAAGCTTTAATGAGCAAGTGGATTTGGGTATGGAATCTGGCTGGACACAGATGACATTGAAATGCAGCTGACTGAACTGAAAAGGTTGACTCTGTGGGGGTCAAAGTTTGCAGAACTACGAACACAGCTGGAATCCATAGGTGTGCCTGTTCATGGAGCTTGCATTTTCACCTGCTGGACATCACTACCTGACAAGTTTAACTGTCTTCAGAACATTGCAGAGGCCTTATTGACAGTATTTGGCTCTACATATCTGTGTGAGCAGATTTTCTCTCACACGAAGAGTGTCCTCAGGTAGCCGTCTGCATGCTGGACACTCGGAGACCTGTGTCTCTGAGTGGGAGACCAAAGGTCACATTAACATGTCCATCTAGGGCTGGGCGATATGACCCAAAATTCATATCTCGATATTTTTTAGCTGGATGGCGATATAAGATCTATATCTCGATATTTTTTTAAAGCCATAAAGTAAGAACAAAAAGAGAGTTCTTAGTCAAAGCTGTGTCTCAGATGTCACACAGGCACTTTTATTAAAATAAAGCATAGATGTACATGAAAAAAACTACTCAAAAATAAATTATGAGCATTTATTAAAAATAATGCTCCATAAATAAAAGAAAAGTATGTTGTTTTTGTCCATAACAAAAAGCTCACAATTGTGCAGTCAAAATGTAAACTAAAAGACGCTGAGCATAATAACAAGGGCAGATTTCACAGCTGCTCTGTTCCCAACTTCTACTGCGTGACTGACAGCCTGGAGTTTGAAATCCGCTTCAGGTGCCATTTATGGTCCTTATACACACACAATACGGTAATATTACGTTGAAGCACAGTGCATATTACTACGCGAGGCTCCTCGGTAGCCGTAATGCTCCGACAATCCATCAAGCGGTGCAGCTCCGTAGCTTACCAAAGTCGTACTAAAACTTTTTTTGACAGATTGCTGAGCGCCGTGTTCCACATAAAATCGGTTCGCGGTCATCAAGCACAACCAGAATTCATACATAAGGCGCGCTGTCAACTTTTGAGAAAATGAAAGGATTTTAGGCTGTGCAGCCCCTGTGGGCTGCATGGCGTTAGCGTGGTTAGCTCGTTAGCACGTTGACGCCGTCCAGCCCCACGCACGGAGCGATGCGCAGTAACTCGTTAACGGAGATTTGCCGTGTTCATCTTGTCGCTGCCTGCAGGTGAAGCTATGGGGGAGGAGGGGGAGTTGTGTTCAGTGAAGGAGAGGCGAGGCCGAGTAACGTTGCGTAGAGACAAAAGTGGACGAAAGAGAGGCAAACTTCTGGCTCCACAACTATAATTATAACGTATATATCGATATAAAGGATATGGTCACATCTTATATCTAATATAAAAATATATCGATATTTTTAAAAAAACTCGATATATCGCCCAGCTCTATGTCCATCCCTGTACTAACAAACATGCCATATTGGCCCAGTTTATTTTTCTTATCATTGTTTTGAGGAGACCATAAATAGCATTTACATTTTCTGTTGTACAGTTTATTTGCTGTTATGGAGTTCTTGTTACTGATGAAAAAAAAGTGTATTTTTTGTTTCAAAATAGCTGATCTACTCTATGCCAACATCTGCGAACAAATATAATTCTATAAAGTTGGTCTATATAGTGTGTAACTGTTGATATAGAGCGTTATTAAATTTATTGCTAATGCAATCATATGGCACGTTGACTTCTAAGGAAATTTTAGATGGCACTTATCATCAGAAAGGTTGCTGACTCCTGGGTTAGACCTTCATATTAATTTTTTTTTAAAACTTTTTTAAGAACGCATTTTAACATTGGACTCAAAAATAAATAAATCCCCCCCCTAACAAAAAAGGCTCTTCAAGTGCCAAATTGCTTTATATTTCTTCACTAAATATACGGCTGCAAGTAGGGCTGACATGGGCCCCAGGTTTGATGTGTTCTGCCGTAAACTGGACAAACCAACATAGGGATGGAAGCCACTGTGGGACTTTTTCAGTAAGTTGAGCATGTGTTTTATAAGTTAATCAGTAAATTAACACCAATAGCTAGTTAACCCATAGCTATTCACACAACAACGGGGTATTGGGTAACTATGATGTTTTTATTTTAGAAAACAAAGTACACATGAATTAATGTACTTTAATAGAAAATGGAAAGGTGATACAACCTCAAAAACGTGGTTGCCTCTAGATTTAAAAAGAGAAATAAGGTCCAGTAGTTACACTATATAAAAAAATAAATGCACAATTTAAAAAACAAAATTTATAGGTAGGTATATCGACTTCTCATTAAATTATATGAATTATTATGGCTTTGTCTGCCATAGTGTTTTTCTTTAAACTACTTAGGAACACTTTTACTGGCAGTCGGTGATGTCACTGAAAGGCAAGGTTCTGTTGCCATAGTCTCCTGAGTTTATTTTGAAAGCTCACTTACGGAACTCGCTTAAACAGCTTAGGAAAGACAAGCGCACACATTTGAAGAAGTATTCCCTCATCACGGTGACATTTTCACTTTTAAACGGTCTCAAAAATTAACATGAAAAAGGAAACGAGAAAAAATACAAATTCAGGAGATAAGAAAGATCCAGGAGATCAAAGTAAGTAAACAAATACATCAAATCTGGGTAAAATCCCTCAAATAACAGAATCTACTTTTCTAAAAATGTTGACAGTCTGTGTATAAAATGAAACATTTGAATCCTACCCATATGGAAAAGATATATATAAATCTTATAAAGTTTGTATCTGTCTTGTGTGAAACTTGTATGTTTTGGATACTTACTAAAACAATATATGAAAGTAATGAGAAAGTGGCCACTTTCATGAGTAAATCATATAAGCCTGATATGATTCACTGCATGAAGTAGGCCACATCTTATGCAAGTCTTTTATAAATTTGTACTATTTCTTTTCCATATGGGTATGTTTGACTGAAAACAACATAATTACAACACGTCTAATCAAAGAAAGGTTAATGGGGCACTTTGTCTTTTGGTAAAATAATGTGACAAGTTTATTCTTGGACTCAGCAGTAAAAACAGATCAACAAGTGTCATGAAGATCTAAGTCTTAGTAGACCTAGTATGGAGTCGTGTTGCTCTGTTTTTTATCAAAAGGATAAACTTGTTATTATAATTTAACCAATACTTCCTAAAATGGCATCAAAATCCTTCCGGTCCTGATGTCGAGCACTCTTTTTCACTACTGTGTTGTTGTTGTTGTTTATAGACTCTAAGAGCAGGATGGCTAAAAGAAAGGCCAGTCCAGAAAAGAAGACCCCCGTAAAAAGAAGGAGGGTCACTGAGCAGGCTGCTCCTTCCACCAGCTCAGATACACACCAGGTCAAAGCAGTGAAGCGTAAGGCCCAGCAAGATGGAGCGGGCACAACCAGTGCACCGAAGAAGATTAAACTTGCTGAGCCTACGAGTGAAGACAGGGAGCAAGCGTCTTCCTCCGTGGACACTGGTAAAGGTAGGCTAATTAGTTGAGTGAGGGGTCGATTAAGTGCACAGCTGGTTGCTCGGTTTAAGATATTAGTGTTTGGGAGATATTTTTCTGTTGTACAGTTTATTTGCTGTTATGGAGTTCTTGTTACTGATGAAAAAAAAAGTGTATTTTTTGTTTCAAAATAGCTGATCTGCTCTATGCCAACATCTGCGAACAAATATAATTCTATAAAGTTGGTCTATATAGTGTGTAACTGTTGATATAGAGCGTTATTAAATTTATTGCTAATGCAATCATATGGCACGTTGACTTCTAAGGAAATTTTAGATGGCACTTATCATCAGAAAGGTTGCTGACTCCTGGGTTAGACCTTCATATTAATTTTTTTTTTAAACTTTTTTAAGAACGCATTTTAACATTGGACTCAAAAATAAATAAATCCCCCGCTAACAAAAAAGGCTCTTCAAGTGCCAAATTGCTTTATATTTCTTCACTTAAATATACGGCCGCAAGTAGGGCTGACATGGGCCCCAGGTTTGATGTGTTCTGCCGTAAACTGGACAAACCAACATAAGGATGGAAGCCACTGTGGGACTTTTTCAGTAAGTTGAGCATGTGTTTTATAAGTTAATCAGTAAATTAACACCAATAGCTAGTTAACCCATAGCTATTCACACAAATGAATAGCTATGGGAAAGGTGATACAACCTCAAAAACGTGGTTGTCTCTAGATTTAAAAAGAGAAATAAGGTCCAGTAGTTACACTATATAAAAAATAAATGCACAATTTAAAAAACAAAATTTATAGGTAGGTATATCGACTTCTCATTAAATTATATGAATTATTATGGCTTTGTCTGCCATAGTGTTTTTCTTTAAACTACTTAGGAGCACTTTTACTGGCAGTCGGTGATGTCACTGAAAGGCAAGGTTCTGATGCCATAGTCTCCTGAGTAGGGATGGGTACCGGTGTCCGGTGCCATGATGGCACCGGTTCTGACATAAACGGTAGTAACCAGACCGAAAAGCAGCGCACATTTCGGTGCTTTATTTCGGTGCTTTTTTTTCCTGAGCTGTGATACACGTCTAGCCAATCATTTTACGTTTCCGAGGATAGTAGGCGGGTCCAGGTACGTGCGTTCTTTTAGAGCAGAGCTACAGATTAAAAATGTCCAAGGCGAAGCGGTCAAAAGTCTGGCTGTACTTCACAGCAATATATGCAAACTCAGCAGCCTGCAACAAGTGCTTTAAGCTGATACTGTGATACTGTCAAAGGAGGTAACACCTCGAATCCGACGAAACACCTAGCGACGCATAGCGTTTTTTTAAAGCCGAGAAATGCGCCGTATTTGATAGCTTGCTGCGAGACCTCACACCGAGCACATCTACTGCGGGTGGGTTGCCTGTTATGCAACATCCCCCAAAAACACGAAGAGGAGAGTCCTGGCCCCTAGCCCTGCCAGTGTAGCAGAAATGATGACGGATGATGATGCAGCAGCAGCCGTTCTTCTCTGCGTGAGTAGCTTAATGTTGTTCGTGTGTAATTTACGTTGAGTAGGCTAACCACGTTATTACATTAATGCAGGTAAGGTGAACTAGCAAACATCATCATAGCTACATGCAGCTGTCCTCTTGTTTGATGGCAGATACTCGCTTCACCCTGGCCAAAAAGGCTAAAAAGACCAAAGAAAAAGTGGAAAACAGTTAAACATGAGAGGTTTAGGACAAAGTTTGTGTTTTTTCCATTGATTAAGCACTGCTTCCAGCCAAGAGTGATGCCATATATGCCCCATAGCTGCAGAAAAGGCTAACATTGTTATCTTTTTACAAAAAACAGCTGAACATGAGAGGTTTTTGGACCAATTTTGTGCTCTCCATTCTTTAAGCACCGGTTTGAGCACCGGCACCGTTTCAAAAGTACCGGTTTGGCACCGGTATCGGATAAAACCGAAACGATACCCATCCCTACTCCTGAGTTTATTTTGAAAGCTCACTTACGGAACTCGCTTAAACAGCTTAGGAAAGACAAGCGCACACATTTGAAGAAGTATTCCCTCATCACGGTGACATTTTCCATTTTACAAGGTCTCAAAAATTAACATGAAAAAGGAAACGAGAAAAAATACAAATTCAGGAGATAAGAAAGATCCAGGAGATCAAAGTAAGTAAACAAATACATCAAATCTGGGTAAAATCCCTCAAATAACAGAATCTACTTTTCTAAAAATGTTGACAGTCTGTGTATAAAATGAAACATTTGAATCCTACCCATATGGAAAAGATATATATAAATCTTATAAAGTTTGTATCTGTCTTGTGTGAAACTTGTATGTTTTGGATACTTACTAAAACAATATATGAAAGTAATGAGAAAGTGGCCACTTTCATGAGTAAATCATATAAGCCTGATATGATTCACTGCATGAAGTAGGCCACATCTTATGCAAGTCTTTTATAAATTTGTACTATTTCTTTTCCATATGGGTATGTTTGACTGAAAACAACATAATTACAACACGTCTAATCAAAGAAAGGTTAATGGGGCACTTTGTCTTTTGGTAAAATAATGTGACAAGTTTATTCTTGGACTCAGCAGTAAAAACAGATCAACAAGTGTCATGAAGATCTAAGTCTTAGTAGACCTAGTATGGAGTCGTGTTGCTCTGTTTTTTATCAAAAGGATAAACTTGTTATTATAATTTAACCAATACTTCCTAAAATGTCGAGCACTCTTTTTCACTACTGTGTTGTTGTTGTTGTTGTTTATAGACTCTAAGAGCAGGATGGCTAAAAGAAAGGCCAGTCCTGAAAAGAAGACCCCCGTAAAAAGAGGGAGGGTCACTGAGCAGGCTGCTCCTTCCACCAGCTCAGATACACACCAGGTCAAAGCAGTGAAGCGTAAGGCCCAGCAAGATGGAGCGGCCACAACCAGTGCACCGAAGAAGATTAAACTTGCTGAGCCTACGAGTGAAGACAGGGAGCAAGCGTCTTCCTCCGTGGACACTGGTAAAGGTAGGCTAATTAGTTGAGTGAGGGGTAGATTAAGTGCACAGCTGGTTGCTCGGTTTAAGATATTAGTGTTTGGGAGATATTTGTGTGTATGATCTAATACGCTGATGTGCTTTTGCTGTTTTCCACATCTGCAGACTGCAGTCAAAACACAAAGGGGTGCACAAAAAATGGCAGAAACAAGTCTGCGGGAGACAGCAAAGAGTCACCCAAGAAAAAGAAAAAGGACAAAACCAAAAACGTCGTCCAAAATCCAGCAGCCGACCAGCAACGTAAGTAGCAAGCAGCTTGGCTTTTATACTCAGGTGAAGAGCAAAATGAACATTTAGGGTACAGCAGAGAGTAATTTGTGTCACAGCTGTAGTAAAACAACATTTGGGTCTTTTCAGGGGAATACCAAGCCAGATATGTGCAGGAGCACCATCTAGGAAATGGCGGCTGTGGAGCAGTGTTTGCTGGCTACAGGATAACAGATCATTTCCCAGTAAGTGTTCAGATGGTGGGAGTAAGACAGGCAGTAATGCAGATAACGGATAATATCGTCAGCTGAGCATTAAAGGTGCCGTTTTACACCTTTAATGATGTCATACTGAGGAAATGCTCACCAATGCTCTGTGTCTTTTAGGTAGCCATCAAACACGTTCCCAAGAACAGAATCCCCATCAAAGTGACGGTAAGTGTGCAACACTTGAACTGTTTTTACATTCCTGGACTGAGTGCAGCGTTCACCTGTGAAACATCTGTTCCTCATCATCCACTTTGTTGTAATATATCAGGATGAAAACGGGAAGGAAGTCTCAGTGGAAGTGGCCATTTTGCTGAAGCTTGCAGCTGAAGCAGATGGATCAGTGGGAACGTCGGCTCCTGTGTCTCTGTTGGACTGGTTTGACTTTGGCACAGAGCTGATCCTGGTGCAGGAGAGACCTGTCCCCGCGGTGGACCTGTTTGAATACATAAGAGAAAATGGAGGATGTTTACCAGAAGGAAAGGCCAAGGTAAGTTGACTGGAAGAGCCTTAGACTGTACAGCACTCAAAGCACAGAGTATCAAAGAAGCATCAACCTGTTGACTCATTACTGTCTTTTTCATCTTTTCCAGGTCATTCTGAAGCAACTGGTTGATGCAGCAAAGGACCTGGAAGAGAAAGACATCTTTCACCGGGACATCAAGAGTGAGAACATTCTGATTGAGACCGGCTCAGATGTGCCTCGAGTTCGTATCATTGACTTTGGCCTGAGCTGCTTTGCTACGGAGCAATCGCAGTTCTGCTTCTTCTATGGTAACATATTCAGCTCCTGCTCTTCACAGATGTAGCAATTTGTGCCTTTTGTTTTAGAAGAAATTGTAATTGTGTCTGTTTATTAGGTACACCTATCCACAGCCCTCCCGAATGTTACTGGGGCAAAAAATACAGGCCTGGACCCACCACGGTGTGGCAAATGGGAGTGGTGCTGTACGAAGCGCTTCATGTGGGGGACTTTAATATCATGACGTTCATTGAAAACGAACTGAAATTCAACGAGCATCTGTCCCCACGTAAGAAAACATCACACTTCAAGATTCACTGATGGCTTGGATCACTGGAACTATCATCTTCATCTTTTCTCTCCTTTCTTTCTTTCCAGACTGCCGGAATTTCCTGGATGCGTGTTTAACCGATGTCCCGGAGAAGCGCCCAACGCTGGGGGACCTCCAGCGTCACCCCTGGCTCAGATAAACCCATCTCTCACACACACACATTTCATATATTATCATATAAGTGTGATACGTGACCTAACTTTCTATTTTTGTCTTTCTTTCATTTTTTTGGTTTTTTTTAACAGGAAAAGGTTGTTTTTTGTTTTTTTTTTGGCCAATTCTAAATTTTGCTATCCTGAAATTCCTGTAACCCCCCCAGCCATCCCAGGAAAGGGGATCTCTCTTTGAATTGGCTTTCCCGAGGTTTCTTCCCATCATTCTGGCCCCCCGGGGAGTTTTTCCTCGTCTTCATAGAGAGCTTGGGCTGGGTCAGGAGCTTCATCAAAATTGGCCTTATTTGATTAGGTTAATGTAATAAAATACGTTGATGTAATCAAAATTAGTAAAAATCAAAAGATTTAACTTAAACTTCCATTAAAACTTGTTTAACTCAACTTTGCTGAGAATACTCTTTCATTACCATGTCAAGGATTGTTTTTTACTCATGATGCATTTTGACAAGTAAGAAAACTGAAAACTCAATCAGGTTAAAGTATGCACAACGAAAGTCACACTGTCACTGCTCTGAAGACTTGCATCTGTTGCCCTAACCTCTAATGCGTCTCAACAGATTTCCTGGATCTAACAGAGGTTGCAACAGTTTTTCCTTCCCACTGTTGCTGATTGTTTGCTCATAGTGGGCTCTCTGATTGGTGGGATTCATTTTCTAATAGTATAGGGTCTCTGCCTTCCAATGTAAAGTGCCTCTAGACAACAGATGTGACTTGTTGCTATAGTTAAGGTTGAATTGAATCATTAATGTCCATTCAGTAGTGAAAATTTTATATTTCTTAATAGGGGTGGGTTTTGATGATCGATTTATCGATTAAAATCGATTCTGGCTTGGATAACGTGATATCGATTCATTAAAACCTGAATCGATTTTTAAATAGAAATTTATTTTGCCCGAAACGCCAGAATCTCAGGTTAAACCTCACAAAATTTCTACAACCACCAAACCGCTAAAACAGTAAATGAGAGCAGGTCAAAATCAAATCAAATCAAATCACTTTTATTGTCACATCACATGTGCAGGCACACTGGTACAGCACATGCGAGTGAAATTCTTGTGTGCGAGCCCCACAAGCAACAGAGATGTGCAAACACAACAACACAAACGAGCAAAATATAAGAATGGCCAACCTGAAACTAATAAATATATGTACAATATATAATAGTGTATGCATTTCTGGATGTGTATACTAAATATTTTCCTACGTGTGTGTGTGTGTGTGTGTGTGTGTGTGTGTGTGTGTGTGTGTGTACACATTTTTACAAATTAAATAGTAAAAAAAAATAAAATAATAATAATAATAATAATAATAAAATATATAAAATAAAATATACAGAGTTGAATATGTGCAAAACAAGTGGCATTTATATACAGTGTGGAGTGCATAATGTTGAAGTTCCAGTAGTGAAGCTGAGGTGTCTATGACGTGTTCAGCAGTCTGATGGCCTGGTGGAAGAAGCTGTCTCTCAGTCTGCTGGTTCGGGACCGGATGCTGCAGAACCTCCTTCCTGATGGAAGCAGTCTGAACAGTTTATGGCTGGGGTGACTGGAGTCCTTGATGATCCTCCCCGCTTTCCTCAGGCACCGCTTCCTGTAGATGTCTTGGAGGGAGGGAAGCTCACCTCCAATTATCCCTTCAGAGCACCGCACTACTCGCTGGAGAGCTTTGCAGTTGTAGGCGGTGCTGTTGCCATACCAGGTGGTGATGCATCCAGTGAGGATGCTCTCAATGGCACAGTGATAGAAGGTCCTGAGGATGCGTGGGCTCATGCCGAATCTTTTCAGTCTCCTGAGAAAGAAGAGGCGCTGCTGCGCCTTCTTCACTGTTTTGTTTGTGTGTACTGACCACGTAAGATCCTCAGCCAGGTGTACTCCAAGGAACCGGAAGCTGCTCACTCTCTCCACAGCAGCGCCGTTGATGGTGATGGGGGTGTGTACTTCTCTGCACCTCCGGAAGTCCACTATCAACTCCTTTGTCTTTGCGACGTTGAGGGTGAGATGGTTGTCTTGACACCAGTGGGTCAGGGCGCTGACCTCCTCCCTGTAAGCCGTCTCATCACCGTTGGTGATAAGACCCACCACTGTAGTGTCGTCCGCAAACTTCACAATGATGTTGGAGCTGTTAGTGGCTGTGCAGTCGTAGGTGTAGAGTGAGTACAGGAGAGGGCTCAGTACACACCCATGTGGAGCACCAGTGTTCAGTGTGATGGGGGATGAGGTGATGCTGCCCAGTCTGACCACCTGGCGTCTGTCAGACAGGAAGCTAAGGATCCAGCTGCAGAGGGAGCTGCTCAGTCCTAGATCCTGCAGTTTCCTGTCCAGCTTCGAGGGAACGATGGTATTGAATGCTGAGCTGTAATCTACAAACAGCATCCTCACATACGTGTCTCTCTTCTCCAGGTGTGACAGGGCAGTGTGTAGTGTCAGGGCTATGGCATCATCAGTGGACCTGTTGTGGCGGTATGCAAACTGTAGAGGGTCCAGTGAGTCGGGTAGTGCAGAGCAGATGAAGTCCCTGACCAGCTTCTCGAAGCATTTGCTTACGATGGGGGTCAGGGCTACAGGTCGCCAGTCGTTCAATGAGGAGATGGTGGAGGATTTGGGTACAGGGACGATGGTGGCCATTTTGAAGCAGGCTGGGACTACAGACAGAGAGAGGGAAAGGTTGAAGATGTGCGTGAACACTCCAGCCAGCTGAGCCGCGCATGACCTGAGGACGCGGCCGGGAATCCCGTCCGGACCAGTAGCTTTGCGTGCGTTCACCTTCCTGAAGCACTTCCGCACATCCTCCTCAGACACAGTGTGCGCACTGACGTCATCCGCGGTGCGCACACTGTCCGGTCTCATGGTGTTCACTGTGTCGAATCTAGCGTAGAATACGTTTAGATCCTCACACAGAGAGGCCGTGGTCTGCGGTGTGCTGGTTTTCCCTCTAAAGTCTGTGATCGTGTTTAGTCCCTGCCACATACTCCGAGGGTTGTCAAACTGTTGTTCCACCCTGTCCCTGTACTCACGTTTGGCTGCTTTGATCGTCTTCCGGAGTTGGTAATGTGCGTGTTTGTAGTCCGATGTGTTCGCGGAGGCAAAGGCGGTGTTCCGTGCCGCGCGAACATCTCCGTTAATCCAGGGTTTTTTATTTGGGAAGGATTTGACTGTTCTGGATGGGACGACATCTTCCACGCATTTCCTGATAAATCCACAGACTGAGTCTGTGTATTCATCAATGTCTCTGGCGGCCACGTGAAACATTTCCCAGTCCGCGTGATCAAAACAGTCCCGCAGCGCAGACTCCGATTGGTCCGTCCAACAGTGCACCGCCCTCCGGGTTGGAGCTTCCTGTTTCAGCTTCTGCCTGTAGGCGGGCAGGAGCAGGATGGAGCAGTGATCTGATTGGCCGAATGGGGCGCGGGGGAGGGCTTTGTACGCATCCCGGAAAGAGGTGTAACAGTGGTCGAGTTGCTGGTTTCCACGTGTGTTGAAAAGGATGTGTTGATGGAGTTTTGGTGAGACTTTCTTCAGGTTTCCCTTATTAAAGTCTCCGGCTGTGATAAACGCTGCCTCTGGGTGTGCGGTT
Organism: Rhamphochromis sp. 'chilingali'; assembly: GCF_963969265.1. NCBI lineage: Eukaryota > Metazoa > Chordata > Actinopteri > Cichliformes > Cichlidae > Rhamphochromis > Rhamphochromis sp. 'chilingali'. Next base: position 21,389,628 of record NC_137948.1, on the reverse strand, counting down.
TCCTCGCTGCTGATCGCGCTGTACAGTTCCCTGAGTGCACGGTCAGTGTCGGCTTGTGGGGGAATGTAAACAGCCGTAATAATCACTGCTGTAAATTCCCTCGGTAGCCAGAATGGCCGGCACTTAATCATCAGGTACTCCAGGTCCGGTGAGCAGAAGGATTTGACCGGGTGCACGTTCGCATAATCACACCAGCTGTTGTTGATCATGAAACACACACCACCGCCTCTGCTTTTCCCAGTAAGATCCTGTGACCTGTCCGCGCGGTGCACAGAGAACCCCGGCAGTTGTAATGCGGAGTCCAGTACTTTGTCCGATAGCCAGGTTTCTGTGAGGCAGATCACGCAGCAGTCCCGCATCTCTCGCTGGAATGAGATCCGTGCCCGAAGCTCGCACAGCTTGTTCTCCAGAGACTGCATATTAGCCAGTAATAAACTGGGTAACGGTGGTCTGTAAGTGCGCCGTCTCAGTCGAACCAGAACGCCAGATCTTCTCCCTCTGCGTCGGCGTTTGCGGCCTCCAGGGCCAGAGAACAAAGGCGTCTCAGGTGAGATGAATGGGGGGTCTGCAAACGGAGCGTCCGTGTTGCAAAACTTGAACTCCGGAAAGTTATAAGAAAGACCGTCTTTTATGTCCAGTAAGGTTTGTCGGTCGTACACAAGGAGACAAGTGCTGCTCGTGAAAAAATAAAGGAAAAGTAAAATTAAACACAGAAGAAAGCCGTTGCTTGGGGGAGCTCGCGACGAGGCTGCCATACTCGGCGCCATCTTGATATGTGCAGGTACACGGATTCTGCACAAAGATGTAAACACAAAACGCGGACCCGACGGATCAGAATCACTGAGATGTGGCTTTCTCACCCGCCGGCACGTACGCTTAGCTGTGTCTCTAATCAAACCTCTGTAACTTTGCTCTGCTTCACTTCGTTTTTGACTGCACAATATTTTTAATGTCATCTGCTATAAAAACCCAGACCAAGTCTCGCAAGCGTCAGCTTTCTATTTATAGATAGAAAAATATAGATATGTACTGATAAGTGATCAGAATTATAATATTTCTGACTGTCTGAGGCAAAATTTCCCTGATTCAAATCGAATCGAAACAAATCAAATCGTGGATCGAATCGATTCGGGACCTTGTGAATCGGAATCGAATCGATTCTAGAAATCAGTGACGATACCCAGCCATATTTCTTAATATCCATCTATACTCAATGTGAATTCCATAAATTTAATAGAGCTGTTTGACTGATCACCTAATGTGTGACAAAAGAATCCACTGTGATGCTAATGACCGTCTGCGCTCTCTTACCTGTCTGTAAAAGTTGGCCTTGTCTCTCTCACTCCGCCTTCTCTCACTCGTTTCCCAGTCCAGTCACGCCTCTCTCCTCTGTTGCAGAAGTTCCAGCCTGTGCTCTTCCTGTGTTCCACATGCCCGACTGTTTCTCTGCCCCCTGGTTTCCCACGGCACCTGTGCAGAGTTTCTGTTAATGACCGTGCTCCTGTTTAAGTTGATTCCTCTCATGAATAAATCTTGTAAATATTTCAAGTGATTGAGTCTGCTCTTAGGTCCAACTGCACTCTCATTTCCAGTTTGTGACATGGGCTTTTCTTTCTTTCCTTTGCATTATTGTCAGGTCTTTACCTTTCAATATAAAGTGCATAGGAGGCAAACGTTGTTGTGATGTTGGCGCTACATTAATAAAAGTGACTTGAAATTGAATAAGTGCAAGAAGACACAGCTGAGCTCAATCTAAATAATAGAGCAATTGAAAATAAAACTAAAGGCAAAGTACAAGAGACAAAAAACTGAAAACAGAAACTGAACTAATTACACACAGAGACAAGAGACTAACACTCAACTAGTCATAGAAACACAGGGGAGGTTACAGCTAATCAAAACACACCGAAATATCAAATTCAAAGAATTCTTCCCCTCAACCACAACCGCTCACAGCAGATGGCTGCCCCTCTCTGAGCAAGACATGTCCGTCAATGCACATATTAAACAAATATGTAGGACTGCTTTCTTCCATTTGGGCAACATCTCTAAAATTAGAAATATCCTGTCTCAGATTGACGCTGAACTAGTTCATGCATTTATTACTTCTAGGCTGGACTACTGTAATTCATTACTATCGGGAAGTCCTAGAAACTCCCTGAAAAGCCTTCAGTTATCCAAAATGCTGCAGCAAGAGTCCTGACAGGGACTAGAAAGAGAGCAGATTTCTCCTGTATTGGCTTCCCTGCATTGGCTCCCTGTTAAATCTAGAATTGAATTCAAAATCCTGCTCCTCACATTCAAGGTCTTAAATAATCAGCCCTTATCTTATCTTAATGACCTTGTAGTGCCATATCACCCTATTAGAGCACTTTGCTCTCGCACTCCAGGCCTACTTGTTGTTCTTAGAGTATTTAAAAGTAGAATGGGAGGCAGAGCCTTCAGTTTTCAGGCCCCTCTTCTGTGGAACCAGCTTCCAGTTTGGATTCGGGAGACAGACACTATCTCTACTTTTAAGATTAGGCTTAAAACTTTCCTTTTTGCTAAAGCATATAGTTAGGGCTGGACCAGGTGACCCTGAATCCTCCCTTGGTTATGCTGCAATAGACATAGGCTGCTGGGGATTCCCATGATGCATTGAGTTTTTCCTTTCTAGTCACCTTTCTCACTCACTATGTGTTAATGTGATATAATTTGAAGCATGCGTGGTAACGATATATATCGTGATATATTCTTTTCTTCTGTATAACGTATTTTCCACGCTATAAAGCACACTTAAAATCCTTTAATTTTCTCAAAAATCGAGAGTGCGCCTTATGTATGAATTCTGGTTGTGCTTACTGACCTCGAACCGATTTGGGCGTGCAGAGATCTGTTAAAAAATGTTTTAGTACAACTTTGGTAAGCCGCACTGCTTGATGGATTGTCAGAGAATTACGGCTGCCGTAGTAGGAGCTTCGCGGAATACTCTGGGTCCAAAATGCCGTCCATTTCAGGTCCCAAAGTCACACGAACACAGAGTTAAAAACGGTCTAAATTCTTTAATCTTTAATAAAATCATCATCGTTGCTGCTTTACCAGGTGTAACAATTAAGTTTGACATCCAGGCATCCATGAAAACAGAAGTTATTAAATTTAACGGAGTTAGAAGTTAGCAGGACGTTAGCTCGCTATTTTCCTCCTAAACATGACATACCATGTTCTGACTGATAGATTTTTGAAACTAACTAAAACGTACAGCTCTGCCACCACTTCCGACATAAATGAAGACAGAAAACTAAACAGCAGTGGCGTTTGTATGGTTACTGAAGTTGGACTACCTGGAATATAATGTTGTGCTACGCGATTCCTAGCCACACAGCTATGTTAGCATAACATTAGCACAGTGAAGCTGGAGGATGAACGCCAACTTTTTTTCCCACTCGATAAAGGTTAACGTGACGGATTCTGGTGGTCAGGGACAAATGCAGTCGCATAGCAGGATGCTATACACGGGGCAAACTTCAGTCAGGAGAACAACTGAGATTATTCATCCACAATACGAGGTTAGTTATTAATATACTGCAACAACATGGGAATAGAGCAGCTGCGAGAGAATTCAACATTAATGTATCAATGTTACGGAAGTGGAGGAAGCGCAGTTTTTGGCTTTCCCCATATTTCAAAAGTGCTTCATCTCTTTGCTATGACTGTGAGCATAATTTGCAGATGATAATGGTTGTAGCCACTGCGATGCTTTCGACCAAAACAGGCGCAGCTTGATGACATCATCAACATCCGCTATCGTGATAGAGCGGTATAAAATCTCTATCGTTGGCCAAATTTATATCGTTTCTATCGTATATCGTTTCTATCGCAAACCCCTAGTTAATAGACCTCTCTGCATTGAATCGTACCTGTTATTAATCTCTGTCTCTCTTTCACATCATGTCTTTATCCTGTTTTCCTTCTCTCACACCAACCGGTAGCAGCAGAGGGCCGCCCCTCCCTGAGTCCTGAGTAACCGCACATAGCAGCTATAGCATCACACCTAGCATCAGCAGTACCATCTGTAGCTTGGAACATTAAACACTTATTGTACTTACTGTAAGGAACAACAAGATAAGTAAAACAACACAATACATTCTCACAGTTCCCGATTGTATTGGTGTTTTGTTTAGTTTTTTTCAAATGTTTCTGAGCTTAATCGGCGGGAAAAATACATTGTCTAAACTTAACCGGGACAAATAACTCGACACACGTTATTCCCTTTGTGGTCAGAGTTCGGGGCCTAATAAAAGAGTAGCTTATTAGCATTGATATGTAAAAAAAACAAAAACAATTTGGTATCATTATCTAGTTTGCAGCACTGCATACTTTGTTGAAAAAACACTTGACCGCCATTATTGCGAAGCTCTCATAGGAAGAGACAGCCAATGCTTCCTGCGCACGAGACACAAGGTCGTAACGCAGCAAGACTGCATCAAAGCGCCCCCTTGTGACAATAATAGGCAATCGTTTTAGATGACAAGAGGGGAATTTGCAGCCCTGTATTTTGCATGGGTTAGACCAGGGGTCGGCAATCCTGGGCACTCCTGCCACACAGCTGGCACGCGAAGGGTTAACTGATGGCACGCCACCCAGTGAATTAATCTGAGAAGGTGTATTAAAAAATTAATGGCCGTGCCAGCGGAGCACATCGCAAATTAACTCGCGTAGACACATTAGTTGTACTGCTTCTTAATGACGGTATCTAAACTAACAACCCCATGTACCAGATTCAACTTGTAGTTGGCTAAAAATAACGTAGCCTACCAGTGAGAGGGACTTTGCTAGCTGGTAGTTTTTTCAAGCGATGTTGAAATTTCCACATTCCGACACTTCAAAGGCTTCAGGAGCTCTCCGCTCAGCGCAGCATCAGCACCGCGGAAATACACGGATACATCCGTAGACTCGAGCAGAATTCACAATGCGTTATCGGGGCTTTTAGGTGTATGGACCAATGTTTTCTTTTATGATCAAACCAGAAAGCTTTAATGAGCAAGTGGATTTGGGTATGGAATCTGGCTGGACACAGATGACATTGAAATGCAGCTGACTGAACTGAAAAGGTTGACTCTGTGGGGGTCAAAGTTTGCAGAACTACGAACACAGCTGGAATCCATAGGTGTGCCTGTTCATGGAGCTTGCATTTTCACCTGCTGGACATCACTACCTGACAAGTTTAACTGTCTTCAGAACATTGCAGAGGGCTTATTGACAGTATTTGGCTCTACATATCCCTGTGAGCAGATTTTCTCTCACACGAAGAGTGTCCTCAGGTAGCCGTCTGAATGCTGGACACTCGGAGACCTGTTTCTCTTATCATTGTTTTGAGGAGACCATAAATGGCATTTGCATTTTCTGTTGTACAGTTCATTTGCTGTTATGGAGTTCTTGTTCTTAATAAAAAGTGTCTTTTTTTTTTTCAAAATAGCTGATCTGTTCTATGCCAACCTCTGCGAAAAAAATATAATTCTATAAAGTTGGTCTATATAGTGTGTAACTGTTGATAATATAGAGCGTTATTAAATTTATTGCTAATGCAATCATATGGCACGTTGACTTCTGAGGAAATTTTAGATGGCCCTCATCATCAGAAAGGTTGCTGACTCCTGGCATAGGCTATTTATAAAAGTTGGATATAAACCAGTATAAAAGGGGCCTTAATGGTTTGATACCACACAGTAAAACACTCCTGAGTTCACAGCCTAGTTTGAAGTGTTATTTAATGTAAAATGATGTTCACTGTGTAAATTATAGACAGTGAAGCCGAGTATACTTTAGGGTGAGTATACCTCGACAGCTTGCTTCCCTGCCCGAGTTTCTTAGTAAGATGCCTCTCTCATCACATCCAGTTCCACAGCTCCAATGTTTGTGGCATCAAAGCAGGGTGTCATAAACTATTTCCAAGATATTTCCATCTACATATCCACCCTTAAACATTTATTTATTTAAAATTTGACAAAAAAAATTGGTTTCCTTCATCAGGAGATCTCGAGTACATAATGGTGCATGGTGAATCACAAGTGGACTACATGGATCCGGCCATAGATCACCTTGCTGGAGCTTTTATTCTAGGCTTCCTCTCTGGACTGTCACTCAAATGCTTTCAGAGCCTGAACTAAATAACTATCTTCAATTGAAATGTATGGACCCTGTTTCACCAGTGAATAGAAAGCTTCCAGTAGCCATTTTATGTGCAATATGAAGTGGTTCTGTGGTCTGTTTGAAGGGAAAACATTTCTCAGAAAACCTTTTTGTGCTGCTGAGTACTGCAGCAGCATGCCTCGAGTGTATTGATCATATGAAACACCCAGTCTCTATTGAGATGAGATGAGATAGCCTTTATTTGTCAGTTGCAGGTCTCGAGATGACAGACCTTGCCGACCGTACATACACTACACAAACATCACATTGGGGAGACAGGTTAGGCTAGGTAGCGAGGAAAAAAAACATCGAAATGTGTAACACAGAGGGATAATACAGGAATGCACAGATATCAACACACCATAACACAATAAACACAGACAGCAACATGGGAAAGGGTTCCAGTGTGTACATCTGATCTGGGACCGCTGCAATCTTTTGACTGCGCCTCCAACTGACCCGATGTCCACATCAGAGGGGAGGTAAGCGTTGGAGGTGGCGTTGGATCCAGGGTAGGGAGGGTGATCCGTCAGTGAGTGCTTATCAGTATCAGTATATGTATGTGTGTGCGTGTCCAAAGTTCAGCTGAGACAGTGTCCTTCACACTGCCAGGCTTAGTAAACAGTCTTCCAGCCAACCCAGGTGGCCTTGCATGGAATGGGAAGGAACAGACTCAACACAGTCGTTATCAGGGAGTTTTTGTTGAGCTCGGGCCTTGAGCCCACAGCTGGCGCCGAAGGGGTAGCCGGATTATGATAGTAATCTTTCTTTCTTTGCGACAACTCATGAGAATTTCAAAGCTGTTCTTTAACACTCCGACACTGGTCTCTCAATCTCCTGTTGGAGAACCGCGAGCTTCCCGATGATGGTATCAAACTTGCTGGTGTTTTCATTCTTTTGCCCAAACAGCCGATTCTGAGAACTCACAACTGCAGTGAGCCGTTCCGCGATGCAATCCAACTTTCGCCCAAGGGTGTTATTTTGAGCAGGCCTCTCCTTGATGTATCCCAATATATGTTCAGAGGTGTTATTCTGAGTATTTACGGCAGCTGTAAGCGTCTCCAAGGTCTTAACCATTCTGCTTTCCAGCCCGTTCTGAGAAGTCGCGCCTCGTCCCATCGTTTCAATTCCAGCGGGCAGCCTTGGGGGGGGGGGGGTTTGAACAGCCGGTTCTGCTGTCTTAATTCTTCGATAAGTCAGGGCCAAGTCAGCTCCGATCAGCAAAAACCCTGTTATCATGGTTCCGAATAGGTAGATATCTTCAGCGTCCTCGATCGACAGTCCCGCCAGGCACACGACCCTCCATTTCTGCCACCCGTCCATCGTGTATCCGGCAGGGAAAGTCCCTCCAGGGCACTCGGGCTCTCCCGAGCCCAGACTTCTTGTTGAGAAAAGGGTGTCAATAGCATTCAGAGACCAGTTGATCAAATCCATAATTCTCTTTAGGTTTTAGAAACAGAATGTGAGAGTGTGTTCCAGGGAAAAGTAATACAAGGACATAAGCAGGGAAGATAAGGGAGAGGAGAAAAAGTGCGTCCACCTCCTCCGAGAGCCAAAGAAGAGAGGCTCTCAGATTATTATTTTTGAAGATGCATTTTATCTAAATTGCCTTTTTCCAACACTGCATGCAATACAATCGTAATCTGAGCCGCTGTTTTATTAAACGGAGGACCCAAATGAAGGAAACAGGAGGCTGGAACACTGAATGCTTTAATGCTGAGCTGATGAAACTCGTGAATCCAGGGAAAACACGAAAAACTCAAAGGTAAAGGTGGGAGGGAGACACAATAACAAACGAGCAAGGAATAAACAGAGCTATAAAACACAGATAGTGTTGTCAAAACATAAAAATAAGAACCAATACTGTGAAAAACAAAAGCCATGACAGTTTTTCTTGCCTTTTTCCAAAAATGAAAACAAGAACACCCAGAGAGTGCTATCCTAAAGCTTTGATGTTTTGTGCTGATTTTAGCACTGGTAATATGGAAATGTAGTATTATATTCATCTTTTTGTGTCATTATAAAGTTGTATTGAAAACATAATGTTTTAAAGAGCTCAAACACAGAAAGTGCTCATTTTCTCTTAATGACTAATATATTATTTTAAAGTTTGGAGATGATAGACTGGAAACTAAAGCTTTTACCTAACTCCTGTGACTGTGATCGGTGATCTATGATCATGAAGCATTACATACTAAATTTGTGTATTTTATTATCTTTACCCATATGACTGGAGAAGAATTAGTTGAAATCTTTGTCTTCTATAAGCTGTAAAAAGTTGAGATTTTAAGATACATTCATGCAGCGTTTTAATTTTAAAAACTTTATGGTGTCAATGTGACATCAGTGAGACATACTGAGACATAAAGTGTTGCACAGCTCTCTGCATGCCCTTTCATATGATATCTTGCATGATTTTTCAAGGTTAACTTTGACCATGGATGCTAACAATGAAAGTCAATGTCAAACGCTTAGCCAAACTAGTAGGTACCCATGTCCCTCAAGTGAAAATGGTCCAAATTTTTACTGATCCTCACATTTGGCTTAGCCTTGACCTGATTTTCACCTAAATTCACCTCAGTTCATACCGTTATTGATATCTACCATCACTCAAATGTGTAAAAAGGAGATCTTGAAAACTGACAGACAGACGAACAAATGGAAACGATTACACAGAACCTCCCTTCCGGGATAGAAAAAAATCAATCTGAATCTTCAGTGTCAAGTTTAATTGTGCGTGTTTAATATACAGTATTTTATGTCATGGAGGCCACACTTTTACAGAGGACAGCCAAATAAACAGCAAATCCATGCCCCACATTCCTGTAACATTCGGACAAAATAACAAAACAGTATTAATACAGACAGAATACAGTGGCTTGCAAAAGTATTCGGGCCCCTTGAACTTTCCCACATTTTGTCACATTACAGCCACAAACATGAATCAATTTTATTGGAATTCCACGTGAAAGACCAACACAAAGTGGTGTACACGTGAGAAGTGGAACAAAACTCATTCCAAACATTTTGTACAAATAAATAACTGCAAAGTGGGGTGTGCGTAATTATTCAGCCCCCTTTGGTCTGAGTGCAGTCAGTTGCCCATACACATTGCCTGATGAGTGCTAATGACTAAATAGAGTGCACCTGTGTGTAATCTAATGTCAGTACAAATACAGCTGCTCTGTGACGACCTCAGAGGTTGTCTAAGAGAATATTGGGAGCAACAACACCATAAAGATCAAAGAACACACCAGACAGGTCAGGGATAAAGTTATTAAGAAATTTAAAGCAGGCTTAGGCTACAAAAAGATTTCCCAAGCCTTGAACATCCCACAGAGCACTGTTCAAGCGATCATTCAGAAATGGAAGGAGTATGGCACAACTGTAAACCTACCACGACAAGGCCGTCCACCTAAACTCACAGGCCGAACAAGGAGAGCGCTGATCAGAAATGCAGCCAAGAGGCCCATGGTGACTCTGGACGAGCTGCAGAGATCTACAGCTCAGGTGGGGGAATCTGTCCATAGGACAGCGATTAGTCGTGCACTGCACAAAGTTGGCCTTTATGGAAGAGTGGCAAGAAGAAAGTCATTGTTAACAGAAAACCATAAGAATTCCCGTTTGCAGTTTGCCACAAGCCATGTGGGGGACACAGCAAACATGTGGAAGAAGGTGCTCTGGTCAGATGAGACCAAAATGGAACTTTTTGGCCAAAATGCAAAACGCTATGTGTGGTGGAAAACTAACACTGCACATCACTCTGAACACACCATCCCCACTGTCAAATATGGTGGTGGCAGCATCATGCTCTGGGGGTGCTTCTCTTCAGCAGGGACAGGGAAGCTGGTCAGAGTTGATGGGACGGTGGATGGAGCCAAATACAGAGCAATCTTGGAAGAAAACCTGTTGGAGTCTGCAAAAGACTTGAGACTGGGGCGGAGGTTCACCTTCCAGCAGGACAACGACCCTAAACATAAAGCCAGGGCAGCAATGGAATGGTTTAAAACAAAACATGTCCATGTGTTAGAATGGCCCAGTCAAAGTCCAGATCTAAATCCAATCGAGAATCTGTGGCAAGATCTGACAACTGCTGTTCACAAACGCTGTCCATCTAATCTGACTGAGCTGGAGCTGTTTTGCAAAGAAGAATGGGAAAGGATTTCAGTCTGTAGATGTGCAAAGCTGGTAGAGACATACCCTAAAAGACTGGCAGCTGTAATTGCAGCAAAAGTTGTTTCTACAAAGTATTGACTCAGGGGGCTGAATAATTACACACACCCCACTTTGCAGTTATTTGTAAAAAAAAATGTTTGGAATCATGTATGATTTTCGTTCCACTTCTCACGTGTACACCACTTTGTATTGGTCTTTCACGTGGAATTCCAATAAAACTGATTCATGTTTGTGGCTTTAATGTGACAAAATGCGGAAAAGTTCAAGGGGGCCGAATACTTTTGCAAGCCACTGTACATTTCTGCCCGCGAGGCAGCAAACAAACCACAACAAAGCTCATTCGAATCAAGCAACAGGCCGCCGTTTTTCTTTTGCATACAATAACACCCATCATGCAACTGTGCACACGTTACTATTTTCACCTACTGGAACATTAAAAAAACGAGGGAGCACGATATTTATGTTAACGCTGAACACAAAGGTTTTGCGGCCGCCTGTGCTGACGCCGAAATGTCACATCAGACAGAGTCTCAGAGTTCCCGAGAGTAACACTGAAGTCCCCTAAACCGTTTCACTCAGCAACGCTGGTGCACAATGTTATACCATTCAAAGCTGAAAGCATGACACATATAATCTCCCTCAAAATACTTGGTTTCACCTGTGATCGCCATGACAACATAGCACAAAATGTCTATGCAACGTTGTGGTGCTGCAATAACATGCTCTCAGCGTGCGTGTAGATGATGGAGATTATGTTTAATAGGAGACGATGAATCTAAATACAAAGCTGAACAGCTGGTGAGGATGCGTGACCACCACATATTATAATTTATGTACACAGTTTGCCTCCTTTCATTGCCAGAGTAACGCTAATACCTACCAAAGGTGCAGACGTGAATTATGGCTTTGAATGCATCAGAAAGTAAGTATATGGGTTTTTTTTTTTTTAAGTTCAATACAACATTGAGAATATTCAAGGTTGATGTGAGTTTTTCAGATTGTATGACTGTCTTTGAATGTACATCACTGAGATTATTGGTGTCTTTTAACCTAGTCTCCATACTTTCTACCTGTCTACCTGAGATTAGCAAGTGATTTCTTTCTCTTTTTTCACAATTTCAGTGCATATGTTGACTTAAACATGTAAGCAATACAAAATGAAGGAGATTTCTTGTATAGACAAAAGTGGGTATAAATATTGGCAGGGAAAATGGCGAGCTTTAAAGAAGACAGCTGACACAAAAACACATCAAGATAAAATCAAGTTAAAAATAAATCCAAAACACAACCAAAGGAGGAAAAACTAAAGGGAACAGAAAAAAAACAGGTAAGAATCACAGGAGAGAAATGAAGTCAGGGACCACAGAAAAGAACGAGGGAGAGGCTGTGGTTGCATTTGAATGGTCACTTTTGCTTCCTGAGTGTAGTGGCCCAAAAACATCTAAATGCCATCTATAAAAAGAGCTGATCCAATTCTCTAAATACTAACCAAAGGCTGTCCAGTGCTTTTTTGTTAGCTATTTTAGCATACGATCCACTGGACCTACTTTTGTTTACATGACTCATGTAAACAAATGATCAGTGTGACCAATTAGGAATGCCCATTATCATGTAAACTGGCTGTGTGTTTTCCATCTTGTGCCAAAACTTGCTGATATGCTGATACAGTTATCTGTGTGTTCACAGGACTCTATGCAGTGCTGTGAAAAATTAAGTACAGCCTCACTGCTTCAATAGGAATTAGAAGGGTAAGAGCAGCCAGGCATCGCTAGCAAGTGTGATCATCTTTATTAAAGCAGCAGTTTTGGCAATTTGTTTTTCTTGAGGATTCAGGTGAGGTCAGACAGTGCAATGCTTAAGGAAAAAACAAAAACAAGAGCTACATCTCACGTTGGTAGTGCAATCAGAAAAAGACTTTTAAAGAAAAACCCTCTTCTCTCTAAAATGAACATGACAGCACAGCTTAGGTTTACAAAGTTGCATCTGAACAAACCATAAAACCCGTGGAACAATGTCTTTGGATAGATGAGACCAACGTGGAGATGTTTGACTATGATGTGCAGCACCATGTTTGGAGAAAGCCAAACACAGCATAACAACTAGAAGAGTAACGTTTTAGGCTTCTTCTGCAACCACAGGACCTGGGAGCATTGCAGTCACTGAGATAAACCATGGAGCAAAGTAAAGCTAACTTGATAATATATTTATTATAACGTGTAAATGAGCAAAGAAAATGTCTGAAATTGTTACCATTTGTTCCAGGAGAGCGTTTCGTACACACAAATGATTTGTTTGTGTTCCAGACCTCGACCTGATTGAAACGCTTATATATGAGGTATTGGAACCGAGGAACAACAAAGGTGAGGAAAAGACAAAGTAAAAGCAACGGGAAAGAACCCATTAACAAAAAGACGGGAGATTGAATAAACCAAGAGAAAGAGAAGCAAAGACAGACAGATAAGAACACACACATGTAAGAAAACACAGATGAACCCTAAGTAGCATTAACAAAATCCTGCAAAGTGTTTTGCTTGTGCTGTTCACAACTGTCACCCTATTGCACAACATTTTTTATACGAAAAGCATGAAAAATGCCAACAAAAAGTGATGCCACAATGTCCATGTTTGCGCCCCCCCTGCTTTCTGTCCAAATAGACAGTTGGTGTCTAGTGGACAGATAACCCTCGCGTGCATGCATCCCTTCTCATCAGTCTGTGGCATCCTTCAGTTTCTACAAGGCTTTGTCAGCATTAACTGTTACAGTTGTTTCCCAGCCATCGCTTCAATTCGCCCATGGTCTCTGGTCACCGCGCCGCTGCCAATTTCATCATTATTTGTCCCCACCCCACCCCGACCCCCCACCTACATTGAATACACCTCCTGCTGCATGAGATGGATTTAATCATGGTCATCATCAGCCTCACACTGTGCGGTGTCTACTGGAGCATTGCAGTGAATATGAAAGAAAAAAAATATGGGATGAGAAGTCTTCTAGTTTGAAAATACAAGAAATCAATCAAAAGGTTATTAATGATAGTTTTTTTCATTTCCTGTTTTGACCTGTGTATGCATGAGACAAACATAACATCAATTTCTCGTCATGTCACAGTGCTATTTAGATCTTTGATAGTTTGTTTTTAATGTTTTCACCTCTCACAACCCAAAATCACTTTTGGATTAATTCAATTTTGGGTGTAAGAAAGATAGAAATTGTTTCTTTTTTCCCCCTCTGTGCATATTCTACAAATCCTCTGGCTAGATGACAGCAAATCAAAGGAAAACCAAGGAAAAATACTGCAGCAGGATGGATTTCAGGTGGTCTGCGGATAAATATGACGATATTTTCACGCTAAGGTGGGTTCAGTTTCCCTCTGAGAATCCATCCTTGTGTCCTGAATGGTAAACCAAGGTTGTTAAGACATATCTTACAGCAACTGATCCTGTTAAACTTGAACATTGGATTTTTTTTTTTCACAGAGACTGAACTTCATTGCTACCCTGCCAGCCAGTCTGTGAAGGTTTTCTTGTTTTTTTCCATCACAATACAATATAAAAAGATGTTTAAGTAACATGATGAATGCTTTATCCATTTGTCAAGGCTCGGGGACATTGTTTTTAACAAACATCAGGAAGGGAAATCAAATAAAAAACTGGCGTGAAAAGAGAAAAAGCATGTGTGAACGTGGAGCGGTTGCTTTATAAGCTTCAGGGGAGAAAAAGTCACATCTTTCAGCAATTCACAGTCACCACAAAAGCCACTCCACACCCTGCTGCTTTTGAAATTACTGGCCCAGACTTACAGATCTGAGATTACCAAATGTTCTGCCCTATTTGATGAAGCCCTAGAAGAGATTTAACCTCAAAAGGCAGGACATCAGTTAGGCTTGGGGCTTAAGAGGTTAAACAACTCAGTTCAGTCCAGGATTGTCTCCAGTCAGCTCACAGCCACAATGGGCTCCACTGAGAGGATGTCGGTCCTCCCTGTGAGCGCCTGCCGGGCAGTGAAAAGCACATGTGCATCTTTCAGGTTGTGGGACTGACTTGAAGAAGGGTGACTCTGCTGTGAGGAAGCTTGGACCGGGTGTGACCAAACGTTCCTTGGCCTCGAGGAGTCCTGGTTGTCGGGCCAGGCAGTTCTGTGACATGGAGCGTGAGGTACTGCAGGGCGAAGCTCCGGATCCAAGCCGACCACTGCCCGTCGTCTCTTCCTGCACCTGTCAACGAGGAGCTGGAGCTCCTGACGGAAAGTGGGGTTCAGACAGCAGTAGATGAAAGGGTTGTAGCAGGTGGAGCTCATAGCTAGCCAGTGAAAGCAGAAGTAAAGGGCATTAGAAGAATGGATGGCCTGGCTGGACAGCAGCACCACATAGCAGTTGAGGGGAAACCAGCAAACGGCAAACACTCCGACCACCAGAAGCAGCATCGCCAGTGTTCTCCGGCGCTTCCTTCTCTGCGTGGCATGCTGAGCTGTTGTGGTGTCACCGATGGCATTGTGGCGCCACAGTCTACGGGCCACTATGGTGTAGGAGGCAGTGATGATGAGGAGGGGCAGCAAGTAAAGCAATATGAAGGTCAACAGGTCAATGTACTGCCAATAGACATCTGACGGCTCTGGGAAGTCTGGGACACACAGGCTTCGCTCTTTCTCCTTACTGTCAGGAGAAAGACAGAAGACAGAAAATACTACAGTACTGTGCAGAAATCTTTATATTTTGTCAGGAAAAATGGGAAATAAGTACAATGATTTATCAACATGTGCAAACATAAATGGAAATACAGATTATATATGGCAAAACAAAAACCTTGAAGCTGTAATATTCTAACCAGCTTCTAAGTCAATGATTGACTGTACGACCACCTTTCATTAACCCAGCCTGAACTCTCTGGGCAAGGTTTTTCTCATTTAAATAAGTAGTCTTCAGGAATAGTTCTCCGGGCTTCTTGAAGGACATTCAAAACACCTCTTTGGATGTTGGCTGTTCTGTCACCATGATCCCAGCCTGCTTCAATAATGTGGATGCCTGGGCTCTGGAGAGGCCAATCCATGACTTACAGTGTTTTTCTATAAGTCATCAATTCGAACCCAAAATTTCTGATTGGATTTCTTGATTTTCAGTGCAGGTCTGGTGTAATGTGACATGCCAAATCACCCTTATCCTTTCAGCAAGAATGGCTTCTTGACAGCCACCCTTCCATTTTCTTATGAGGTTTCAATGAACTTCAGTGAAACTGAAAGGGACACATGCATCTCTCAGGTCATGAACAGTAAAGCAGCAGGTCTTTGTTAGAGATTTTCCTATTTTTAAGGACTTGACACTCATCTGCTGTAGATGGTTTTTTTAGGCCTGCCACTTTTTTTTTAAACTCTCATCCAGTTTCCACATCTTTTTAAGGACACACCATGAATCACATTACTAGTTCAAAAATAGTAGTTTATGTCTATCAAATATTATTATTTTTGCCATTTTTAACAAATTCAATTAAAGAAAATAAAACACATGATGCACTTTTGTGACAGGGTGCTGGTTAAAATAAAATAAAGTTCCTAAAATTACAATTGAAAATTGGTTCTTTGTTCTTAATGTCTCTCATGTATAGATACACTTCTGGGTCATCTGTTGAGTAAGGTTCCTTTATATGTTTGAATGATACATAGTACCGTGTTAAGTAACAAGTACAAACATTCCTCTGAAAATGGTCAGGTACAAGGACTGGACTGAAAATGAGTGAAAAATCAGCCGGAGTCAGAACCAGACACAGAGAAGCTGCATTCAGCTTTTATGCTCCATATATCTGGAACAAACTCCCAGAAAGCCTCAGATCAGCTGAAACACTCAGCTTATTTAAATCCAGGTTGAAGACTCACCTGTTCTCAGCTGCATTTGAATAAAAATAATAATAATAATAATATTTTTTTTATTTGTTTTTGTTATTTAATGTCTCTGTAAAGCACTTTGAATCACCTTGCTGTTGAATTGTGCTATATAAATAAACTTGCCTTGCCAATATCCAAATAAAAACTCTGACGGACCTTCAGAAAGCCTGGAGAGTTAAACCACTTTAAATTTACAAGAAAGTCTGACTGGTGGTGCAGCTCGAGCCTTTACCCAGTACTGTATATTAATAATCATTGGCTATTGTTATTTCATAGAGAAGTATGAATTAAAAAACAACAACATTTGTCTCTGATCCACTGAGTTTATTAGTTCATAGTTATTTTAAAGTTATTCTAGCTCTTCACTTTTCATTGTTACCTGATGTTTTTTTAAACCAAAGAGTTATTCATCATATTGTGTATGACTTTTTAATTTTATACTAAAATTATGGATAAACATTCATCAGAGCAGGAAATATAGGATACAAGTGCATATATTAGTAATACTTAAGCCACTTCCTCCCCTTTAATCAGACATGAGTGCATGGGGAAGGGACCTCTGACAAATATCTGCAAACATTTCTTTGGTTTTATCCACATTAATTTGGAGGAAAAACTGGTCACACCAGTTAATGAATTCATTAAGAACTCAGCCGTGATCTTGCTTCACACCCCACAGAAGGCTCACAACCACAAAGTCTTTGGTGTATTTAAGGGCAAATCTTCATCTGTGTTTGCTCTGATTCTCACTAGTATGTAACTCAAAGCCCAGTGGAATTTGATGCTTTTTGTTAAAAGCAACCACACTGTGTGTAAAATGCATATAAAAATTTGATAAGAGCCTAAAACTGGGTGAAAAGGGAAAGTGCACAGATGAATACATTTTCACAGAGTAAAATACTAAGAGATAAAAAAGAAATTCTTTGTATACGATTAATTTCTGCTTGCACAGAAATTTGAATTCTGAACTCTGGGAACGTGTGACTTGTTCTCAATTAGCTAATCAGTCTCCTTTGTAGATATAACTCCTGTGTAGCTTACCTGTATGTAAAGGTCAGGAGTTTTTGGTAGATTGCATGTGGGAGGGAGAAGCAGCTGGCCATTATCCAGATGACGGCGACCCAAACACCACCTTGTGTAGGAGACATGCGAGGCCTCAAAGGATGCAAAATCACCTGAGAATCACCACACACAGATCAAAGTCAGTGCAAATGCATACACTTCAGATCAATATCAATCACCAGTCTGTGCCCAGGGAAGTAGAAAGAAAGATTAGAGTATGTTTTTTTACAAGCGTGGCTCCAACTAGTCGAAAACAGCGTAGTATTGCAGTATAGCCAACTGCTGTTTCTCAGCCTCTGGCTGTTTTTGTTTGTGCCACAAGCCAACTACAGTGTGGAACGTAAGATAATAAAATGTCACAAGAGGAAGGTCTCGGTGTGTATTTAGCGATGAGCAGATGTGTGAGTGAGGAGGCAAAATGTCCCTGATACACAGATTAGTCAGGAGAGCAAGTGAAAAGGGAAGGAAACAAAAGCTTTTTGTTCACTTCAGTTCAATAAGATTAAAAATACTGGCCAGATACTGTGCCTTCTCCACAACAAAAAGCATGACATAACTGTTGAAATACACTTTTTTTTTCCTCCTTGAATTAAAGTTTTATTTTGGTCAAGTTAGGCAGTCACGCTGCCTCTTGGTCAAAAAGTCCTTGCAAAGTGTACAGAGATGGTTTGGCTCATTAAGCTGCTGCAAACACAAATACAATCCCACTCAAAATAAGGATCTCATCCTTCTTGCTTTATCTTGGGACCCATATTATGGAGATTCAATGTGTTTCATAAAGACATGCCAGCTGGGAGCAAATCTCTAATTTTGGCTCATCAAACTAAAGTTGTTCGTGTTTCTCGGACCGAGCAGTTATAATTGTCCTGTTCTCCCCCGGTGCTGGTTTCTGTGCAGCAATTCAACAATGAAGGCCTGATTTGTACAATCGCCTCTGAACACCATACGTTTGGATGTGCCTGCTAATTAAACTCTGGGAAGTATTTATGTGCGCTCTACTCTGTGGTGATTGGCAATTTCTGAGCCTGGTAGCTCTGATGAAGTCATTCTCTGCAGCAGAGGTAATTGTTGGTATTCGTATCTCTAATATGACTCCCTTCTATTTGATGTTTTTCCGGACCACACCCAAAGAAACTTTCATAACTGACTTTTTCCACACTTGCTGACTGTTACGTCTTAAAATACCAATCAACTGTCTTTTGTCTTTGCATATTTTAAAGGCTCTTTTTAACTACTGTGGTTAAGCAGAGCTTAAATGTGCTGTATACCCAGGAGTTATGGCATAACTAATGGATCCTCTGCACCACTTACTGGACATACAACTGAACACTTTCTCTAATATAGGCTTCAGCTCCACTGCCACTAGGATACATAGAGAAAATCTTTACCATCTCACACAATAATGCCTGTATACATTTTAGACCCAAGCTCTTCATTTTGTCATATTTAAATTTCGGTTTGTTTAATCGCTTTTTCAAAAAATGATCTTTTACCCAATTACACCATCCTTCCCCTTATCCAATTCAGTTGAAGCCTTTCCCCGCTGTCATAGGGCGAGATGAGAGGTACACCAATCTGCCAGGGCTAACACAGAGACATGCAACCATTCACACTCACATTCACGCCTACGGCCAATTTAGAATTGCTAATTAAGCTAAACCCCACTCTCCAGTTTCTCCAGCTCCAACTGTGTAAGCAGCAAGTGCACAGTACCATGCAAACTGGATTTGAACCTAAGACCTTGCTGTGAGGCAAAAAGGTCTTCTTACTCCCAAACTACATCTTCAGTGTAATTTGTTTACCTTTCTTAGCTTTTTTTACTCTGCGATGCATTAATATTGTTTTTTTGCCACAGTAACTTTCTAGATTTTTGGATAAATAAGCCGTTTTAGTATCATTAATGTGGACTGAGACCTTCTGAAATAGTGTTCAAACACCTTCAGTTTTTGACTAATAAAATCTTACAGGCAGTTTAATACAATAAAATATGCCATCAGTCAGTTCACTTTTCATCTACTGCTGCCTGCTAGTCCTTCCGGAGGATTTATCAGTGAAAGTAAAGTCATCCCATGGTGCCACTTGCAGACTCTGCAAGCATCCTTATTTTCTTGTCATCACTCTCGTGCATACAGATGTCAATAAAGTTGCAGTATTTGTACTTCCCCTAATTTCCTTCGGGATTAATAAAGTATTCTGATTCTGATTCTTCAGCATTTAGCGAGTACCACTGAAGGGGTGTGAGTAAAGACTTATGGAACGAATTCAAACGTGCGTGGGACAGTAAGTACAGGTCTTACTGGCTATTGTGCAGCATTGTGGTAACAATGACACAGACAGACTGTGGTTATTTAAAGATGAGGTCATGAATAGCAGTAGAGACATACGAGGTAAAAAAAAAGTTTAAAACTATATTTTGGGCAAAGTCTGCATTTAATATTATATTTTTTTAAATCAGGTTTTACTGGGTAGTCTGTACATGTGTTTCCATTTTCTTTTGACCACTGAAATTAAAGTTAATTTAGATAATGTCTCAAAATAGCTTCCTGAATAAGTGCCTATTTCATCATGGCTAATGAGTGCCAGGACAAATTCTACCTTTGCACTAATTTTATTAGTGCTTGAAAAGATGGCAACTTCTTAAGGTTCACCAAGGCATTTCACCTTTCATCCATGAGCCAGAGCGATAACTGTTGTGAGGATTATCCCCCCATCTTATTAATGCAGGGGACAGACTCAAAACACAGTCTTAACTCACAGTTTTAAAAGGTTTATTGGACAAATCACTAAGCTGTTCTGATTCTCTTAAGAATCTTTTGTCTTTAGAGTGAAGGTAAGATAAATAAGTTTTACTTCAGATTTTTGAGATGTGAATTGTGGATGGTCTGATGGAACAGCAAGCAGGCACCCAGAGAGGCAAGGCGAGCAGCATGGAGCATGGCTATGAGTGTGGCTGGGGTCTTGAGTGAAACTTGGAGGGGATGCAGGTAAGTAAGAAATCAGGTTCACGGAGTTAACTCCAAAAAGGCAGAGGGAGAAATGAAATTAATAAATGTAAATAACTCGGATGGAAAGCAAACATGGATAGCCTAATTACCACCATGGGAGGTGTAACGATCTGACGAAGATCTGCCATACTTCCAGCCATTAAATACTCTGGATGATGAGGAGACTCAGAACAAGGAATCAGAGAGAGGGCCACGCCTGATGACCCATGGAAGCATTTTCCCACCACTTCGCCTGTGTGGAGAAAGAAAACTAAAAAATCAAGTGAGAGGAAAAGGAAGACAAACATAAAAACCCCGAGTCTTCCCAGACAAGGACACTCTCTGGAGGTGGTCCATCACACGAGCCGAGGTTTTACTGTCACTAGGGCCAAAGTGTACAGCCTCATTAGGAAACTTGCCTCATTCGACAATCATTTTCGCTACCGAGGTCACCCGAGGTAGATGTGAGTAAGGGTTGAAATGCCTGGAAACAGATCTCAAAACTGCACTGTAGGTGTCAGAAGTCACCAACTCTGTTCAACTATGATCATTCACAGTGGTCATAGATTGCCACCTTGGTCCAAAATTTGAGCACTGACATCCTTGAAAGAGTATTCTTTCTCCTTTAAACTGAAGAAGCCTCCATGACAGTTTATGTAACATACAACGTGATGCAACTGACTAAACCCACAAAATGCAGTAAACCTTAGAACCAGTAGCAGCACAGGTCAATCAGTGGAAAACTAATTTACCAGAGTTCACAATATAAAAATATTATGTCACTTATTTCCAAGTGAGTCATTTCCCCCTCTCCACTGAAAAACCGGAACTTCACACACCTGCCACGTCTCACTGCTGGTTATATGCCACTGTATGCCAGCAGTACCACTGAACTCACTTGTTAACTGAAAGTAAATACAAGTCACAGTCTCATAAAACTGGTTGAGACATTGTCACATGGTGGCTATTTTAGGCAATCCAAAAACATTCTGCGTTGTTTAAAGAGAACCTGTTACATCGAACTCCATATGTTTATTCTCACGCTGTACTGCAGTAGCGCTGCATGATTCACAGGTCAAAATGATCTTTATGTCATACTGGGCCTTCATTCAGCTGCCCTCCATCTAAGTCAGCAATCTCCTGATTATCCGAATATCAGAAATAGAAACAGCATTTGAACAGTAGGCGTATAGGGCACATAGCTTTCAAGTCTTTAGTGCTGCTCTACCATGTGGGTACTAAATTAAAAAGTCTGAATAACCCTTGAACTAACAGGCATACCCAAACTTATGACTGCACAGCTCCTATCTTTCCACAGCTGGGAGCAAAGTTGAAATATTGCAATTAGAATGAGAAAACACTGTTGAGATGTAGAAATACTGTTTAAATGCATTTAAAGCAAAAACAAGAACCACAAGAAGCTTGTGGCTTTGTTAATTAAGAATATTACAGAGGGTAATTTTTAGACTCCCTCAGCTTCATCAGTGAGATATATAGAGTCACGATTCAGAGAAAAAATATACTTACCAGCAGCATATGTCACTTTTTTTTTTATCAGAGCTGTTTTTAATAATGTGCCCTAAAGTTACTAAGATGCTGTTTATACTTTTCATGATGTAGAGCAGGGGTGTCAAACTCAAATACACAGTGGGCCAAAATTCAAAACTGGAACAACGTCGCGGGCTAACGTTAATATTTGTTGAAATATATTTATTCCTCCAGATATAAGAATGAATCTTTTCTTATGGACTCAAACACGTTTTGCTTAAAAACTGAATATGGAACAAGCAAAGCCTAATACTAGACAATATATATATTAGCTGTATAATACCAGTAGGCCAGCTCTGATAGTAATTTGGTATGGCGGGCCAGAGTTTGACACCTATGATGTAGAGGGTCAATATACATGTCCAGTGATTATTATGGAAGCTTAACGGGATTTCAGGTGGTAAAAGTCCACAAAGGAAATGTATATAAACAGATAACTCCAAGTTTCAGCACTGTGATGAGTCACTGCATCATAAGCAGGTCTGTTGGCCCTGTATACACACTTTTAGGGGTCCATTAGCGGAGCTGATCAGGTTTTCAGGTATGCAAGTGTGATCCTTGAATGACTCAGTGACCACAGATGTTAGAACTGTTGGTTTGAAGTCATTAATGCAGGGTCACATGTATGTTAATGGATTCTTTGAGGCAGTAAGCTGCAGAGCACAGAGATAGCGAGAAGCTGAATATGTTAAATAACTCATGAGCCAGTTCAGCAGCACAGTCTGATCTGCTGCTTTGTTTTTAGACAGTAGTCCAAAAGTGGCCCTTGCTGTCACCTTCCTGGGTCTGTTGACCCAGCGTTTTGAGTTTTAGTTTATTTGGATGATATGTTTGAGTTCTTTAGGGTAGCTAAGTTGTTTATTAGTTTCCCTTTGTGTCTTCTACCGCTGTATTTAAGTTTCCCTCTCCCTTTGCCCTTTGTGTTTCATGCTGCGTGTCTTATGTTGTCAAGTTTATATTGTCTTGTCTGCGTCACATGTTTCCTGTTATATTTTGAAAGTCTGTGTCCTATGTCAGTGTAGTCAGCTTTGCTTCCTTTGTCTCGTTATGTCAGACCAGTGCCAGCTCTTTCCCCATGTGTTTCCACTTCCCCCAATCACCCTTGTGTGTATATAGTCTGTGTTTCTGTTCATTCCTTGTCAGGTCGTCTGTTGTTCACTCCAAGGTTGCCATGTCATGTTTCTAAGTTTCATGTCTAGGTTTTTCCTTGTTGTTTATTTAATTCTCCCAGTTTAGGTTGATGTTAGTTTACTTCAGTTTGCCTTGCCTTTTCTTTGTACCCTTTTACCAGCCTTGTTAAACGGCTCGCTTTTTGTTAATACTCAAGCTTTGGTCCAAGTTCCTTCGTGTCTGCATTTTGGGTCCACTCTTCACAATTAATACAGTCTGACACCGCCAGACTGTGACACCTTGCTGTCTCTTCATGCCTAAAAATAAGAGAGAGTGGAGACAGAGAGGCTAACACTGCTCTTAGACATACTCCAGTCACAGCCTTGTCCTTTGCAGGTTTTTTTTTTTAGTTGTCTTAGAATTGGCCCAAAGCGTAAGGAAAAACGCTTTAACCATTTAAGGCTATGACACTTCTACTGGCTGTAATTGACAGGTACACACACTTCTGTGATTTCACAGAATGCTTGATGTCTCTGCCATCAAATTCTAACAGGCTTCTATTATGATACCTACCAATAAATCACATGTTTCCCTGAAAAGAACAGGTAAAGTGGATAGTGTGTTTTCATCTCTCGCCTCTGCCAAGTCTTTCTTTATTCACATTCATGTGTTCCAAATGTACAGAAAGTGCATCTTGGAGTTAATCTTTCACATTACCAAAATCCGAATAAAGTGGAATATAAACTCAAATAATATAAACACCAACCAGCATTTAATTTGTTAATTTTTTTCCACATATGTTGACAGGATTACAGTAATGCTGATTTGCACTTTGATAAAAGCACATTTGTGTAGTGGGAAACCCTGCAGAAATATGGCAGAGATAGCAGAAATAAGATTACAGTGACTAACTTTAAATAATTATTGGAGACACCTGCAAAATAGTCTGTGAACTTGTCAACTTATTTATATGTACAGGATTGGTGCTGTACAAACAAAACTGCTATTGCCT
The DNA here is from genome assembly GCF_963969265.1 of Rhamphochromis sp. 'chilingali'. Classification (NCBI taxonomy): domain Eukaryota; kingdom Metazoa; phylum Chordata; class Actinopteri; order Cichliformes; family Cichlidae; genus Rhamphochromis; species Rhamphochromis sp. 'chilingali'. The sequence goes on along the minus strand of NC_137948.1, from coordinate 21,365,693 downwards.
ACTAGCACTACTACTATTGACAAGTCAAGCATAGAGTGGGTCTGGCAGATGCCAAGGCAAAAACTAGATCCAGGTTCAGCAGGTTCAGACTTCCCTCTCACTGGCTACCTCCAAGGCATTTCCAAGCCAGCCGAGAGATGTACGCTCTTCAGCATATCCTGGGTGTGCCCCAGGGCTTCCTTGCAGCATAACATGATTAAAACAACTCAAATAGGAGGCACCTTGGAGGCGTCCTTGTCAGATGCCCAAACCACCTTAACTGACTCCTTTCAATGTGGAGGAATAGAGGCTCCACTCTGACTTATTCACAAATGCCAAGCTCCTCGGCCTATATTTTGCCATTTCAGTTTGTCAATCTTGTGCTCATCTCTCTCTTCACTCATGAACAAAACCTCAAATGGTCCACCTGGGATACCATGACCTCAGAATTTGAGATGCTAACTCTCATCCCATTTGATTCACCTCCAGCTTGCAAACCTCCCGAGTGTGACCTGGAGTTTGCTGCTTAATGAAGCCAACAAAACCACACCCCCAACAGGATACCAAGAGTGACACGGTCAGATGCCTTCTCCTTGACGTGGCAGTGACGGGTGTGAAAAGTGACTCTACATTTACACTTGACTCAGTAAGTAGGATCACACCATTTTGAGACTGAACAACCTCATTGATAATATCTTATATCTCTAGCAAGTTTTTGCTGTACATGAAAGTGTGGATATGATCAAAGCACCCCTCAACATCTCCACCGATAAGCTGTGCAGTATTACTGACAGAAACCGGCACAATATTGGAAGGAATCTGGAAAAGCCTGTTAGATGACGGGGGAAGCGGACTCTTCCTCTTGCAGTCTGCCATGACAACAACTTCCTCGCTCCTTTGTAGCCGTTTACTTTCAAGTACATCTCGTCTTCTTTGTTTAGTCCCAGCTTGCTTCCCACAAACAGCTCATCTTCTCACGCTACATTGCACCACCAATTCTATCAGTCGCATGTCTTGTAGACTGTGGATTAGCTCATGACCAACAAGGAGAGCAGATCCTGGACAATAGGGGTGCAACGATACTCGTATCGATATTGAACCGTTCGATACAGTGCTTTCGGTTCGGTACGCATATGTATCGAACAATACAAAATTGTAATTTATTTTATCAACTTTCCTTCTGACGATGCTGTCTGTGTTGAGCGCTCAGTGAATCTGCGTTCGACTACTCCGCCTAGGCTGCACTGTTGAGCGCAGATCCACTGAGCGCTCAACACAGACAGCATTGTCAGAAGGAAGAGCGCAGGGCAAGTTAGCGAGACAGAAGTTAAGCTCTCCTTGCAACATGGCAAATTGAACCTCCCCCACCCTCATTCAGATCTGGCGTTTGGAACTATTTTGGTTTTCATGTGACGTATGACCCTGAAGGTAAGCGCGTCATGGACTAAAGTAAAGCAGTATGTTGGATGTGCCATGCAATGCTCAGTTACATGGGTGGGAGCTAGTGTGTTAGCGCAGTTAGCTCGTTAACGTGTTGGCCGTCCAGCCCCATGCACGGGGCGATCGGCGGTAGCTAGTTAACGGAGATTTGCCGTGTTGTGGCGTTAACGTCATTTCAACGAGATTAACCTGAAAACACTAGTGGGAACACAACAAATATGACTGCACATTTATGCCGACATCATCCTAGTGCAAAGACAAGTGGAAGCAGACAAAAACAACAAGCATGCTACTAACTTTACCCGAGTCATTTAGACAGCCGTTAGCACATGATTCTCCTTATGGGGACCTGATATGTTTAATATGCTGCTGAGAATATAGCCCAGAAGAAGCGTATAGTATAGCTTTTATTTTGGAAAGAGCCATTTCTCTGTAATAAACTCTTTTCCAAAGATGAGTGATTCCTCAATCAGATACAGGGCTCGCAATATCGCTAGCCCGACGTCCCGGGGCTAGCGATTTTTCCAGTCGGGCTACCAAAATCTATCTCTGCCCTGCCCGTCGGGCTATTGTAGGAAGGAAAAATATATGTCAATGCTTTTGCATTCTTTCGGAAATGTAGCTGGGTAATTATGTCATTGGCATCGGTGAGCCACTGTCAATATGTGACATATTGAAGTCGCGTTTGAATTTGTGCTTGTTTTTTGCTTTCACTTTGCAATCGCGCGAACTGTGTATAGAGAGCGACAGCACTGATCTGTGAGTGATGATAATTTGTGCACCAATTCCTCTGACATCGTCTTATTAATCGTTAGCTTACTATGCAAACATGACAAGTGAAATCTCCGCAGCAAGCTTAAACATGTAAGAGGTTGATCGCGCAGAGAATCGCTGAGCTTATGTGAGTGCGTGTGTAAAAGCAGCAGGATATATATTTTAGTTCTGCTGAGCCAAATAAGACAGGTCAGGGTGAAGAAGTGACAGCCAAAGAAAAGCTTACCACAAAACGGAAAAGTTATGACAAATCAGACTACAAGGCAAAAAGAAAGTGCAGCTTTATGGACAAAATAATTTCTGTGGCTGCAATATGATGAGCTATATAACCAGGGGTGCACATAAGTGGTCCGCATGTGCGCATTCGCTGTCAAAATAGAAAACACGCACAAGGGTTAGGGTTAGGGTTAAATTTAAAAACTGTACTTTTGAGTTAAAATATATATTTATAATTTTAATAAATGACAAATTTAAAAAGGCATGAACATTTTTTTTTGTTCGAACCGTGACACCAAAGTATCGAACCGAACCGAACCGTGAATTTTGTGTATCGTTGCACCCCTACTGGACAAGTCCCCAAGAATCTGTACCAGGCCCTAACGTAAGGTCTGCGAACAAGTTACATTTTTCCCCGAAAAGAACAAGTAAGGTATATAGTGTGCTTTCCTTTTTTGGCTTCTGCCAAAGTCTGAAGACAAAAGCTAGTACCACACTAAACTGTCGTACTCAGGAGGAGGTGGTGCCCCCTTGTGGTGTAACTTGGGATATCACTCCATGAAGGATCTGTGAGTACAAGAAAATAATTATTAGAATATAATGTGTTAAATTTGCTTAGATGAAAGGGTCCAGCAATAGATCAGAGGAATAGGGAAGGATTTGTTTGTGTGTTTTAGTCTGGTTTAGCTGTAGGCTTGAGAGTGTGTGTGTGTAATTGTGTACAGGGAAAGGAATTTATGGACACTGGGGGTCTGCCTGTCATAAAAGGAGACCGGAAGCTACAGTTGGGGATTGCTGATGCTTGTACCTTTAATAAAAACTCATAATTATTATAACGTAGAAGCAGGTTTGCAGGAGACTCTCCACATGCTTATCTGTAAATGTAAGACAATAAGAGGCCAATGGCCCAGTGGATGCAGAGTGGAGGTCTCAGTGTTTGTAATGTTAACTCTGTTTTGTATGTTGTCAAAAGGAATTTGGTGTAGCTTGGGTGAGGAGATTACTTTTATGACCATCATGAAGTCACGTACACAGAGACACACACACAAACACAGAGTGCTTTGACTGTTACACTCACACACCCACATGCACACACACGGGTACGCACACACACAGGCACTCATGTGCTCGTGCATACACACACAAACACAGAGTTTGCAGTACACCATGAGGGTTTTATGATGGGGTCGCTTCTATAAAGCTGACTGTAACAAACAAAGGAGTGGAAGATTTGCAGAGGGACACCGGCCTTGCACATCTCCCCTTCTAGAAGATGCATGCTTAACTGAAGATGAATAAAGGTTTTGTGAAAATGACTACTGAGTCCGGTGCCGTCTCTGGATGCCTCGAGGAATAAAAAAAAGAACCGGGGTGAAACTGATTTCGTAACAGATCTATCACTGAATCCAGGAGTTAGGACCCTTATTTAACAAAATTACAAATGAAAAACATTTAACTTTTTGAGATGGCTTTGATGGACACTAGACTCCCATAATGCACTAAATAAAGGAAATTAGATGTCTAATGTTTGAAAAGCTCCAGTAATAAACATTGCAGCCATTGCCCATTTTTACAGGGAGTGACATTTTAAATCCTATCTGACAGTGAAAGCAGACATTTTTATTTCGTTCTTCTTTTTAAAAAACAAAACAAAACAATAAGAAACCTGTTGGTTGTGCCTCAGGACACACACTCAGCAAATTGTTTTTGTTTGCATTCATTTCGCATTCATGGAAACGAATTGTCACATTTTTTGGTGAGAGTGAGCACAAGTTTATAAGTAATGCATTTCCACAGGAAGCAGAAAAAGCAGGGGCCATCACCATGCCAACTAAGACAGCAGAGCTTTTTATTTTAAAAAAAAGCAACAACTGTTTTTTAATCCAAACCATGATCTTTTAACTAATAAGTTGTTTTTATTGCTTAACCCTTTAAAGCAGCGGTCCCCATAATTGTCAGAAAATTTTAATATTTTGAATCATCTGAGAAATTTCCATGAATGACTTTTCATTTGTATTGTATTTGCTACATCTGGATTTAAAAAAAAAAAAAAAAAAAATGAAATCCTTTAAAAATGTATTACGCAATTATTTGGGTTTTTCAGGAGGGGGAAAAAAAAAAATCACACTGATGATGAAGTCTCAAAAACTCACGAAAAAAAACTGTATGTATCAAATATGGTACACTAAGTGTTAAGGAGTTAAATCAAACAAGTCAACAAAAAGCAGTGTCTTTTGTTAATTTACTATTTAATAAAAATATAGGTAACATCTAATCATGAATCTTGAACTACTGACCTCAGATTTAATTAGATGGCTACTTATTAGTCTAGTCAGCATCATGGCTGAACTTCACTGTACTTCTTAAAGAAAGCAAATATGTAACCCCTGCAGCAGTTCTGTCAGGGCTCTGTGTGCAGGCAGCGTAGATGAGGACCCAAACGCAGGACTCAGAGACTGAATTGTAACTGAAAACTTCAGCTTTATTGCTGGCGAAGAAACAAAACATGAACTGAAACAATGAACCCGACGAACAGAAACACACAGGCACAATCTGAGGGTACGACACGACAGAGAGCAAAGGCAAACACAGGGCTTATATACACAGGGGAGTAATCAGGGAATGGAAAACAGGAGGGAGACACAGCTGGGAGAGATTAGGGCTAATGAGACAGGGTTGAGCGAACCTAGACACACTGACATAAGACATAATCCCTCTCTCACGCTGCTGTGGAGAGAGTGAGCAGCTTCCGGTTCCTTGGCGTACACCTGGCTGAGGATCTTACGTGGTCAGTACACACAAACAAAACAGTGAAGAAATGGTAAATGGCCTGCATTTGTATAGCGCTTTTCTAGTCCATAGGACCCCAAAGCGCTTTACACTACATTCAGTCATTCACCCATTCACACACACATTCACACACTGGCGATAGCAAGCTACATTGTAGCCACAGCTGCCCTGGGGCACACTGACAGAGGCGCAGCAGCGCCTCTTCTTTCTCAGGAGACTGAAAAGATTCGGCATGAGCCCCCGCATCCTCAGGACCTTCTATCACTGTGCCATTGAGAGCATCCTCACTGGATGCATCACCACCTGGTATGGCAACAGCACCGCCTACAACTGCAAAGCTCTCCAGCGAGTAGTGCGGTGCTCTGAACGGATAATTGGAGGTGAGCTTCCCTCCCTCCAAGACATCTACAGGAAGCGGTGCCTGAGGAAAGCGGGGAGGATCATCAAGGACTCCAGTCACCCCAGCCATAAACTGTTCAGACTGCTTCCATCAGGAAGGAGGTTCTGCAGCATCCGGTCCCGAACCAGCAGACTGAGAGACAGCTTCTTCCATCAGGCCATCAGACTGCTGAACACGTCATAGACACCTCAGCTTCACTACTGGAACTTTAACATTATGCACTCCATACTGTACAGTAACACCACTGTTTTGCACGTGTCTCACTCTGTATATTTTATTTTATTTATATATTCTATTCATTGTTTACTCTATTTAATTTGTAAAATATGTGTACACACACACACACACACACAGAAAAATATTTAGTATACACATCCAGAAATGCATATACTATTATATATTGTACATATATTTATTAGTTTCAGATGTAGCCATTCTTGTATTTTGCTTGTTTACATTATTGTATTTTGCACAACTCTGTTGCTTGTGAAGCTCGCACACAAGAATTTCACTCACATGTGCTGTACCAATGTACCTGCACATGTGATGTGACAATAAAAGTGATTTGATTTGATTTGAAAATAAAACAAGAAATAATTCACAAAGACGCCGACTAAGAAACACGGACTTTACACGGGCAGAGCTAAACCTAAACCCGAATAAGCTGGAACATACTAAATATCATCATCATCATCATCATTGCCTGACGATAGATCAAGAAAATAACCAAAAATCAAACCAAAACATGAGAACTCAAAATGCTGGATCAAAATGACCCAGAACTGTGATAAGTTCCTTGTCATTTGACCACTGGGCTTTTTAGGCTGGGGTTTGTCCAATATAGCTTGAAATGCATTTCCTGAAAGTGACTCGTGACAAGCCTTTGAATGCTGGGTCCTTATTCTTCTGTGTTTGTATGAATGAAGTCTTCAACAGGGTCTCTCTGATATTTCACTTTTGACAGCTTTCCTTTTGTTTCTAGAAACATTTGTTGTTGTTCTTGTTGTTGGTTTTGCCTTGGAGACCCCTAGGGGTTTTTTGTTATGCTTTTTCTTGTTTTGTTTTTTTTGCTTTCATATTTGTTCATGATCATTTTCTTACATGTTTTTGTTAATTGGCATTTTCTGAAATAAAACAATAACAGAGTTGGTGGTGAATTAGGATCTGTTATGTTAAGTCCTGCAACACACTGGAATCCAAGTTAAGGACTTAATAGTCTGCTATACGGTGTCCTGTATGGGCCAGCTTTGACCCATGAGCCACAGTTTAAATCAAATTTATTGATTTAAATTTGACTGAGCTGCGAGTAAATATTGTAGTAGGTAAGTTTGACTAATTGACTAATTGGTTGTTGTTTAAAATACCAGCATTTGCTGGAGAATTTTCAAGGTTCAGTCTGCGCTATAGAAACTAACAACGCTCTGTGCTTAAAATTCCCAGAAATTACAGTTCAGTTTGTTCATTTCGACCTTTTGCAGCTATTTTGAGTCAACTGTGTAAACATTTTTAGTTACAAATGTCAAATGCTTGAGCACTATCATTAGGGATGCAACGATACCAATTTCTTCAAACCGATACGATACCGATCCTTGGATGTGAGTACTTGCCGATACCGAGTACATAAAATGATACGTCTACCACACACACACAGAAAAATGCAATGAATTGGAAGACAGATTTTATTTTATTCTCTGTCAATAAAAAATATTAATAAAAATGACCACAGAAATTACATTTCAAGCGAAAAATAAACACTTCTCTTAAATTATCGCAGTGTCCACATTGTAAACAAACAAACAAAATAACTAAAGTGTTTTGCAGCCTCCATTTTTCAGAGGGACATAACATTAATGAACCTATTGCAGAGTATCCACATTTTAATTTAAAAAAATAAAATAACTGAACTCCTTGGGTCTCTTTCCCTCTTTCAGATTGAAAAATAAACACTTATGTTCAGAATAAAACAAATAAAACTTAGGTTTCAGAATAAAATAAACACTTTTGTTAAGTTATTGCACAATGCCCATATTATATCCAAACAAAATAACAGTGAACTATGTGGCACTGTCTACAGCTTTCAGATTCACATAACATTAATGAACCACCTATTGCAGAGTGTCCACATTTTCATCAAACAAAAAAAACTTCAGTCAGCAAGCAATGGTGTGACCTCCGAACTAAACTGTTTTTGGGAAAGTGAGAGGCAGGTTATTTTTGATGAAAATAATCATCTCTGCATGATCAGCTGTGAGCCTGTTTCTGCTTTCATTCACAATGTGTGACACTGAGCTGAACAGCCTTTCACTATCTACACTTGTGCATGGTGCTGAAAGGTATCTGCCCGCCACTTTAGCCAGGTTTGGTAACCGCACTTTATTAACCATCCAGTATTGTAGAGGTTTGTCTTCTCGTAAAATTGCGGCATCTCCAAGATATGTCTCTAACTCTACAGTAGAACCTACCGCAGCTCTGCCCACCGATGCGAATGCCTGCTCATCTGCAATTTCATCAAACATGCTGTCCAGACTAGTTGTGGGCTGGTCACTGCGTGCTTTTCCTGAAGGTGGTTCATTCAGGTCATGATCCTCCTCTCCAGGCAACCTTAGCAGCTCAAGTTTTAGCATCTCCTTGGCATTTGCAGCAGTTGTGGTGCTGGAGAAAAAACGATTTTTATATCTAAAACAGAGAAAGAAAAAAGTTAGCTGACAATAGGTTTGCTCACCATTTTTTTTTGCAGTAACAGTTACATACACAGTCATATTCACATACAGTCAAACAGTTACACACACACACACACACAGGCACAACACTCACCTGGGATCGAGTAGCGCGGCGATGCTATAGAGTGGGTCTTCCTCCACATCAGTGAACCGTGTCCTGACAGCTGCAGCCAAGGTTCCCTTCATTGCTTTGATCCCATGGTCCTCGCCAGTCTCCCTTGTTAGAAATCTGTGGAGCACAGTGACGGCTGGAATGACGTCTGCAGCCATGGCATCTGCAGAGCTGACTTTTCGAGTTAACTCCTCGAATGGACCCAGAACAGATATCACCTTCTCCAGCAGTGTCCACTGGTGAGCCGTGAGCATATCAGGGAGTCCATATTCAGACACAAATATTCCCAGAGCCCGTTTCTGCTCGATCAATGACTGTATCATATAAAAGGTGCTGTTCCAGCGGGTCTGCACGTCTTGCTGGAGCCGCTTCGCGGGCTGGTTGATCTGTAATTGAATGTCCTCCAGATGGGAGCTGGCCAGAGCAGAATGTTTAAAATGTCCAACTATTTTGCGGCCAACTGCCACCGCATCAGCAACACTCTGTGACAGAAGGCCCTTATGAACAACCAGCTGGAGAGTGTGAGCAGTACAAGGTAGGCTGGGCAGCTCAGCATAACTCATGGCCTTTATCATATTTCTTGCGTTGTCCCGGAGCACTATGTGGACGGACGTCTTTGGTATGTCCCAGGTTTAAAGCATACTATCGAAAGCAGTTGCGATGTTTTGGCTGGTGTGCGAGCCCCTGAACGACCTTGCATGTAGTGTTACTTGATGACGAACAAACTTCTCATCAATCCACTGCGCTGTTAAACTGAGGAGCGACATCGGGGACACACTGCTTGTCCAAATGTCGGTAGTGAAACTTAAGGCTGAAACCTCCTGCAAGAGGTTATGCACGTGTTTTTTTACCTCTTCAAAAAGTTTTGGCAGCATTACGTCCGTGATGGCTGGGAATCTCATATCGCGGCTCGAGTATGCTGAGAAGACGGCGAAATCCTACGTTTTCTGCGACCGACAGTGGCTGGTCATCCAGAGCGATAAAATGAGTCCGAGCCTCTGTTATTTTAACTGCTCGTGGATTTTCTCTTGACATTTTTCATCGCTTTTCCAAAACCCGAGTTGAAGTGGGCTGTTCTGGTCTTGCGTTAGCCTTAGCAAACTCGGTGTACTCCAGAGCATGATGTGTCCTCAGGTGTTTTATTAAATTGCTTTTATTGAACGATGTACTCTCCTTCCCTCCCCTGGACATCTTACTGGTACACAGTTTGCACTCGGCCTTGCTTCTGTCATCTTCACAAATTTTGAAGTAAGTCCACACTGCTGACATTTTGTTTAGCGTAGCTACAAGAGCCGCCAGTCTCACTCGCCTAACCCCCTGGCGACATGTCCCCCTAGCGGCCAATCTAAAAAATTACCACAGAAAGTACAGGCCACCCTCTGATTCATGAAGTAAGTTGGTATCGATTCATGGTATCAGTTAACTTTTGCGAGTATGAGTACACGCACATTTTATGGTATCGGCCCGATACCATATAATGTGCATCGGTATCGCTGCATCCCTAACTATCATACATTTTCTTATGAAACAGCAAAGAGGTAGACTTAAAAATCTAAGAACTATTCCTCCAACGCTGGAAAATACTCAAAATAGAGAAGGGAGGCAGAAAACACAGTTATGAATCAGAGAGCCCAGATCAACGGGGCCAGATCAAATTGTTACCTGCGCATAGTTAGCTTTCCTGAGTCAGCACTGGAGCAGACACAGTGAGAAGAAGCTCTCAAGTATCTACCACAATGAAGCTAAAAAGGTCACTAATTATTTAAACCAACATGAATGAGAAGTTATTTAAGTACAACACAAGGCTCACAGCCTCTAATTTTGAGGCAAGCGTGAATTTTCCTTTGAAACTTAAAACATGTGTTACTAGAATTAAAAAAAACCTCCCATGGTACATCAGTAAGCTTAAGGTACAAGGTACTAAATCATGATTATCCAACACTAAAGCTGCAATATGTAAAATAACGATTGGTTTGTTTGTTTTTTTGTTCTGGGAGCTGTTCAAGGTGTGTACTTTTTCTTGTTTTGAGTCGTGCAAGGTAATGTCAAGAAAGTTTGAAGCAATTCCAGACACATCTGTAAAGATTACAGTATAGAAGCTGCAAGGTTGTTGGATATATCAACTTCTTCATAGAAGTGTGTGGCAGTGTGTGGTTGGTGGCCCGGCTGCATGGGAGGAGTGGAGTAGCAGGTTCAGGGCGTGGTGTCAGGTGAGGCTGATCTTCACAGCCACCTGCACGACCCCACAGCCAGGTAACTACAGCCTGGCCCCACGCTGGGGGAGACTCGGCTGCTCAACACAGTGGTCCTTGAACAGTTTGTTGAGTGACTCCCGGTCAGGACAGTGGAATGGTTCCGTTGTCACAAGCTGGCAAGCCTCAAAGTTGTGTTGACACTGGCAGATGACCACCTGGTGGAGTGGCCACCAGCGGGCTACCGATTAGTCCTGGTTCCAGGACCAGAGCACTTGTGCTGAAAATGCCTGTAAATGGAGCTGGGAAAGGTGTTCCAAGTCACTAGACCTCCGAAACCCTTGCAAAGTCCAGGACACGCATTATGCATACCGGTAAGGTGCCAAGGGGGTGCACGTCAAGCTATGGTGGATTCAAGCTGTATGCAAACCCTGGTCCACCAAACCCTGCTTCATCCAGGGGCATTGCTGTAGGCAGAGTAGGTAGAGGTTTGATGCGTGCATGGGGACATCCACAAATATCTCTTGGTTCCACTGGAAATTAGGTGCATAGAGTGAAGGCTCTGGTTAGTTTGCGCCTGATACACTTCTTAATTTTGGGAACAGAATGGCCCAGGTACAGTAGGTTAATGGGACAGTGTGTCAGGGTGTGTTTACAGTGGGCAGGGACATGCAGGGTTGCTTTGTGTTATTTCTGGTGGATTATGCAACATGATATCCTGAAGAGGTGCCGCTGCACACCAGTTCTGGAAAGAGTGTGGCGCAGACACTGTTTCAGGCCATCTCCTGAGTCGGCATCCCGAAAGAGATACTGACTTACCAGGGCACACCGTTCATGTCTCACACAGTAAAAGAAATCAACATGTAGCCAAGTACAGGACAGGGTAGGGGAAGTTAAAGTAAGATGGAGAGAATGGGCCAATAGCTAGATTCGGATAAAGTGAGTTGCGTGGAGAAGAATGACTGGAGCCACAGGTAAAGTTGCTATGAATTGTATTAAACTATTTAGCAACAATTTAACAGCATTTCATAAACAGGAATGAAAACATAAAATAAAATACAGTGACAGCAATAATAATAACAATCAGAATCCTATCTGAGCTCAGATATGTCAGTCTTGCCGGAGTTAATAGTCAGTGTTCAGTCAAGTCAAATCCAATAGGTCAAAAGTCTGTGATTGGTGCAATTTCGTCCTACCGCACTGTTGCAATTGTTTGTGAGAGAAGAGCAACCTGCCCTTCTGGGCCAACTCGGAATGGCTGCGGTTCGGTTCAAAGGGAAAGGCTCGCCATCTTCCTCGTCAGGAAGAAATCCAGGTCTCACGATCCCATAAAAGACCTAGCCAGCACACTTCTAATGTTCAACTCTCAGAGAGGATCTTGTCCACTTCATCCGCTCCCGTGCAGATCTCGATGGTTTCAAAGTCCAAAATGTTCACAACAAATCAGGTCCGTTTCTTCAAGGTCCATGCAGATCTCCGGTATGGATATTTGCTCAATTTATCAAGTTAATAGTTATTTTCCAGCAACAAGCTTGGCGTTGAAAATCAGCGATGGTCTCGTGCACCTCCGTCTCTCTCTGTGTCTGAGCACATGTGACGGTACAGAGCAGGGGAAGGCGGGGCTTGTTCCTTCCTAACCAGTAGGGGTGTTAAATATACTCTTTGGGGTTTTATTCTTATATTTATATTATTTATCTTTTACTATTGATTTACTTTAGCTCAACTCACTGATTAACAGAGTAATGATAAATCCCAATTAACAATAACATGTTGTAGTGCATTACTGACTCGTGTAAACTCACTGGGTTACAAACAGTTGCTGGGAATTAAATCTATTTGGACTACCCTGAGACTGACAGGCTGGTGGAGCGGCTGAATAAGACGTTAAAATCCATGATTCGTAAGTTCAAGAAAGAGATTCAATATAAGTCCTGGACCTGAGAGCAAAGCTGCACACGTTGGGAAGGTTATCACAAGAAAATATTTGTTCCAGGCCCAGGAATGTCAGCAGCACCTGTACAATAGAGGGGCTAAACTCACAAATTTCACCGGGAGAAAAAGTGCTTGTATTACTCCCTCCTTCTAGCTCAAAGTTGCTCGCCAAGTGGCAAGGACCCTTCGTGGTCACACAGCTAGTGGGGGACGTTGACTGTGAAGTCGTACGGTGAGATAGGGAGGAGTCACACAAATATATATCACCTCAACCTCCTTAAAGTATGTAGTGAGCCTGAAACTACTTCTTCAGTGAGCCTGGTTAAGGACGGTATGCTCACGGCCCAACAGGTTAAGCAGGTTCTCTAGAGAAGCAGTTTCAGGCTTTCTCTATGTTTTAAGGAGGTTGAGGTGATATATCTGTGTGATTTGGGGCCGAAGGTGCCAAATTCCACCATTCCTGCCTCCCTCCATTGTGATGATCATTTCGTACAGGCCCAGAGAGTGGATGTTTCTGCATTACAACAGCGGTTTGCAAATGTGTTCTCCCCCTTGCCTTCTCTGTACAAATCACATAGAGCACCATTTTTAAAAGCAAACCCTGGTGTGACGGTGCGTTCACGGCACAACAGGTTACCTGAGCACAAAAGACAAATTGTGCAAAAGGAATTGGCTGAAATGCTAAAGCTAGGAGTAATAGAAGAGACACACAGTGTTTGGTGTAGCCCCATAGTTCTTGTGGTGAAGAAAGATGGGCCTATATGGTTCTGTGTTGACACTGCAAGGTGAACGAAGTGTCACAGTTTGATGCTTATCCCATGCCCCGGGTCAACGAGCTCCTGGACCGGTTAGGCACTGCTCGTTTTTTCACAACGCTGGATTTAACCAAGGCAGATTCTCTTATCTAACGGTCCAAGGAAAAAACGACCTTCTCCACTCTGTATGGTTTGTACCAGTTCGACACACTTCCGTTTGCCTTGCTCAGAGGTCCTGCCACCTTCCAGCGCCTCATGGACAGGGTGCTGTGTCCACAGGCTACATATGCTGCTGCCTACCTGGATGACGTTATCATCCACAGTGACACCTGGGTGGAGCATATGAAGCGGTGGCTGCCGTCCTGGAGTTCCTGAGGCAGGCGGGGCTCACGGCCAAACCAAACAAGTGTGCAGTGGGACGGAGGGAGGTACAGTATCTGGGGTACCACTTGGGGAGCGAGCAGGTGCGTCCGTCATTATTCTACGGTGCTGGCCTTCCAGCTCTGTTTGGATCACTCCCCACTGCAATGGCTCCATTACATAAAGGATGCTAATGCCTGGATCACACAGTGGCATCTGGCTCACCAGCCTTTTAAGTTCAAAGTGGTCCATAGGCCAGGGGCAGAGGTGGTCATTTCCGCTCTCGCTGGAGGGGGAGAATAGGCTAGGCCGGATCGGTCCGCAGCCTAAGTCAGGAAGTGGGGGTGTGGTTGGTGGCTCGGCTGCAGGGGAGGAGTGGAGCAGTGGGTTCAGGGTATGGTGTCTGTCCAGGACCTTTTTTTTCCACAAGAAGCTCATAGTTTCTTTGAGTATTTCATAACAGTGAAAGGAGTAGTGGAGGGACATCGCAAGTGATTAAGCTAAGAAAACCTTTTTACTTCAGTCTCTCAGCAGACACCAACTTTCTGTTCATATCTGCATGCTCACAGAGTTTTTCTAAGTTTTACTTTGCTTCTAAGTTATAATTAATATTTTCATATTTTGTAAGATGAAAAAATATTACATTTTTAAATCAAATGTATGCTACTAATGAAACCGCACCACAAAAAATAACTGGGCAGTAAAATCTCTGGTGAGCCTCAGGCTAAAATCCTGGCATGAGAACTGCAGACTATTTTGTTGGATGAGGTTGATGTTCTGTCCTCTGTTCAGATATGGGTTTGAAAAGACGAGGGAGAAAAGCTGTAATAATAAGCAAACCAAATTCGATTGTATCCTGTACGGACTCTTGGTTCCTCTGGCACAAAGCACTTGGATTTAGTCTCTTTTTTCTGCAGTTTTCACTTAATAAGCTTTGCCTGGGGTGCTACATACTTCTTTTTTTCCTGTTTGTATTTGCACCGCCAATAGGAGTGATAGCTAAACGCGACAGAGGAGGACATGGCAGGAACTGTGTGTTTGCTGTGTGTCATGGGTTTGCGTTTCTGACAGAAAAATTCGAAAAGTTAAGCCCAGTTGTTTCCTGCTGTCACAAGCCTGACATATGTAAAATTATGGTTATTGCACTAACTTTGAGGCACTGACAGAGCAGTGGAGCTGATAATACACAAAATCAGTGTGATATGACCATATTTAGTCTATTCCAGTAGTCATTGGGCAAGAGACATGTACATACTGGACGAGTCACCAATCTTTTGCAGGAAAGACAGACAGCCATTCACACCTATAGTCAGCCAAACCCATGTGTGTCTCTGAACTGTGGCAGGAAGCTAAAGTACCAACCCACAGTGTAAACTCCACACTGAAAGGTTTCAGACTGGATTTAAACCAAGGAGCTTCTTGCTGTGCTAACCGCTCCACAACAACTAGTCACTTTGTGAATATTCTTCTCTCCTAGATATTCCACAATAACAATGTTTGTTTCCACAAACAAAAAGTGCGGTTATCAGCGTTTAGGAACCACAGAACATCAGGTGTGAATATCAGTAGATTTTTTTTCTTTAGGACACACAAATAATAAACAGCTTTCTCTAATATTTGGCATGTGCAGTTATTTATGAATCCATAATAAAATGATATGACGGTGCAGTTTAAAAATAATCTAGTTGTAATGCCACAACAAGTTGTGAATGGCTTATTTGCGCTCCGCCCTCTAGGATCAGCTGGTTGTTGGTTCCAAACACCTGTTGCCAACAGGTTGCAGAGTGCTCTCTGCTGGACAAACTATGCAACCTTAACACTCATGAGATGGTTAAAAGGTGTTTCTTTCCCGTCTTTACTTTTTTCAGTTTTTATTTGCGTCTGTTATAAATTCAGATACCTACTGAGCAGCTCCTGTAGGTGTAATGTGTAGGTGGCTAAGAACAATGGTAGTTTCTACAATTACAGATAAAAGAACTATAAAAAAGGCCTTGCTTGTTCTGTCTTCTGTATGATAGTTCTTATTGCTTATAAGCAACCCCGATGCTATATTCGTTTAATTTTAAAGACTTCGCACTCATCATCCCTTTTCCTCCTCTTCTCCCACTGATGGCTCCGAATGTTGCAGCAGATCGTTTTTGGTCAATTTTAATCCTAATAAAACCTGCATTAAGAAAAACGTATTTCTGTCCTCGTGCTGCTGGTGAGAAAGCCACATTTAATTTTAACTTTCAACAGTCCATGTCACTGTTGAATAATCACACCATGTAAAGCAGTTTATCTAATGCAGGTCAGATGACGTCATTTATTTGACTGATTTCCCAGGTAAGCACCAAGAGGTGGCCAAAGCAACTGGACCTTTGAGAAACTGCATTATTGAAAATTGTGAGTCTTCAGAAGAAAAGATATGAACTCCCCTGCAGCCTGACATTTTCAAAAAGCTCCTCTCTGCATGTCTACTGCGTTACTGTGTTATTTATGACTAATCCAACAGTCTACAAGTGGGGCAGATGTATATAGGTGCCACCTGAGCAAAATTGACCAGGCAATTTAGATGTTTTGTCTTCATTGAGACATTCCTCTAAAACAAGAGGCATGTTTTGCTTTCTTTAAATAAATTGACTAAATTCGCTGCCTTATTGAAATTCAAACAAAACAAACCCCCTCTTAACACCAATGCAGCTATCAACAATGTATGCTCTTCCACAGCAACACCTCACTTTTCTTTCATTTTACTTCTGAAATACATTCTTTTAAATATGTTCTGAATATCAGAGATTTAACAACCTGCATCAAACTAAATAAAATATTGATTTTTCTGCTCATGGCATCTCCACTCCACTCCCCCTTGCCTTTCTACCACAGTCAGTTGCTGAGGAGCTGAGATTCTCATTAATGCTGCTGCGCTGCCTGAGTATATGTCATTTTGCCGTGGATGTTTTACTTTATTTATGCCTTGGAATGCATAGTAGCATTTGGGATATTAAAAGTTTGGATAAAATCTTGTGTTGGGTCAAATACCAACCCAATCAAAAACTTGTGACTTGGAACAACAAAGAAAATAATGTGCATATCTGTAATTCAAATCAACTCTGAATTGCATGATCACACCGACAACACAACATGTAACAATGCTGCGAGCCTTCCCAGACCATAGAAAGTTGAAAAACTTTAAGTCACAAAGGGCAAAGGAACTACTAGTGACACAATGTGGGCAGGGCACAAGATAAACTTTTCCATCTTCCAGGCAAGTGATTGAAACATCCACCAATGAGAGCACAGAATGCTGTTGAAATTTGACCTGGTAGTAAACACATTTGACTCACCTGGGCATTGTAAAGCCTTTGGATCACATCTGTCCATTTGGTTGTCCCATTGAGTGGAGGTCAATGGGAAATTAAAATTCAAATATAAATAAATATACACTTAAGAGTCTTTGATAAACTTCCCATCCGAGAATTACTATTTTTGCAATTTTTGTGGGAAATCATCAAACAGTTTATGTACATGCATGCAAATTAATTCAGCCTCACTATAAATGTGTTGGAACTGACATTTATGAGAGATGTGAGTTTGCTGGTCCTGAAAGATTTCAGCTCAGATTTAAAAAATAAATATAGAGTTTTTAACAAGATATGGATTGTAATATACAGTGGGGCAAAAAAGTATTTAGTCAGCCACCGATTGTGCAAGTTCCCCCACCTAAAATGATGACAGAGGTCAGTAATTTGCACCAGAGGTACACTTCAACTGTGAGAGACAGAATGTGAAAAAAAAAAAAAATCCATGAATCCACATGGTAGGATTTGTAAAGAATTTATTCGTAAATCAGGGTGGAAAATAAGTATTTGGTCAATAACAAAAATACAACTCAATACTTTGTAACATAACCTTTGTTGGCAATAACAGAGGTCAAACGTTTACTATAGGTCTTTACCAGGTTTGCACACACAGTAGCTGGTATTTTGGCCCATTCCTCCATGCAGATCTTCTCGAGAGCAGTGATGTTTTGGGGCTGTCGCCGAGCAACACTGACTTTCAACTCCCGCCACAGATTTTCTATGGGGTTGAGGTCTGGAGACTGGCTAGGCCACTCCAGGACTTTCAAATGCTTCTTACGGAGCCACTCCTTTGTTGCCCGGGCGGTGTGTTTTGGATCATTGTCATGTTGGAAGACCCAGCCTCGTTTCATCTTCAAAGTTCTCACTGATGGAAGGAGGTTCTGGCTCAAAATCTCACGATACATGGCCCCATTCATTCTGTCCTTAACACGGATCAGTCGTCCTGTCCCCTTGGCAGAAAAACAGCCCCATAGCATGATGTTTCCACCCCCATGCTTCACAGTAGGTATGGTGTTCTTGGGATGCAACTCAGTATTCTTCTTCCTCCAAACACGACGAGTTGAGTTTATACCAAAAAGTTCTACTTTGGTTTCATCTGACCACATGACATTCTCCCAATCCTCTGCTGTATCATCCATGTGCTCTCTGGCAAACTTCAGACGGGCCTGGACATGCACTGGCTTCAGCAGCGGAACACGTCTGGCACTGCGGGATTTGATTCCCTGCCGTTGTAGTGTGTTACTGATGGTGACCTTTGTTACTTTGGTCCCAGCTCTCTGCAGGTCATTCACCAGCTCCCCCCGTGTGGTTCTGGGATCTTTGCTCACCGTTCTCATGATCATTTTGACCCCGCGGGATGAGATCTTGCGTGGAGCCCCAGATCGAGGGAGATTATCAGTGGTCTTGTATGTCTTCCATTTTCTGATGATTGCTCCCACAGTTGATTTTTTCACACCAAGCTGCTTGCCTATTGTAGATTCACTCTTCCCAGTCTGGTGCAGGTCTACAATACTTTTCCTGGTGTCCTTCGAAAGCTCTTTGGTCTTGGCCATGGCGGAGTTTGGCGTCTGACTGTTTGAGGCTGTGGACAGGTGTCTTTTATACAGATGATGAGTTCAAACAGGTGCCATTCATACAGGTAACGAGTGGGGGACAGAAAAGCTTCTTACAGAAGACGTTACAGGTCTCTGAGAGCCAGAGATTTTCCTTGTTTGAGGTGACCAAATACTTATTTTCCACCCTAATTTACGAATAAATTCTTTACAAATCCTACCATGTTGATTCATGGATATTTTTTTTACATTCTGTCTCTCATAGTTGAAGTGTACCTCTGGTGCAAATTACTGACTTCTGTCATCATTTTAAGTGGGGGAACTTGCACAATCGGTGGCTGACTAAATACTTTTTTGCCCCACTGTATTTAACCACTTAAGTCAGGAAGAGTGAGTGCCTACTTTGTAAAGAGTAGAGTGCTGTGTTTAAGCATTACAGTTTGAATTTGACTGATGCAGAGCGAAAACGCACATCTGACCATTTGCTAGCAATGCTGCAAGTGCAGCAAGGACTTTTCACCAAGCTTTACAAATCCAGGAATGGAGGAGTGGAGACCAGCTTTGTGATTTCCCACAAACCCACCGTAAGCCACAGTGAGACAAAAGAAGCATTTGATAATGTGCCCCTCTCCAGGTGAACCGTAACAAGTTTGATTGAGGATTTTATGGGAAATGTGGAGTGAAAAATAACACTTTTTACTCTTTTTATCCTGGGCTGTGACACAGTCCAGTTACTCGTCTTTGCACTTGGGATAACAGAGTTTGGGATTATGGAAGAGCTGGCAGCAATGCATGGAATGAAAGGCACTAAAATCTGACAGGAAAAATAGCAGTAGCACTTTGTATCACAATAGCCCTGCCAAGTATATAAAATTTGATACATTTCTTTTTGTGAGCTTTCAAGACCTCTATATCGTCAGTGTGATTTTTTTTCCCCAGAAAAACCTCAATAAATTGCACCAAAATTCCAAACATAGCAAGGACAATACAAAATAAAAATCATACATGTAAAATTACTTTTTTTATTTAGAAAGTTCAATAAACATTACAGTTTGAAAAAATAGAAATACCACACACACACACACACACACACACACACACACACACACACACTAATTGCCCTTCATAGATAAACTTTATTGTCTGCTTCTTTGATTTATTATAGCAAGTAAAATAAATATAAAAATAAAGACTGAGACACAAACTGAGCCTCATGGGGTCACAAACTAGTGTACTCTTAATGTTGATTCCAGAAAAAATTGAAGGTTTTGTGAAGGACATTCAGCAGGAAGTCTGTTCCAAATCAAATATGCGAATCCATCGACTGTGGTTACCACTTGGGGAATAGGGAGCACCCGAAAGTACTAGTGATAATAAAAGTGGAGTAATTGTCTCATGTGCTCACAATATGAAAATGGTGACTTCCCAGCATATAATTTTCTGTCTTTACTATGCTTTATACTCAAATACTTTTCACCAACTGTTGCTGTTTTACCATTGCTTTTGTGCATCATAGAACTCACAGAGACTCTCTGAAGCTCCTAAGTATCCTTAAAATTTGAAAAATTGCACAGATTCATCCCCCCAACTCCCTTATAGACAAACCTGTCGTCGGTCCAGCGCGATGGCGGTGAGCGTGAGGGTGGAGACGTGCAGTGAGCAGTACTGTACAAAGCGACTGATGTGGCACATAGTTCTTCCAAACACCCAGGTGCTGTTCACAAAGCGGACCTAAAGGAGTGCACACACACAGGGCAGGCCAAAATGAGAAATGTCAACGGTCTCATCAGGTAGACACACTGGGAGGAACGTCAACTTTTAAAACTGCAAAAATGAGAAGTACTCTAAGAGCAGCCTAACATGGCTGCTCTTAGAGTACTTCTCTAGAGTACTTCTCATTATGATTATAATGATTAGCAGCAGAGGTGTGGACTCGAGTCACATGACTTGGACTCGAGTCAGACTCGAGTCATTAATTTTATGACTTTAGACTTGACTTGAAAAAATGTTCTAAGACTTGTGACTTGACTTGGACTTTTACACCAATGACTTGGGACTTGAATTGGACTTGAACCGGTTTACTTGAAAAGACTTGATATTTTACCCCAAATATAAAATTTAACATGCATATTATATAGAGATTGAAAATGTGACGTCATTCAGGGGTAGAACCGCAAAGGATTCTGGGAACTCGTGGCAAGCGGTACTAGCGCACGCAGGCTTTCAATTAAAATCAGTTATACAGCGATAAAAAGAAACACAAAAATGTCAAGAAGCCGATGTATTATTAACTGCAATAGCCGGTCGCATGACAGCCACGGGAAGCCGACGGGTAAAGAGATCGGTTGTTATCGGATTACGTCGTTGAAGAGAAATTGTTCGAGCCATGTTTCCGAAGTAACAAAGATGCGACGGATGGCCTGGATTGCAGCCATTCAAAGACCAAATATAACGTCCCAGAACACTCCAGCTCACAGGTTAGTCTGCTCCAAGCATTTACACGAAGGTCAGTGTTTTTTAGTAGTTAATACGTCATTTTCATAACATAATTGGTGATATAGGTTACAAGCAAGTCTGGCGCTGAACAGAAATTGTCGCGCTATGCTCCTTTATTTATTGTGCATAAATAGTGAATTGTCCTGACACAATATTGCGTTTCGCTTCTGTTATTATGGTACATTGACAAAAACATATGCTTTTATTCACAGGATAAAACAGGTTTTTTGTATCACTAATTGCCCAGTACGATTACAGCATACAGTATTATTGTCACTGCTACATTTCTGTGATGCTACCAGAAATTATTTCCACTACTAATTAATTACCGTTGAGCTCAAAGGTTATATTAATAAACGGTTAAGGAATGTGTATTTATGAAGACGATTTGTGAGACTGGTAAACTTATGATACGTACGATGGTCTTTCGTTCTACACGGTGCATTTCAAGGTCCTGTACCCATCCGTCGGTAAACTGTACCTGGGCTTGTTGCAGTGACCTGAAGTTACTAAACTTCATGAGTGTATGCACTCACTCCAAGAACCGTATGATTATAAATATGCATATAAATATGCTACGATGAGATAGCTGACTTCATCTAACTAGCAAATGTTGTCCAGGCTACGTTGGTGATACAGTTTTTTTTTAATATGTATGATATTTTTGTCATGCGATTTTAAAGCCGGTCCTACAACCGCATCCAAGAATAACATGCAGCTTATCTCAGAACTGTCGGTGAAAATTATTCTTGGAGCTAGGTTTAATTGAGCTGCATTTTAAAGAGGTGCAATTTCACAATTTGTGTATATTTTCTAAGTTCACTATTTTGTCATGTGTTGAGAAAAACACAGATTTTAAAATTACATGGTCTAATATTTACATTTAGCATAACTGCAACATTATTTTTTCGTTTTTTGTTTTTTTAAAGACTCGAAAGGACTTGAAATTCAAAGTTTCAGACTTGTGACTTGACTCGGACTTTTACACCAGTGACTTGAGACTCGACTTTGACTTGCCTGACATTACTTGAGACTTGACTTGAGACTTGAGGATAAAGACTTGAGACTTACTTGAGACTTGCAAAACAATGACTTGGTCCCACCTCTGATTAGCAGCCACTAAACAGACATGCGCTAACTATGTTCATACTCCAGTTCCCACAGCAACAATAAGCCTTAACTCTAAGTAACAGCTCTGGAATACTAGTGCACCAATGAGACAAATCAGAATTATTAGTAATTTTCTTGCAGTTCAGTGTAGACCCCTAAAAATAGTGTATGCCATGTGGGGAACATTTTGCTTTGTTATAGATTTTTTTCCATTGGAGGCTTTCATAGCATAGCAACCTTTTACACTGCTCTGATTCAGGTGAGGAAATGTCAGCAAAGATGGGAGCAATTTTAGACGCACCTGTAACACAAGATTACAGTTTATAGCCTGCACTGTCAGACATCCCCACTTGAGGTATGCTCCTGCTTCTTCTAGTGTTTATAATCACAGTTACAGTGACACATGCTGTACAGGTCATGCAGGATACAGCCATCGTGTTAGATTTTTCGGCACATATGATCAAATGTTCTAAATAGCCTAAGTGCACTATTTCAAAAAGTGCTGAAAGAAAATCTGTCGGAAAGAGAGAGAGAGAAGGTGGGGTGAGGGTGTGTGAGGCAGGAGTTGTTTAGTGATCCTTGGGGTAGGTAAGAATGGAGAGTAATATTGAGTTGCCTGGCATGCCACAGAGGGCTCATTCAAGGTGAAGCTTTTTTCTTTTTCTTTTTTATCTCCGTAATAACACATGCCAGTCCTCAAACTGGAGCTGCTGCTCCAGCCCCACTAATACACAAACACCAAGCTTTCTCTTTCTCTGTCATTTGCAGCTACAGTGCCTTGAAAGATTATTTGTCCCATTCGTGATCTCTTTGATAATCTGATCTCAGATTATCAAGTAAATTTTAACATTAGAAAAAGATAATCCGAGTAAATACAAAACACCATTATTAAACAGTGATTTCATTTATTAAGGAAAAGGGGTTTTCCAAACCTGACCAGCCCTGTGTGAAAAAGTCATTGATATCTATCAGTCTGAAATGGGTTACAAATCCATTTCTAGGGGTTTGTCACTTCAGAGAACCATTATCCACAAATGGAGAAAACCTGGAACAGTGCTGAGGTGGCCGATGCACCAAAATGACTCCAGGAACACATCAAAGACTCATCCAGGAGGTCACAAAAGAACCCAGAAAAACATCTAAAGAACTGCCAGCCTCACCTGTCTCAGTTTAGGTGAGAGGTCATCCATGGGAGAGTTCCAAAGGAAAAAAAACACTGTTGACCAAAACTAACATAAAGGCTCAAAAATCCTGAAGGAGAATGTCCAGCTATCAGTTTGTGCCCTGAAGCTTAAGTGCACTTGAGTAATGCAGCAAGACAATGATTCAAAACACTCTGGCACACACTTGGAGTGGGCTGGTCAAAATCTGGAGTTACATCCAATTGAGATACTTTGGTATGACCTTTAACAGGCTGTTCATGCTTGAAAATCCTCCAGTGTGACTGAATTAAAACAATTCTGCAAAGAAGAGTGGGCCAAAATTCCTCCACAGCGATGAGTGAAAGTCTCATTGCCAGTTTTTGCAGATGCTTGACTAAAGTTCTTGCAGCCAAGAGCGGCACAACCAGTTATTAGGTTTAGGGGGCAATTACTTTTCACACATTTTGTGTTTACTCTGGTTATCTGTATATAATATTAATATTATTGTTTGATTATCTGAATTTTTAAGTGTGACAAATATGCGTGACACTTTACTGCTGAACAATATAAGGAGTGGGAAGGGAAAAATACTCCATGTAGTCGGGGTTTCACTATACAAATGTCAAAAACACAAGTCCAAACTGAAAAAAATGCTAAGTAAGGTTGTTAGAAAAAAAAATCCTTTGCATGGAGAGACTCAATTAGCATATATTCAGAAACGCACTCTGTTTCGTGGACTCCAACATGAGGTCGGAGGCTGGAGGTGGTGGGCTGCCCACGTCTGATTAAAGCAGCATTTTTAATAAATACATTTCATGCATTCAGAGTAAGTCCCAAACTCAATGTCAGCTGTGAGTTTGCAGGCTCCAGGATGATTCAAAGCAGGAGTGACACATTTTCAACCTATTAAATGCTCATTTTTCTAAACAGTTTTCTACCTCACGGGACGGTTTAGCTCCCAGCTAAAAACACTTTCAACTATGAAGCGGTTTTTTAATATTAAGTTGGTAATGGAAACAGGGTGTGATATTTTTTGCTTTAAAGTAACTACCCCACTCACACATGAGATATATAATACAACACAGCCAGCCAAAGAGAGATATCACAATGACACCACTAGCGCCATCTTTTGGTAGCAGTTTAATACAGAACTTGGAGCAGTGCTCGGAGTGTTGAGCAGGTTCCCCTAATTTGACTTAGTTTAATTATTGCAGGACATTATGGGGCGCCGTTTGTAAACTGAAACATGCCGAAATTAACAGCAACATTTTTCCACATTTAGCTCTAAATCTTACAAAAACATGTTTTTTCGAGTCATTTTTTTACAACATTTAGTAAAATATTTGTAACTTTTCATATTTAAAACAGGATTTTAAATGTTAAATCTAAATGTTAAATGTTAAATCTAAATGCTAAATGTTAAATGTAAATATTATATTTAAATGTTAAATGTAAATGTTATATATAAATCTAAATGTTAAATGTTAAATCTAAATGTTATATATAAATCTAAATGTTAAATGTTAAATCTAAATGTTATATATAAATCTAAATGTTAAATGTTAAATGTAAATATTATAGTTAAATGTTAAATGTAAATGTTATATATAAATCTAAATGTTAAATGTTAAATGTAAATGTTATATATAAATCTAAATGTTAAATGTTAAATCTAAATATTATATATAAATCTAAATGTTAAATGTTAAATCTAAATGTTATATATAAATCTAAATGTTAAATGTTAAATCTAAATGTTATATATAAATCTAAATGTTAAATGTTAAATGTAAATATTATATTTAAATGTTAAATGTAAATGTTATATATAAATCTAAATGTTAAATGTTAAATCTAAATGTTATATATAAATCTAAATGTTAAATGTTAAATCTAAATATTATATATAAATCTAAATGTTAAATCTAAATGTTATATATAAATCTAAATGTTAAATGTTAAATCTAAATGTTACGGGAAACTAAATATTTAGCTAATATGCAAATTTATTGTACGGGTCAACGGAAATACCAAAATAAAAGCTTCAAGAAAACCTCCCGCGCTAAAGTGTGCCGGTCGCGGTCAGGTTCTGTGTTTGCGCTCCTCTTACGGTCACTTTTGACTGCCATGAGCTGCTTCGACTATTCCCTACCAGCATGTCCAGCGATTTAGCTGAAAACATTGGAAGAGCCGTTTTGTCGGCCATCCAACGATTCAGCGGTAATGCACCCTCGACCTCACAAACGCACCTGGACCAAGTAGACCTGCCGTCTCCACTGGGATACCATACTGCTCGGTAGGCCTTCTTACACATATCATTTAATTCATTTATCATGAAATTTCCCCTTGTGGGACTAATAAAGGTATGTTATCTTATCTTAGCTGACTGGTTTTGATATACAGTCAGGTTCATAAGTAGTTGGATACAGACACATTTTCTAATGTTGCTTCTGTACATTACCAGAATGAATTAAAAATGAAACTACTCCAATGCAGTTGAAGTGCAGACTTTAAGTTTTAATTCAGTGGGTTGGACTAAATGAATGCATAAAAATGTGAGGGGGAAAAATTAATTTGTAAACACAATCCTATCATTTCAGAGGCTCTAAAGTAATTAGACAAATTAAATAACTGAAAATAAAATGATAATTTCTATTACTTTATTCAAAACCCTTTGTTGGCAATGACAGCCTTAAGTCTTGAAGTCATGGACACCACCAGATGCTGGCATTCCTCCTTACTAAGGCTCTGCCAGGCCTTTACTGCATTGGCTTTCAGTTGCTGTTTGTTTGTGGGCCTTTCTGTCCTAAATTTAGTCTTCAACAACTGAAATGTATGCTCAATTGGGTTAAAATCCAGTGACTGACTTGGCCATTCAAGAATATTCTATTTCTTTACTTTATTAAAGTCATGGGGTGCTTGGACTGTATGTTTTGGGTCATCTTCCATCTTTATTATTAAATGCTGCCCAATCAATGTGACTACTTTTAGCTGGACTTAAGCAGACAAGTATGTCTCTGAACACATTCAGCTGCTTCAGTCCTGTGTCACATATTCAGTAAACACTACCAGTGCCACTGGCAGCCATGCACGCCCAAACCATCACACTGCCTCTGCCATGTTTTACAGATGATGTGGTATGCTTTGGATCATGAGTCGTTCCACCCTTCTCCATACTTTTTTCTTGCCATCATTCTGGTAGAGGTTGATCTTGGTTTTATCTGTCCAAAGAATGTTTTTCCAAAATTTAGCTGGCTTTTACTAGATGTTTTTTTTTTTTTTTTTGTTAAGTCCATTCTAGCCTTTCTATTCTTGAGGCTTATGAGTGGCTTGCACCTTGCAGTGAACCCTCTGTATTAGGGCTGTTCGATATGACAATATGAAAACATCTATCATTTCATATTATACGCTATCATTTGTTCTGTGGTGTCGCAAAATAAATTTTACGTCAATATTTTTCATCGTTTTGATGGTCACTGTAGTGGCTGTATTAATTTCTTAATTTTCTTTTTTCTGTTATGTTCTCTTTGACCGCATGTTGTCTGTTCACAGTAAAATTTTCAAAATGCAAACACTACGTCTCAAATCAATTCCAGGCCTTTTATCTGCTTAATTGGTAATGACATCATCATTTTAATATGGATACCCTAAATTAAAGCTGAGTCTGCACATCATGTCCATGATATAATTTTGATTGGAATATGTTTCAGTAAACGGGCAACAAAATAAAACTTGTTAGGGTCCAAATACACACTGACCTAATTGCAGGCCTTTGCTACTCTAATTGAGTGCTCAAAGCACTTTTATACAACAGATCTCATTTACCCATTCACAGGCACAGATTAATACAAGCACTTTTTCTGTCCAACATTCGCACACAGTCATAGTCGGATAAACTCATTGGGAGCTCTAGATTAGAGCACCTGGGAACTGAATCACCAACTTGACCAACAATCATCAAATGCTAATCTACAAGATACAAAAGGTTCAGTTTTCTGTGTAATGGGTAGACAATAGTAAGATGGTCTGAGTCTACAGTTTGTTTGTTTGTTTTAATGAACAGATAACAGAAACCTTACGGATGTATTGTAATGCATAGGTGTCTATCTGTGTTTGAATTCATTTCAGGTTCCTCTTCCATCAGTTCCTCAAGCTCATGCTACGCGCTCACATTTTGTGAGAAAAAACAAGACCTGCAAACACTATACAAAAGATGTTGTGTGCTTGCCCTTGTCTTCAGCATCAACGTTTCTCATACCGAGAGGAGATTCACGAGCAAAACTAGCACAAGATGGCCTTATTGGGAAGATCTCCTTTACATCTGACTGGTCTGAAGCACAACTTAGAGAAGAAATAGCAGCAATCTTCAGAAGAACATTTGCACTGTCAACTGGCCAGACATTCCCTTTTGAGTATTTGAGTACAATTAGAGG
The DNA here is from genome assembly GCF_963969265.1 of Rhamphochromis sp. 'chilingali'. Taxonomy (NCBI): domain Eukaryota; kingdom Metazoa; phylum Chordata; class Actinopteri; order Cichliformes; family Cichlidae; genus Rhamphochromis; species Rhamphochromis sp. 'chilingali'. Next base: position 21,337,948 of record NC_137948.1, on the reverse strand, counting down.
ATGTAAACGACTAATGAAACCAAATGTTTCTAGCAGTTTTCTTTGGGGTGGCCAAGAAGTTGGCTCGATTTGTTCCACCACCTGCCTCTATATAATGGCAGGGATACAAAAACCTGCACAGGTAAACATTTTATATTGCAGTGCAGAAATATTTGTCTAAAAAGTGAGTCTGTTCCCTTAACATAATTTTATTAATTGTATTAATTAATATTGCAGTTTCAGCAGGTGTAAACAGTTTTTAGTGCAGCCATGTGCCTCTGTGTTACCAGTGATTTGGTGCAACTGTATTTGATTTTATGTAGAACATGCTTTCTTTTCCCTCAGGAGGAACCAGAAGAGCTGTCTGACAGTGACTTTGAAAGTCCAGTCTGCCGGAGAAGACGAGGTATGTGATGTGAATGAAAACCTAGTGAGGTTCTAAGCTCGATGACCAGTTAGATTTTGTTACTGCAGTGCGTAATAATTCCTGGGGGGTTTGTTTGATGAGAGCATCGTTAATTTGTCCGATTGGGGCGATCGTGGCTCAAGAGTTGGGAGTTTGCCTTGTAATCGGAAGGTTGCCGGTTCGAGCCCCGGCTTGGACAGTCTCGGTCGTTGTGTCCTTGGGCAAGACACTTCACCTACCACCTACTGGTGTTGGCCAGAAGGGCCGATGGCGCGATATGGCAGCCTCACTTCTGTCAGTCTGCCCCAGGGCAGCTGTGGCTACAACTGTAGCCTCCACGTGTGTGTGAATGGGTGGATGACTGGGTGTGTAAAGCGCTTTGGGGTCCTTAGGGGGGACTAGTAAAAGCGCTATACAAATACAGGCCATTTACCATTTTAATGTTTACGAATTATCACAGGTGATTACAGCCAAGGAGGAATATGTGCCCAACTTTCACTTAAACTAATATAAGGATATATAAAGGCTGTTAACATTATGAAGCAAGTCATGCTGACCTTCTTTCCTTTGTTCAGTGCATCATGCGTTGTCTACAACACCAGGTGAAAGTGAGGCCAAGCATCAGGAAACAGAGAGCTGCATTCAAGAGAGTGAAAATGAGGGACAGGCAGAGGGACAGCAGATGTTTCCATATAATGTGGCAGAATTTGTGTAAGCTGTTGTCTAGGGGTTAAAGAAATCCTTCATTTTAGATGTTGTTTAGGATATTGTTTTGATGCAAGTTTCCAATTTGCATGTTTGGGGTTTTTTTGCTGAATGACTGCAACTTTAGGATTTACATTTAATTTTTTTTTTTTTTAATGATGTAGTGTGAGAAATTCTTCAAGGCTGACATGTTTTATGATTTCTAATATCTCTTATCTACTTAGCCCTATTTTTCTGGAGGAAGATGAAGCTCTTGAAGAGGCAATTCAGCGTAGCCTCCTAGAAGAGTCTGATAGACAGAGTGAAGTTCATATTTCAAGGTAAGATTTGAAAGTAACCTTTGATAATTGAATATTTTATTTGCATCTTTACTTGCATCATTTTTTTGCAGTTACACAATTACAAAGGTAATTGCTCATTTCTGACTAATTTAATATGGACTATCACAACATAATTATATGTTGTAACTCTGTGCACTTGAGTCAAATGTACAGCAAATTTCCATTTTTCCCCAAGATCTGTTTGTCATTGTCCCTTTTTTATATAGGTCTTTTAAGAAGCTCAGCAAAGAAGAAATTGAAGGTCTTCTTAGAGCTCATAGTGAGAAAGTCATTACACCAGGAACAAGACAACTCCATATCAGTCGAGCCAATGTGTGGTCGACTGCTTTGCGTCAGTTCAAGAGACCCAAGTTTGCAGAAAGCTGTGAGATGCTTTATGTCACATTTGCAAGCGATGAACATGATACAGAGGAAGATGCTGCTGACCTTGGGGGGCCAAGGCGGGAGTTTTTCCGTTTACTGGTGAAGGCCATCTTTCAGGACAGTGGTGCTTTTGAAGGTAATAGGATTTCACAGTCAAACTAACTAACTTACTTACTTACTCAAGGCCTAAAGGCTTGTTGACGACACTCGTTTTTATAATGTTACAAACGCAACAACCACCTGATCTGAACATTGTTTGACAGAACATTAACAAGTTAATAAATGACTACAGATAATAAATCTGTTATGTTCTGTGTGTCTGAAACAGTAAAAAAAAAAAAAGTAATACATTTTTGTCTGTCAATCTCAAGATATCAGTTTGGGGTCTGTACAGAATATACTTTTTTGTGTGTTATTTTTCAGCTACACCAAATGGATGCACACTGAAATTTAACATCCTACACTTGCAAAATGGAGTATATCGAACCATTGGCAGGATGTTGTCCACGATAATAGTGCAAGGTGGAGAAGCACCTGCCTTTCTCTCTCCACATGTAGTAGACTACATTGTGTCAGGAGACATTCTTCAAGTACACCTAACACCGGATGATATAGGTGACCCTGAGTTAAGAGAGAATCTGAAAAAGGTGAATTGCAATATTATAACAAGAATATTGTAATATTTCCTATATTCACAAGTCTTCTGGTCTTCTTTTATAATATATAATAAATACACTTTTGGTTATTAGAGGCAATTCCATGTATTATATTTTCAATTTGTTTCCTTTTTGTTAAAAAAAAATATTGGTGAAATACAGCCAAATAAACCAAAACAAAAACGTTTCGAGTCCAATTAAAATGAACCATCTGCAGTATTTGTGTACACTGGTAAAAAACAAACATTTAAAGTGTTTTTCTTAAATATTTAGGTTGTAAATGCAACAACTCAACATGATTTGGAGGAAGCAGTCAGCTGCTGCGACTCATGGCGATATCAAGTTGAAGGTCTTCCACTCACAATCACCATGGCCAATAAAGATCTGTTTGTGAAAAATGCAGCTCTATACCTTGCAGTTCTGCAACGGCAAAGCTGTTTCGATCAACTAACTGATGGCTTGTCCTACTATGGAGTGAGAGTTATATTTTTTCTGTATCAATTGGTCATTATTTTATAATCATTTAGAGTGAGCTACTTTTTATATTTAAAACTGGAATTTAACCATTATTTAAACTTTTCTGTCTAGATTTTATCACTCCTGAGAGAGAACCCCAGTTTGCGTGTTCTGCTTGACCTATCGGGGGGAGGACAAAGATCTGACAGCCAGTTTAATTGCTGGGGTTCTCAGGCCAAGCTATTCTGTCCTTGGGAGCAACAGAAGAGTTAGAGAGGAGCTGATGGTGGTCAAATTTCGGGAATTTCTCCAGTGTGTCGAAAGTAAGCAGAAATTCACATAATGTAGTCTGGCCATGAAACAATTCGGGACACTAAAGTAAAACTTTGTCTTTTTATGTCACATGCGTGCACACAAAACAGGAATAAAGATGTATGATAGCTTACAACTGACAAGCAAGGCAAAGACAGAACCTCTGTATTTTTTATAAAAACATTAGCCATCATTTAGTTGTTAGCTCAAGCTTTAACTATTTTAGTGTCCCCAGGTTAACGGTGGTTTTTCTTTGTTTTTAGATGAAGAGCTGAGAGACTCACTTGGAGAAAGGACTCTTACCAAGGATGAAGAGGCATTTGTGAAGGCTTTGAGGCCTGGTCACATCTTGGCTTTTGCCACCGGGAGCAGCAAGGTTCCAGCCATAGGTTTTCAACCAGCTCCTAAAATAACATTCATTCACGATGAAAGCAAACATCTCCCGATTGCACACACATGTGCAAATGAGCTTCAGCTTTTTGTGAATGAAACAACAATGGCTGATGATGATGCTTTTCATTACTGCTTCTTAGTAGCACTCATGAATGGAGCTTTATTCAGCACCATCTAAACATGTTCCAAAAAAAGTGAAATTAAAATGGTGGGTTTGTTAACTCTAATCCTGTTCATTAATTGTAGTTTCAAGTAACTTTGCTTCATACAAGATAGTTGAAATAAATTCTGACTGCATTTAATGTTGAAATGTAATAATTTTCAAAGCTTCAATAGATTTATAAAAATGCTAACTCTGTATTTTCAACGACAAATCAATAAAGTCACTGGTGTAATACAATTTTATTAAGCTTTTCTTTTTTAAACAAGGACACTTCAAAACAGTTTATGCACAGAGTATACTAAACATGCTTTGTATAACAAGCCAGGATTACTTAGACATCTAACAGCAACATTTATTAAGACTATTGCAACTTTACAATGATTAAAACAATACTGTAGATAATCTTGTGAATTGATTTAAAGACTGACTGTTCCGTGTTGATAATTTTCACTGTTATACTGTATTACAGTGTGAATTTGATCTTTACTTCAATCTGAATAACTGGTTTTACCCATAAACTAAAAGTGGTTGTAGCCTTCTGAATAGCCTATGAGTCACTGTCAGTCATTAACTCTGAGTCCTTATGTGGCAGGAGGCATCACTGCTAGAGGGGAGGGGCTTCTGCAGTAGTACAAAAACTGCATTTGCTGTACAGCATTTAAGAATATTAAGTGTCATCACTCTTTAGAACATCGCTGGTATCCTGTGGTTGAGGTCACACATTTACAAGTTTGTTAAAAATATACTGCTGTGTTCGTTGAAACAATGTTTTACCATTATTGTTGTCTTCTTCAAAAGGGTGAATGCTTGTATATAGCTCTTGTAAATCGCTGTCATTTAATGGGACAAACCTACTTTCAGAGTTTGACAAGGAGGGTATGGAGACCTCTGCTGTAGAAAGTTCTGGGTTGTGACGATGAGACACATGAGTTCCGCAGGCAAAAAGCTGGATGGGAGTTCTATTACCTTCAGTGGAAACAGAGTGATTGTTATATCCAGCTTTGAATTCCTTCAAAGTGCGGTTGATTCGTGGTAGAAACACATAATGAAGGCAAAATAGGTCTGTTGCATTTTCTAAGTCTAGGATACCAAGTGATTCCAATTCATAAAATATAGGTGCATAAATGCGGCTACAGTTGTTGTTTAAGTCTCGGTTGAAACGCTCAATCCTCTGGTTGTGCACAGAACTTCCCATTAAGACAGAGCTTTCACCCCTGCTTGCTCGCATGTCCTCCCAAACCTGAGCATTCTCTCCTCCGTGATCAGTCCTGATATGCAGGGGTCTGCCAAATTGTCCAACAGCTGCAGTAAAGAGGGCTTTCACAGTCTCAGCTCGATTATTGCTGGAGCACCGAAGAAACATCAACATCCTGCTGTATCCATCTATTGCACCATGAACAACAAACTTCCAACGAATCAGTTTGTGATTTCCATCTATGTGCCATATGAAATTTGGATGAGGCACAGAATATACTCGCCGAGCAACTGCAGTTCTTCTCCTGGATAGAACACCAGCCGAGTCCACCCTCCGCAGTGACTTTCTTACGCGCCATCTTTGAACCACTATGTTTTTGGAACGCAGATGACCCATCAGCATCACTTCTCCAACATTTGGATGTTCAGTTTTTATTTGGGACACTATCTGATCTAACTCATGGTCACTGATTACATTGAATTTTGACTCTGAGATATTATAGTCTTGCAGTAACTTATACAGAGTGGGCCTGGAGATGGAAAGGATAGATGCAGCTTCAGTAAAAGATGTTTTCAGGGAAAGAACATTTTCCAATTCCTCTTTGGAAATCTGAAGCCTTCCTTGGTAACCATCCTAGAACACGGCACAGAAAATCTCAATGAGCACAATTCTATAACAAAAGATGGGTAATTTGAGGCAATTGTACTGTGACAGATTAGCTAGAGTAATATTTTATCAATAGTTTTAAAATATGAAAGTGAGCAATCAAAAGACACTTCACAGCAAAAACAGTAATAAAATATGACGTAAAACTTGTGAATGTTGTTGGTGGTGATGTGACACTGCTAGTGATGGACCCCTAAGAAGATGAAATGTATGTAGAATCAGAATCATTACTTTGACAGGATTTAATTTAAGGTGACATATTACACCAAAGAAAAAACAAAAATTAGTCAGCTAAATGATATGTGTAAGAAGGCCTACCGAGCAGTATGGTATCCCAGTGGAGACGGCAGGTCTACTTGGTCCAGGTGCATTGCTGGATTCCTAAGGAAACATTTACATCAAGAACGACTGTTACCTACCTACCAAATAAATAAATAGAGTTGTATGATGTTCGATCTCTGTCTGCTGCCTACCAAATGAAATAATTGAGGACTAGCTAAGTAATTTAGCTTTGCTAGTTTTGCTAACACTGCTATCAACCCGTCCAAAATGCTATACAATAAACTTACCAAGTGCTGCGGCGTTTGTGAGGTCGAGGGTGCATTACCGCTGAATCGTTGGATGGCCGACAAAACGGCTCTTCCAATGTTTTCAGCTAAATCGCTGGACATGCTGGTAGGGAATAGTCGAAGCAGCTCATGGCAGTCAAAAGTGACCGTAAGAGGAGCGCAAACACAGAACCTGACCGCGACCGGCACACTTTAGCGCGGGAGGTTTTCTTGAAGCTTTTATTTTGGTATTTCCGTTGACCCGTACAATAAATTTGCATATTAGCTAAATATTTAGTTTCACGTAACATTTAGATTTAACATTTAACATTTAGATTTAACATTTAACATTTAGATTTATATATAACATTTAGATTTAACATTTAACATTTAGATTTATATATAATATTTACATTTAACATTTAACATTTACATTTAAATATAATATTTACATTTAACATTTAACATTTACATTTAAATATAATATTTACATTTAACATTTAGCATTTAGATTTAACATTTAAAATCCTGTTTTAAATATGAAAAGTTACAAATATTATACTAAATGTTGTAAAAAATGACTCGAAAAAACATGTTTTTGTAAGATTTAGAGCTAAATGTGGAAAAATGTTGCTGTTAATTTCGGCATGTTTCAGTTTACAAACGGCGCCCCATAGAGCAGGTTCCCCTAATTTGACTTAGTTTAATTATTGCAGGACATTACAAATGTTGTTATTAAAAAAACATTTATGTGTGAAGATAAGAGCTGCCATACCCATCACACACACATGCACACCTACACACGCGCGCGCGCGCACACACAGTGGTCTTACCAGAGTAAAGGGTGTATTGAGGACTGTGATGAAGATATCAGCCACCGCCAGGTTTAGGATAAATAAACTGGTGGCGGACAAGGTGCGCTTTTTTTTGACCACCACGTGACACACCAGGGTGTTCCCGAACAGGGAGATCACGATTATGAGGGAATAGGCTGCCACAAGCAGCGCCTTGATGCCCCTGTCCTGAGACTCTCCGCCGCTGCTGGCCAGAGAGCGCCAGCCCTCCAGCAGACCCTCATCAAAGTCCAGGAGAAACAATCCGGAACTCGCGTTCCCTCTCTGTCCCGAAACGTTCATGAAACGCTCCGCGAAAGAAAGTATCTCCTCTCCCGAAAGTGAAGAGTCGTTAGTTCTGTGTCCCGCTGCTGCCCGGCTCATCCAGAGGACCACGGAGAGCCAAACACATACTGCTGTCATTTTTATTATTATTATTATTATTATTATTAACAGTGTAATTATCGCATCCCCCTGCCTGTAGTTTTAATGAGAGAATGAGAGGTTTGCAGCTGCTTCTCTGTCATTCGTGTCACTGGAGTAAAGGAGAGAGGCTGAAGCGTGGGCAACAAGTTGTGTGAAGCGACTCAGCAGCAGGAGAGGCTGCTGTTTATAAAGCTTCAGACTGTCGCGTGTGTGTCTGTGTGTAGCAGAGAGAGAGGGAGGGAGAGAGACTCCTTCCTTCTGTGCTTTTATTGATTCGTTCTTAGTGAGATGTTTACCTGCAGGGTGATGCAGGGTGAAGCTGGCTGATTTGCAAGTCCAAGGCTGCTTCGGGTCTCCATGCGTGCCAAATTAAACCGCCTGGTGGTTTATAATTGAATTGTTTTGGCAACAGACATTTAAGCTGATGGCCTGTAAACGTATCGACCATTTAGAGCATTCTGTTAAATACTTGGAAATTCGTAATTTAAACCCCAGTGTGTTCTTAGATGATATTAAAGGACTTTGCTTTTTTTACTTGTATAAGCTTTTTTCGAAGATTTTTCAGGTATATGTTGCCAGTCAAGGTCAGTGAAGTCACCAAATATGGTTCCTTGTTCATTTAGGGCAGGGGTGTCCAAACTCCGGCTCGCGGGCAGTCCATTTTTAATTGGCCCGCAAGTAATTTTATAAATAGAATAGAATATGGCCCGCACTTCAACTTTTGCTTGAGTGTATTGCACTTCTCAGTTTTAACACCAGGGGGAGCTGTTGTTAATCAAGGCAGTTGCTCCACCAAAAAGGTCAATCACAGAAGAAATTTACCCCCAAGTTACTAAACATGGCAGAACCAAAGAAGCGAAAGGTAGAAAGTGAGTGCAGAAAATTTCAGACACGGTGGGAGAGTGAATATTTCGTCAAAGAATTCAAGGGGAAGTGTGTCTGTTTGAGTATAATGTACGACGTCATATGAAACCAAACAAGAGGCCTATGCATCCTACACTGCACTCAGAAAAATTATGGTTCTTAAATGGTTCTTCAGATGTCTTCATGGTTCTTTGGTTTGGTTCGACCTTTAAAGGTGCCCCAACCATTTCTTGATGGTTCTTTGGGGCACCTTTAAAGGTTCTTCGATGAACCACGGAAAGAAATGGTTCTTCAAAGAACCATTGTTTGAAAGGTTCTTTCTGGCACCAAAAAAGGTTCCTCTATGGCATCAGTCTAAAGAACCACTTTTGGTTCCAGTTGGCACTTTTATTTTTCTGAGTGTGGCGCTGAGCGAGAGCAGAAATTAAAGCAAAGGGTAGCTCTCCTGCATGGTCAGCAACAGTATTTTTTTCGTGCTCAAATTGTCCAGGAAAAGGCTCCAATAGCATGAGGTCTCCCAACTCATCGCAAGACATAGCAAGCCTTTTTCAGATGGAGACCTCATAAAACACGGCCTCGTTAAAGTCACCAAAATAATGTGCCCGGAAAAAGTGCAGGACGCACTGCATGAAGACTCGTCAGCCAACATTAAACTGCAACTGTCTGATAAAGCTGTGCTTTTGATTTTTACTCCATCGCATGAGATGAGAGCAACGATGCCACAGACACCGCACAGCTGCTAATTTTTTGCGGGGAGTGGACGAGAGCACGAGCGCTTTAGGTGAGTAAAAAATATATTCCACAGTACCCGTGGGTTAATAAGCATGCATGTGCAGGTACACATGCTTCAAATATCTATAATGCGCATCAATTCTGTCACTACCCTGCTTTTGCGCACCACTTTCTTATAAGCGTTTTTCTTGTTAACACCGCTGTGCACAGCGCACGCACACGCAGTCAGCTGATCTCATCTGATGCAGATCTGCTCCTTGATCAAGTGACATTTGTCCGGATTTTTAGCAGAGTGGCGTCGGATCAGCACCGCAGCTGGATGGCCCGATTTACATACCCAGCGCAGCTGATACTCACCAGAATAATTTACTAAAATTATATGGACTCCTGTTATTAAGTCCAGTTCAGTCTGTTAATGTTGATAATCGTTTCAAACGGACGTTAATAGATGTTTTGCTAAGCCTAATAACTTAAATAACAAACTTGAAATGTATCACTTTTAAGGGATTTTTCTAACTTTAATACAGTAAAGTTAAGGTTATACAGTGGGGCAAAAAAGTATTTAGTCAGCCACCGATTGTGCAAGTTCCCCCACCTAAAATGATGACAGAGGTCAGTAATTTGCACCAGAGGTACACTTCAACTGTGAGAGACAGAATGTGAAAAAGAAAAATCCATGAATCCACATTGTAGGATTTGTAAAGAATTTATTCGTAAATCAGGGTGGAAAATAAGTATTTGGTCAATAACAAAAATACAACTCAATACTTTGTAACATAACCTTTGTTGGCAATAACAGAGGTCAAACGTTTACTATAGGTCTTTACCAGGTTTGCACACACAGTAGCTGGTATTTTGGCCCATTCCTCCATGCAGATCTTCTCGAGAGCAGTGATGTTTTGGGGCTGTCGCCGAGCAACACGGACTTTCAACTCCCGCCACAGATTTTCTATGGGGTTGAGGTCTGGAGACTGGCTAGGCCACTCCAGGACTTTCAAATGCTTTTTACGGAGCCACTCCTTTGTTGCCCGGGCGGTATGTTTTGGATCATTGTCATGTTGGAAGACCCAGCCTCGTTTCATCGTCAAAGTTCTCACTGATGGAAGGAGGTTCTGGCTCAAAATCTCACGATACATGGCCCCATTCATTCTGTCCTTAACACGGATCAGTCGTCCTGTCCCCTTGGCAGAAAAACAGCCCCATAGCATGATGTTTCCACCCCCATGCTTCACAGTAGGTATGGTGTTCTTGGGATGCAACTCAGTATTCTTCTTCCTCCAAACACGACGAGTTGAGTTTATACCAAAAGGTTCTACTTTGGTTTCATCTGACCACATGACATTCTCCCAATCCTCTGCTGTATCATCCATGTGCTCTCTGGCAAACTTCAGACGGGCCTGGACATGCACTGGCTTCAGCAGCGGAACACGTCTGGCACTGCGGGATTTGATTCCCTGCCGTTGTAGTGTGTTACTGATGGTGACCTTTGTTACTTTGGTCCCAGCTCTCTGCAGGTCATTCACCAGGTCCCCCCGTGTGGTTCTGGGATCTTTGCTCACCGTTCTCATGATCATTTTGACCCCACGGGATGAGATCTTGCGTGGAGCCCCAGATCGAGGGAGATTATCAGTGGTCTTGTATGTCTTCCATTTTCTGATGATTGCTCCCACAGTTGATTTTTTTCACACCAAGCTGCTTGCCTATTGTAGATTCACTCTTCCCAGTCTGGTGCAGGTCTACAATACTTTTCCTGGTGTCCTTCGAAAGCTCTTTGGTCTTGGTCATGGCAGAGTTTGGAGTCTGACTGTTTGAGGCTGTGGACAGGTGTCTTTTATACAGATGATGAGTTCAAACAGGTGCCATTCATACAGGTAACGAGTGGGGGACAGAAAAGCTTCTTACAGAAGACGTTACAGGTCTGTGAGAGCCAGAGATTTTCCTTGTTTGAGGTGACCAAATACTTATTTTCCACCCTGATTTACGAATAAATTCTTTACAAATCCTACCATGTGAATTCATGGATTTTTTTTTCACATTCTGTCTCTCACAGTTGAAGTGTACCTCTGGTGCAAATTACTGACCTCTGTCATCATTTTAAGTGGGGGTACTTGCACAATCGGTGGCTGACTAAATACTTTTTTGCCCCACTGTATACCTAAGTGGCCCAGCCCCTCCTATATTTCTATGTATGTGGCCCTCAGTGAAAAAAGTTTGGACACCCCTGATTTAGGGTAAACGTCTTTCTAAAAAATGAATAAATAAATTATGAGAGGGAAAAGTACGGAATAAAATTATTATATTATTAAATTTGTTTCTGACATCTTACAGTTACTTTTGCTAAGGTATTCATGAAGATTATTATTATTTTTGCTTGTTGCTCATTTTTGTTGCCGGTTCCTACCCCTGTGTGGATTTGGTGTGTGTGCTACTAACTACAGTTCCACTGATTGGGCTGCTGTCTGTCTTGGCCAGGACACTCTTGTGAAAAAGATTTTGACCCGCTCTCTTGGAGCCGCTGGTCCGGGGTGGCTTGAACCTCTTCCTTGTCGGGGGAGCTCCCTCTGGTGCCGGGTGGTTCGTGGGTGTCTGGGGCCATGGTGGCCGGCCTCTGGCGGGGTCGGCAGCTTCAGATTCACTGGGACTCTCCCCCTTTTGCTGTGGGCACCCCATCTGGGCCCTTCGTCCTTGTCCTGATGGGATGGACGCTTAGATGTCGCCCAGATGTGTGGCCTCAGGTCTGCGGGCTGCTGACGGCACTTTTCTCCTGGATACATCTCTGTCTGCCTCTGGCTAAATTGTAGATGTATAACTCAAAGCATTAAAAAGCTTTACAATTACTTATGATACCACTTTTTTCTTATAAATCAGTAAAAACTAAAATCAGAAATATTGAATTACTAAACCAATTATAGTTCTAATAAGACCCACAGTAAAAACAAACACTGACATCTGCAATTTAAGTATATTAAAAACTGCTATAAGGCCATAAAACTGAGTGAAACAGTCACGCACACGTTTCATTATTTACAGGACGAAAACGTCTATAAATGGGTTAATTTCTCACTGGGTTACTTTATAATGATACACAAACCTGTCACAATATCCTATGGACCACTGAGTACTACTCTCCTAAGTCATAATGTGTGATTTCTTAATAAAAAATAAAGAATCCTAAAGTCTGGCTTACTTGTTTGAAATGCTCAGGCCATCTGCTGATTGGTCAGATGCGGTTATGTCACTGTCTGTCACATAACCTGGGCTTTGCTGATTGAATGGGAGACAGCTGTGTGGTCCCTACACAATCGCAGAGAGAGAAGGGGAAAACAATAAAGTCACCAAATATGGTTCATCGCTCAATAAAGGCTTAAGAACAGCCCTAAAAAACCTCACTGTCTTGCACCACCTCTGCCTATAATGCAGTATTGAGATCCCTTCCTAGGTGAGTCAACCCCACGTTTTCCCTGGATTTCTACAGCAACATAATTGAGAGGTTAATGATTTCTAAAAATCTGAACCATTTCTGTGTGGCGTTTCCTGTCTGCTTGGGTTCGTTGCCTTGCTGGAAAATAAATCTTTTCCTGATAATTTTCTTAGTTCATTATCCCCTCTACGTTTACAAGCCTTCAAAGGCCTGTTCCTCTGATGCAAGGCCAGAGGATGCTGCCACCGTCATGCTTTACAGTAGAGATGGTGTGTTTGTGGTGATATGTGGAAATTGTCTCATCAGACCAAATAACCATCTTCTAGTTGACCTTGGAGTCACCCACATGGCTTTGGGTGAGTTCCAAGTGAGATTTCATGGCAGCTTTTTTCAGCAGTGGCTTCTTCTTTGCTACTCACCCATACAGTTTTCACTGATGAAAGAACCCAGGCAACAGTAGTTGTATGTACAGTCTCTTCTATCTATGCCCCTGAAGCTTTTAAATCCTTCAGAGTGGACACCTGGTGGCCTCCATCACTGGTGTTTTTCTTCCCCAGTCACTCTGTTTGCGAGGATGACCAGCTCTAGGCAAATTTAGACAACTGCCATACTTCTTCCATTTCTTAATTATGGACTTACCTGAACTCTGTGGTATATCCAGTGAGTTGGAAATTGTTTTGTAGCCAACTCCCAACTTTCAAGGACAGAGTTTTCTGAGTTCCTTTATGTTTTCTTTTTGCAGCAGCTGATGAACCAGAGTCTGAACCTTACAGATACAGGTGCCTTTATACAATCGCTTCATACATGGTAGATGCACAGGTGATCTCCATTTCCCCAACTGCTGGAATCAGCTGGACCTCTGATAAATTAGGTTGTCACTTTAAAGATCAAATGTTTATTTTACTATATATACTTTTAATTAACTGGCATTATTTTATCAACATGAAAGAAGCTTGACCATTGTTTTGACCAGGGGCGGAGCGTGGGGGTGGCTTACGGGGCTTAAGCCCGGGTTGTTTTGTCAGAAGCCCGGGGTATTTTGGAGTGTAATTTTTTCATAGTTAGATGCCTGGCTGACAACTGTATAAAACAAAAAGTACACACAATATTCGAAGCACATAGTGCACACTGTGGGAATTTACGACTGTGCGTGAATCCCCCCCTGATATTGGTATGATCCAAGCTCAGGCACTAAGCGACTGAGCGAGGGGGCGGGGCAGCTGCTGCCCGTGAGTGCGCTGTTGGAGAGACGGAGCCAGCCATACTAAGGAGAGCTTAAGTTTGACCAGGTACCAAAGCAAATCATTCGTACCGTACAAATAATGTAAATATGACGGTGCATCACGAAAGATTGATATGAAACTGATCACTTGACCAATATTACGTTACTTGCTCTTCAAGTGAATCAACAAATGGCGAAATGAAAAGCCGAACAAATGCTATTTTTTTAGAGAGTCTTAGCTTACGTGTGTTTATTTCATATTCTCAGTTCTTACCCTCCCCGACTAAATCGGTTTCAGTTATGTACTGAAACATAAGAATGGACATTAGAGGGTTCTTTCAAAGAAAAAACTCAGGTAAATGTTATTTTATATATTATGCTTTGTATGTTGTTCAGTATATTTCTATGCAAAACAAGAGGGATTTCAGTACACAGCAGGATATTCACATTTGTAACCAGATATTTACATACACTTTAGGGAGAAAACATAAAACATTTTTACTGTACAACATCAATTTAGAGTAAATTTTTGTTTTAGATAAATATTGAAATATATTTTGAATTAGTTAAATTTCAGAATAAAGAGAGACAGAGCTATTTTTATCACTTTCATCAAATTTAGGAGTACATGTACACTAAGTTTATTGTTAATTAATAAGAAAACTCCAGACGATTCCATTCTGAGCTGAAGAAGCTTCTGATAGGTTAGTAGAGTCCATGTGAGTAAATTGGTGGCACACCTGTGGATGCATATAAGGCAAAACACAGAGCCTGTTTCTTTGACATGGGAAAATCAAGAGATATCAACCAAAACACCAGGAAAAGAACTGTGGAGCTCCATAAATGTGGCTCAAGTTTGAATACAATTTGGTGCCATTTGCAATTAAGAAATACAGATAGTTTCTCTCTTTACTCTTAAAGTTAACAAATATGTTTTTATATTTATCAATCTAAAAAAATAAACATTTAGTCTGATTTGATGTTACAATTAAAAAAGTGTTTTTATCTGAAGAGTAAATATCTGGTTTCAACTGTATATTTGATGATTGTCAGCACAAAGAGGGATAGAGAGGAGAACGAGGACAGAACAGATGAACAAGAGCAGGTGAGACACACATGTTAGTCAAATGGTTGTTTACCAAAAGTATCACCGTATCATAGGTCCTCATGTATCTCGTACCTAGTGTTTCTTTTTAGGTTTGTTATTTTTCAAATTCTGTATTTATTAAGTTCTGCAGGCTTGTTTGCACAACAAGGCTAAATAATTATATAAACTTTTCTCAATCTAAATAGTGGACTTTGGTAGAATTAAAAAATAAGTGTAGTGCAGGTCTATGATGATTTTTAGTGCTACTATCATCTAGTTCTGATTCTGGTTCTGTCTTGGTTAAGTCCTCAGTAGTCCTGATTTTGAACTGTTGTAGTCCTGTTTTAATTCTGGATCAGTTCTGGGTCTGGTTGAATTGGGGTTCAGTCCTCGTGTCTTGATACAGCCCTGACCTTGTTCTGCCTTGCTGCTTAATTAAAAAACTAGTTTAAGGTGTCCTGCACATGTGATATATATTTTTCCCTATATGAAGTCATTCTTTTTTGAACAGAGCCTATTAATCTTTCAGTCATTTCTACACCCCCCCCCAAAAAAAAAAAAAAAAAAAAATCCCACATGCATACTACTCTTTGGGCTAAGCCCCGGGTGTTTCAAATGTCTGGCTCCGCCTCTGGTTTTGACCATGATCTTATGTATTAAAGCATTGAAGGGGTGAATACCTTTTATAAGCATTGTATATGCAGTCAAATATACCTGGCTCATAAAGTAGTATCAGTCTCAGATTAGCAAATAACACAGTCCCCTGCTGAGAGCGATAATAGCAGTGAAATCAGCCATGAAGAGGCTTGGACTGCTGGGAGGAGAAATAGGATACCAGCATAAATTATATATGTAAATTAAGGAAAAGACAAACACGTGTAACACAGGTGATAAATAGATTCCAGTGCTCACAAGACTCAGATTTTTACACTATAGATGCAAACAGTTTTGTTTTATTTGTACCGGTTAAGCTCAGTGTGCTGCAAAAACTCTCAGAAAAATAGATTAAAATTAAAGTATCAAATAAATAAACTGTTAATGTTATTCAATCAATAGCTGCTCTGACAGTCTGCTTCCATGCAATTACAGTGTCTGCTGCAGTGTTTTTAAATGCCACTCAGTCCAGATGAGTCAGAGGCTGAAAGGATGGGAAAAGTGACAGAAACACTGGCGAGAGCAGTAAGAAAAGCCACAAACAGATGTCAGAGACGAAAGGATAAGACACGCGTTAATGATCAAAAATACAGGAGAGTAAGAGCTGAACTGTTGCTTCACTTATCTAAATTCCTCTAGCATGAAAAGAAGTTGGCTTGTCTTGAGCAGAGGATACCAAGGCATTAAATTGGCTTCACTCTGAGCCTGTATGTGGTAGATGGATTGCAAAACGCGGGAGCCTCAAGTTCAGCATGTGCCCCTGGTAATTAGCACTGCACTTAAATAAAAGTAATGGACGGATAGTTTTAAAAATTGGATTTAAATCGATGCGGCAGAACCAGAGATAGCTAATCTCGTTCAGTGTCTGGGGTCCTGCAGCATTCATTTCTGCCCCGTGGCCCCAGAGGCTTGAACCAGCCCTTGTAGAAAGCAGATGGGCTGCAGAATGTTTTGGAAAGCAATTGCAAAATCCTGATTAACTGTCTCCATCTCGCAACTCCTCACTATTAGGCCAAATTTAATGATCACAGAATCAGACTGTAAAAAGCTAAAAAGCTGTTTTAACACTCCTCAACATAAACCTTTGGGAAACCAGTTTGCACTGCATATGGAACGTTTTGGTGTTTGGAGGTTTTGCTGTGCGGTGTGATGAAAAGTCCCTCCTTGACAGGATAAATATGAGCCAGCAGGCTGGTGGGTCTCTTGTAGAAAAAAAACGTAGAAAATTATAGAGCTCGTTGAAATACTTCTAATATTATAATACTAAATGAACCATGAAAGGATTTTTCTTGATTTTCTACTGACAGTGTGAATGGCACAAGGAAATGTTATTCAAACCAAGTTTCAAAGAAGGTCATTATAAATATATATCGAATGAATACAATCACAACCCACACTCAGCAAACTGAGCTCCACTCTTCCAGTCCACACAGCGTCTGCCTGCAGGTATTTTGATCATCAAGCAGAAGCGATCATCTAGTTCAAAGGTTTGCCTGATCGTTAAATGCTGCAAAATATTAGTTCTGCAAAGCTGCTATGCTGTAATCTGGTATGATTGTCTCAGATATGAACATGATGTGGATAATAAAATTCATTGCAGGGTTTAGGCTTACTTAGGAGTCACAGACTCGTCATTCATTTGCATTATGAGCCACCATTTGAGTCATATTTCAAGTGAACAAGTAATAATTTGTGTGAAAAAAAAAATCATACAAAAGCAGTGGTGGCGTGAGATTCATTCACACGTCCATTCATTCCCACAAATATCTGTTATCTTAATGTGGATGTGATGAATGATGATAAAAGGAAGCGTTGAAAATGGGAGGACATGGGGCAGGATGTTCACTATTAATTCAATCATTCATTTTCTTTTATTTATGCAAAACATTTGCATGTTCTTTTTCACTATCCACTTAGATTGAACATTATGCTCTTAGCATTTTTATTCAATCAACATTCAATCAAAGATGATGGTCAAAGAGAGCCTGCAAATGGCTTGCATGTGTAATATTTTAAGAGTGGTAAAAGCGTGGTAGTGTGGAAGTGAGAGCTGTCGCCTCGCAGTAGGAAGATCCTGAGTTTGAATGCACCTGCTAGCATCTTTGCATTTCAGAGTACTCAGGCTTCCTCCCACAGTCCAGAGACATGTGTGTTAGGTTAACTCCATCCAGCCATTTTCTACAGCTTATACAGAGTCAGACTTCCCTCTCCCTGCCTACCTCCAAGCCAGCCAAGACATGTATCCTCTCCAGCATATCCTGGGCCTGCCGCCGGGCTTCCTCACAGCATAACATACCTAAAACACTTCAACTGGCTCCCTTTGATGTGGAAGAGTACTGGCTCTACTGATCAACATAACGCTCAGCTCTCTCTTCAGCACAACAGATCAGTACAGTACTTCATCCACATCACTGTAGATGCTGCATCAATCTGCCTGTCAATCTCCTGGTACTTAAGGTACTTAAATTAAACTTAAAGTTGGGGCCATCGCCTTTTTCTGGTAGAAAATAATGGCTTCACAGCTGCATGTGTCAGTTGTCGTATCTGATTCAGATCCATGAGGCCACAACCTGATTAAACCAAAAGACCCACATCATCCACCGTCCCAGCGAAAATAAAGAGTTTGATTCCCTAATTCTGGAGCACATCTTCCAGGAAGGAAGTCAAGGTGAATCTCATCCAATCCAGTGAATGAGGTTAATTGATGACTGCAAATGGGTATTAATGCATGTGTAATTGGTTGTCTGTCTCTGTGTGTCAACTATGCAACACACTGGCATCCTATGCAGGGTGTAGCCTGCTTCTCACCCAGCAGGAATAGGCTCCTTTGCCTGCTCCCAGCCACCCTGAAAGGATCAGCAGAAATGGGTGGATGAATGGATGGTAAGAGTAAGACTGTGCACCACAGTGACTGACTAGAGGCAATGAAAACTATTACATGAGCTCCACCACAGTGAGTACCTCTCAAGGATGCTCACTCTTTATCAAACGCTTTAGTGAACCAGACCGAGGTGAGCATTAATAAGACTTTACTGATTACTTTAAAGGTTCTTTGCAACATCACATCTTGATCTATATATGAAGAGCCTTAATAGTAAAGGACCAAAGGGACTCACTTAGTGGCTTTTTTCTTATTGGAATTTTGCTGATAGCCATTTTAATATCGGTCATTTTTTTTGTAAAATAACAGTTCAAACGTGTTGGTAAATGTATGCATTTTCTGGCAAAGAGAAGAGAGAAGAAGGCTACCACTCCTGCTTTCTCATTTGTACTGTTAGGATGCCTGGGTCGTTGACCCAGGCTTTTGAGTTTATTATATTAATATCATTTCTAGTCTTCGGTTTCTTTGTTAGAGTTCTGTCTTATGGTTTATGTCTCTGTGTTCTCTAGTTGCTCTGTCTCCCCTGTCAGCTGTATCCCCTTGTCAAGTTCGCGTCTCTGTGTTATGTTTCCTGTTTTACTTTGAAAGTCCGTGTCTCATGTAAATGCGTCTGGTTTTGCTTCCTTTGTCTCGTTAGGCCTGATTTGCCTCAGCTGTGTTTCCCTCCTGTTACCCATTCCCTGATTGCTCCCTCTGTGTATTTAAGCCTTGTGTTTCTCTGTGTCCCTGTTGTAATCTACTGTTATCTACCCTCACTCATGCTGTGTGTTTTGGGGCTTCCTGCCTGCGTTAATGTTTGTATTTTGGAAGTTTGTTACTTTGAGTTCAGCATTAAAGCTGTTTTTTGAGTTCATATCTGTCTCTGGAGTCTGCACTTTGGGTCCTTTTCCTGCCTGCACACAGCTGTTCCATAACATGTACACTGAATATAAAGTGGCAACAACCGTCTGTTATCTTACTTCAAACACGGGGAAAGACTAACCTGGCTCTACACGAAGCCAACTAAATCTGCCGAGCAACATCTTTAAGGGGCTTCTTCCTCTTGTGGCATGAAAAAAAGCAAGATGACAGTGCCAAACTGAATTTTTAAAATCCTCTTTGGGGACATCCCACCCAAAAATAAATTATGCATGTTTTTTCTCTATCCATCTGTTTTTGGTTAGAACTGGTGAGTTTTGGCAAGAATGGACTGTTTATCTCCCTGGCCAACTAATTGCACTGTCCTTGTGGTTCTCTCAGCAAAAATGCTAAAAAATGTGATGCTCACATTCTCAAATGCAACTTGCTCAATGGAAAAGGAAGGCCATTATTGTATATATGCTGTATTTGGGATTAGGGGAATGTGAGATTTCTCTCTTTATAAATATAATATAGGATGCAAACATGTGTACACCTGACATGTTACCCAGTAACAGCTTTAAAACTGTAAGGCCAAAATCAGTGGCCTTGGGTTCCTTGAATAAGAGACAGGTTTTAGAATATTTTCTCTTCCTTATCATAAATCCAGAGTAAAACATATAAACTCTGCCTCTGCCTGAAAACCAGAAAAAAAAACTGAGAATAAATAACAACCAGTGAGTCACTAACAGCTATTGTACCTATTCTAAAAGATTCTCAAGTGTAGCTTGACCAAATTTTATCTAACAGAAATGCAACGCAACAGTTTACAACCTTCTGAAGTGAATCTGCCATGTTTGATACCCTTTGAAAAACATGGCTTATTTCCTCTTTATACCAGACCTGGTAGAGGGACCAGTGAGAGGGAAGGATCAAGAGTTGAATTTCTTTTTATTTTGCCCAATTAATGGCATTTTAACTTTTAAAGTTCTCATTTTCAACTAGAGTCACAAGAGAAGGGATACAGACTCACCTGTGTTTACAGGGACCTCTCAGCAAACTGAAGGATGGTGGGTAACGTCAGTAAACATCTCATTTCTGAAGTGCTGCACAGAGGGCACATTGTCATCATATAATGCATACAGTAGCGTCTGGGTTTTTGCTCTGGCTCTGCTTTGAGCAGAGGCAAGCAGTAACATACTGCTTTAACAAGGGATCAGCAGCATCATTACAGCTGCACAAAGACATCTCCTCTACTGCTGCGGCGCTTTGTGGAAGTTTCCCAGCCGAAGCACAAGCAAACACCAGATCACCAATAACGCAGGTTGCCAAAGTGTGTGTGTGTATATATATATGTATATGTGTGTGTGCAAAAACATATTTGTCAGCACAGTTGCCCACACACACTTTTTTGCATGATTAGATCAAAACTATGCAAAAAGTATGAAAAACACATGCAGTATTTTGCATGTGGATGTACTTACCAATACCTGCAGTGTTGCAAACCACATATTTTGTACCTGTCACTCTGAGGTTTCTTGTTTGTTTGATTTTCATGTCTAAAAAAATTCCAGGGTGATGCCATCCTGAGTGTTGCTAATGCACTCACTCTGTTGACTAGTTAGAGCCCAGGCCTATTTCTATTATCTTGCTGATGAGCCATCTGATTGATTCACGACTCTCGGTGCAAATGCCCTCAGAAAAATTTTAACAGGGTGGAAAAGAAGTCTTTTATATTTTAGCTTTCCAGCTGTGTTGACATGTGTCAAAAAATGAGAATAAATTCTTGTGACATTGCTTTGATTGGCTTAATTTCGTTACATTTCAAATGAGCTCCAAAAGATGTGTTGTTTTTTGCAGAATGGCTGGATGAACAACCTTTGCCTCGGAGAGAGTGTTGTGGAGATAACAAGGCAGCTGCTGAACATTAATCCTTGGCTGAGGTTTAAATACTATAAAGGCTCCAGGCGAGATCTCGCAAAAGTCCGTCTTAATTTTTTTTCTCCCATGTCCCCTGCGGGGCTCCGTAATTTATAGCTGTTCGAAATTAAAGTTATTCCAGCAGGTATTATGAAAAGCAGGAGTACACTGTGTTTCAGGGATAACAGCGACCTCTGTGGCCACAAGTGGAAATTACATCATTTTGGCACAGCTTATCATGTGCCCGCGAACCCAAAACAAAATCTCATCTCATTACAAAACAGCAATTTTACAGTTCACAGTCATTTAATTTAATTTAACTTAACGCGAGCTCAGTGTAAAATGTGGTGGATAAAACATGCCAGCTTATGCAATGTTAGTTTATTTTGTATCTTTCACCCTCCTAATGTGAAATTTTTGAATCATGACTACAAGCAGCAATTATGAAATAATAACGTGATTCCAGCATTAAAATTATACCATCACAGCTGATATCTGCACATTCACATTTGGTTCTGTTTTAAAAGAAAAAAAATGTTTATTGGTTTGAAAGGCATGCCTCAAAAGCTACAGTATGTTAGGGGTCAGGGTGAGATGGTGCTAGATGATCCCTACAGGGAGCAGCTGAAAGAAGAAGAGACATGAAAAAGAATAACAAAGTGCTGAAAACTTTGATGGTTTGGCCTACAGCAAATTGCCAGACATTCATTGTGATAGTTTCAGCCTGGCCATTTTACCGCTGCCAGTCTTCAGGAATAGTGTCCAGGCTCATTGAAGCACATTCAGAGCTCTTCAACGCTTCACTAAAACCGAGGTCGGAGCTCTGGAGAGGCCAACCCGTGACAGACAGTTTGTTATTGTGTGTTTTTCTATTCATGTATGTTTTTATTGCATACCTGGATAGAAATGTTTTTATTGATTTTTTTTATTATTATTATTGTTACATTGGCAGTGTGTTTGGGGTCACTGTGAAAAATTAAGCTGCTGTTAATCAGATGCTTTCCAGATGGTATTACATGGTGGATCAATATCTAACAGTACTTTTCTGTGTTCATAATTCCATCATTTTGATGAGAGCTCCAATAATACTGCCTGAAATGCAGCCAATGGACAACTTAGTTTTGAGTTGTGGGAAAAAACCATGACAGAGCCTCTACTGTTGCTCTTCTGTGTTGGCTGTAGACTCTCACTTTTGTACCTCTCCTCACCCTCTCCTTACATACTCACTCAAAAGACTTAAAACAAATGTTTCAAATTTAGATTCATCACTCCATCAGACCTGTTGCTAGTGATTTTTAGTTTGGTTCTTGTATAATTTAACACAGTGGCCCCCAACCTTTTTTGCGCCCTGTCGCGACCTTTAAGGTGTCACGGATAAATACGTTAAAATAAAACCAGTGCTGGTAACAAAAAAAAGATTTATTCATAACACATGGGAAAAGACCCAGAGAAAAAGAGTTAATGATAAATGTGATTTTTTTTTAAAATAACTCTAAAAATCAATAAAAACCCTGAAAACCATAAATTTCACGCCAAACCTCAACTCTCACGGCCCGGTACCAAACAACTCACGGACCGGTACCGGGCCATGGCCCGGGGGTTGGGGACCACTGATTTAAGAAACCTTAGCCTTTTCTTTCTTTTTCCTTTCATTACGAATGGCTTCTTGACAGCCACCACCTTGATACCACGTCCACTGAGACCATTTCTGATGATTAGACTGATTAGCTGAAGGGCCAGATGCATCTCTCAGGGTCTGTGTCAGATTTTTTTCTGAATTTTTTACTCATTGTGAAAGACATGACTTTCAGATACTGTTCATCTGGTGTAGATACTTTGTTAGACCTGCCACTTTTTCTTTTGTCCTCCACTTTGTCCAATTTCCTCAACTTTTTTTAGGACACCTTGCACATGATATGTCAAGTTTTCAGTTAACAGGTCTTGGGAATCACCTTGTTGGTGCAAAAATAAAATTTCATGCCTGTCAAATTATGTTTACTTTGACATTTCTCATGGATCCAACCAAAGAAACTAGAACAAATGATTATTTTTTTCCCACAACTTAAAACTAAGTTGTCCGTTTTATACAGACACAACCAGTGACGGTCCTAGCCTGTTTGGCGCCCTGGGCGAAAACTCCCTCCCTTATTTCTGGGATTTCGCACAACCTAGGATCCAAATCATGAATACATAATGGGCTTGGATTTACAAGATTATGAATGAAATGTGCTCTATTTGGAAGCAGCCGGCCCCCTCCCCTTTCGATTGTTTGTGTGTGAGACTTTAAATCATCAAACTGTAAATTATAAATTTTGAATTGTTATTGATCCCTTTACCCCTGGTCCTAAAGTGTATATTTATTTTCTTACTCTTCTTATATTTATTGTTTGTTTACTTGCACTGCTGTAACTGGAGCCTCGTCGCCTCGTTTATGCTGGACTGTATGTAGCGGAGATGACTTTGACTTCGGCAGCGAGCAGGCGCACTGAGGGCTCTCGCGCTCACTTTTCGTGTATA
The DNA here is from genome assembly GCF_963969265.1 of Rhamphochromis sp. 'chilingali'. NCBI lineage: Eukaryota > Metazoa > Chordata > Actinopteri > Cichliformes > Cichlidae > Rhamphochromis > Rhamphochromis sp. 'chilingali'. The sequence continues at coordinate 21,314,371 of NC_137948.1, read as the reverse complement.
GAATTTCGAAAAAACATCGGTGCAAATTATAAGTCTGTATCATAATATCTGGTGTTTTCGTGTTTGTTGGTTTGTTTTTATTTTGTTTTATTTTGCGAGTTGGTTATTAGATGCCACTCCAGCCAGCCAGAGAATCCCCTGCTGCCCCGACCTCTCCTCCCTGTGCCGCAAGCAGCAGGCGCACCTCGCAAACGGAGGGCACCCTTACTCCCAGCAAATAGGCGATAGAAAACCAATTGGTGCCTATACCATTCCCAATATGCGCTGGCATGACGTTGGGGCAGCATGAGTAGGCTACGAGCATTCTTTTTTTTTTTTTAAATTTTGCCGATGCCCGTGATGCCGCCCCCCACAAGGTAACCGTATCAAACCGTATCAAAAACCGCTACTGGACACAACACCAGTTGACCCCTTTAATCAGGTGCATTTTTATGTTTGAATGGTTCACAGGTCCGTGTTAAAACACTCCTATGAAAAAGTTCACGTAAAAGGACTGGACTGAAAATGAGTGGAAAAAGCAGCCAGTGTCCAAAGAAAAACTTCCAAAAGCCTTCAGAAAGCCTGGAGAACTATTGTTCAAGATCACTTTAAAAGATTACCAGAAAGTCTCACTCCTTTTAAAGAAACACAAAGATGTCAGGCGGCTCAATCCGATCACTCTACACTATAGATACAAATGCTGGTATTGATCAGTGCCAGCACAACTGGATCAATACTGTAACGTTCACAAGAACCAGACGGTTGGGGTCTCAGTTTGTCCGTTTATTCGGCACATAAGCCAGCGGGTTGTTAACTCAGGGGGGAAGCGCTCTCGAACTACACCTCTCTTCAGCCTGGCACACACACAGAACAACCAGGTCCCCCCACCCCTTCCTGTACACCACCCTCACTACTTCCTGCAGCCCAACCAAACATGAATCTTAAAGGAACAACAACAGTGTGCAGAGAAAACCAACATGTCACTGTCCAGTAACACTTAACCATCGTTACAATACTTTATTTCTATCCTCTAAGTTTGGTATGTAGCCCACTAAATTGTGTTTAAAAAAAAATTTTTTTAGATGACTGCCATAAAATATATTTTCAAAATAAATCAAAAGCAGGTTTGTTTTTATTAGGAAATTATTGTGAAAACTAAAACTCACAGTGCTTTAGTGATCAGAATTTGCAAACTAATCATAATTCATCTCATAAACCATGGCACACTGCTCTCCCCTACATTAGCTACCTTTTTAAGTTTAAAAGTATCGATATCGGTATGTTCAACACTTCCTCCGTGTTCACTACTAACTGTTTAATAAATCTGTATTTATAACACCGGCACCAATTGTTCTGCCAGACGGAAGCAGCAGTTTTACTACCAGATGTCGAATAAAAGAAGAAGTAACCCTCCGCGAGCGTTTGTGGGTAATGGAGTCTTTCAATGGCGTGTCTGCTTGGCGCTAACTAGGCGAAGAACTACATATCCCGCTTGTCTTCACTGCAGCGTGTTTTTGTGTGGACGAGGTGAAACGTACTTCGCTTTGCTTTTCTATGCTAGCAGTTAGAGCAGTTACACTCGTGTCTGTGAGCGGTGCTTCACAGATAGTGGACGTCAAAACACGGCCACCATACGTCACGGTGCGGAATGTCAACAACGGCATCTGGCGGAACAGTTTCAGGTGTGTAAGTGTGAATTAAATGTCGTGAACTGCTTGTAAAATTAATCTAACGCCTTTGTTTCACTCATAGTCACTTGGATGAGTGACGAAACGTTTCTCCCACTGAAAACGCTCCGTCCAGATGAACAGAATCAACCTTTGGAGGTCTCCTAATAAAGTTGTCATGTTCATTTTTAAGTGAACATTTCTCAAGGAATAGGGTCGTTGTCAGGTCATTTAGGACCCCTTAAAGATGTTTTATTTTCATTGAGTTGCATTACAGCTCCAGTTCTAAACCCTACATTATTTTTGCTTTACATTTGAGCATGAATAAAGACTTAATGCTGAAGAAGCATTGATGAAGATAATAAATTTTTAATGCACATGAGTCAGGTTAACAAGGCTTTTTTTCTTTTGCATTTACAGTCAAGTGAAACGATGAGCAAATTTTAATACTATACAAAGGTAACCCGAGTAAATACAAAATGCAGTATGTAAGTGGTGATTTCATTTATTAAGGGCAAAAGTTATAAAAACCGCACCGGCCACTGTCAAAATGTAATTCCCCACCTTGTTAAGTCACAAATTCAAAGCCATTAATCACATTTTTTTGGAAAGCTAGCCATGCAAAGACCTGGTTACTGTTGGACCTCTTCAATTATGAAATATGTAAATAGAACCTGTTTTTCAAAGTGAAGTAGATTTAAAGATCTCTAAAAGCAACACATCATGCCACAATCTAAAGAAAGTCGAGAACTCCTGAGAAACAATTTCTCATCTATCAGTCTGGAAATTATTACACAGATATTTCCAAGGTTTTGGACTCCAGCAAACTGCTGTGAGAGGCACTGTCTAGAAATGACCAGCTTCACCACTGAACTTTTCCAGGAGTGGCCAGCTTACCAAAATTCCTCCAAGAACACATCAACGACTTATCCAGGAGGTTGCAAAACAACAAACAGGCAAAAACCACTGCTGACCAAAAGGAACACGACGACTTGTCTCACATTCGCCCAAAAACATCTTGATGATGCCTTAGACTTTTGGGAAAATATTCCATGGACTGAGTCAAAGGTTTCATAAAAAGAGCATCGTAGCAACAGTCAAGCATCGTGGTGGTAGTGTAATGGTCTGGGGCTGCTTTGCGGCTTCAGGATCAGGATGACTTGTCGTAACTGATGCAACCATGAATTCTGCTTTCTACCAGAAAATTCTGAAGGAGAATGTCTGACATTCATGCCCTGAAGCTTGAACACATTTGAGTCCTGCAGCAGGAAAAAGATTTGCAGTCCACTTCTTAACGGCTCCAAAACAAAAATGTTTGGAGTGACCTAGTCAAAAAAACCACACCTGATGCCTCTTAAAGTCACCTTTCTCTGCACCTCTGGACCGTTTCCAGTGCAGTTTTCTGGAAATCCCTTTCACTCTCCTCAATCCTGAGTGTCACTAATGATGAGAGCGGAGCCTCACGCGACAACCGGGTGACCAAACAGAAGTTCCCAACATCAAAGCCTGAAGATAAGCCCCCTGAACAGGAGCATGTTTGTTTTTGTTCTGACATTTACAGTATTCTGCACTGAGAGTCCACCCACAACAGTTGCACTGTCAAACCAGGGTTGTGCTCTAACATCCTGAGTCACCCAAACTCATCCGATTTATTGTCCTAACCCTATTTTAATAAGCAGCAATCACTTAAAGTTTTTTGATTCACACCATGTAAAATTAAACATTGTTTTTACTTTGATACAATTATAATTTTCATCACTTCCCTTTCAGTAATTTTTCAGTTAATTATTTTTTAGCCACTGAGAGTAGTCAGCTTTGTCCTACCCGAGAGATTTAATTTAGACTGACATAAAAGGGAGAAAGGAAAAAAAAAAGCTAAAAACCTGATGCGAGAATGTCTGATCATAACAAAAATGACGATAAAATGGTTTCTGTTGTAAAGTCTGCCAGTCAATTAACCATTCTGATATTGCAAACTAGGAATAATGGAATGACAGCTCACATTTGAGAAACTTGAAAGGTCTATATTTGACATTTTCCAGTTACCAAAATAGGTTTTAATTATTTTTCTACTCATTAATTCCCTCATTGTGTCAGTGCCGCAGCTAAGAAAGAATCTGACAGGAACAACAGATGTGATGGCTTATTGTTTGTCTACTCTTAAAGGTGCGAATATCAAATTTAAGAAGCAACAGACCAAAAATAATTATGAAACCATCTGTGCATGCCAGATTCTTCTATAATGACTGTTTGTCAGCAGTGAGGTAGCCCGAGCCCGGCAGCTGGATATGTTTCTGTAATCCTAATGATGCTGGACATTTTTTATCCAATGCGGTCTATAAAGAACTGGGGGAAATAAATGAGCCACAAGGCTTTAGGTCGTTGCACACTTACATTTTAAAGATCTGGTAGATCATATCTTACACAAACACTAGGTAGAAATTAATTGGTTCTTTGGGTGGCTCACTGGTGTTTGTGTCTACTTCAACCTTAACACGAGGAACAAACTAATAACTCTGACGTGTCTTCTCTGTCCAAAGCAGCGACTGATGGAGTTTCCAGAAGATTTTAACCAGCTCGAGCTTCTCGACACACACGGACACCTGATCCCCCGAGGGTCTGGCAGCGTGTGGACCGGAAGCAAGGACGATGAAGAAGAGCCAGAGGAGAGGGAGCACAGTGAGGAGTGGTATCTGGAAAAGGAGGAAGCTCTCAAAGATGAACCCAACGAGCTCATTCTGTGGGCGGCAGAAAACAATCGCGTAAGTCCAGTTTTGTTTTCAGATTAGGGGTGAGCGGTAGAGCTTTAAAATAATATTATTATTTCAAGGAAATTTGTGAAAATGATATTATGTATGGGGAAAAATCTTTTCCATCCTTGTTTTACAGTGAGCTACTGTCACTGCTGACAGGCTATCTAATTTGAAGTGTGAATCTATTGAAACAAAGTGCCAGTTTTTCCTGGTGCCAACTGGTACCAATTCCCTTCTGGCTTCATCTTCGTTTTTGCAGCGTTTAAAAAAAAAAAAAAAAAAAAGAAAAGAAAAGTTTAGTTGTTTTGCTTCTCATTTCCTTCCTTCTTCACGTGAACTACAGTAGAACCCAAAGGAAGGAGATAATATCCTCGTTTATATTGTAGCCTGAATAGTTAAACTTTGAGTTTTTCTTCCATCTGTTGCAGCACAAACGGTATCATCAGTCATTCAGGTCTTTAAACTGAAACATGGTTTGATTTTCATCCTTTGGGCATCCAGTTTTTTTTAACCATCTATCAACATGAACATCTTGTGCTGCTGCAGTTTAGCTCACTTTTGTCAACTACTGTAGGTTTTTTTTTTGGTAGTTTAAGATGAATTTTACCCGTTTTGATCCCAACTCTCTGTAGATGACCTTTACTTAACTAAAGATACCAAACTTATACAAAGTTCACCTAAATACGCTGCAGTCTCAGAAGTGACCAGGAAACGAGTTAACACTATTATTGTACCGAGATTAAACGGCTGTCGCAGTACAGCTTCTTCTGCAAATGACTTTTTCCTGTCGTGAAAATGGCGACAGCAGCTTTCAGTGGTCTCAACATAATACCACAAAAATACATTTTGCTGTCATCTTAAAAGCAGCACTTTGCTTCCCCCTCACACACTCCTGCCCTCTTCCCCATCATCTTCCTCTTTGCAGTCAGCAGCTGCGAGCGGATCAGTCTGTTCTTTTTCCTTCTTTGTCGCTGGTTTTCTTTGTAAGATACTGAGTTATCCAATGTAGCATCTGCTGCTGACTATTTGTTGACAGTAAAACTACTCCTCTGGAAACCTATGTTATTTTAAAGCATGAGCTTTTTTATTTTAAAGGTCACTGGGAAATGAAAACTGAAGGTATAGAGCCGCCGGTCTTTGCTGTTGCTGATGTCTCCCCTAAATTTTAGTTCAGGATACACTGACTGCCACGTCTATTTACTGCAATTTCTCAGCCAAGCATCCCTCTTGGTCAATTACTAGACACTAGTTATTCTAGTTTGAATTAAAGTCCTGGGGGCACACACTGGGGAAAAAATCACAACACAAGCTGATGCTTTATGAATTTCAAACCAGTCATGACCTTTGAGTCTTCATCTCAGGATAGAAGCAGAGCTGAATAAATAGTAATTACAGCATTTAGGGACACAAATTAAAGTCACTCCATTAAAGTCAAATGTTTGTCAAACAAATATTTTCCCCCGACAGATCTCTGGCCTGCTGCGAGATCTAAGCAGCAACTAATCGTAACTGCATAAAATTCCTACTGGCTGAAGCTGGACATCATCCAAGTGTGAGGGTAGAGCAATGGCAAAACTAATCAGCTTCGTATATTCACTTTATTTTTACACTTCACCTTTAAGGATAAATACAAAGATAAAAGCACAGTTTCATCATATGCATCCTTTATTTTGGCAGATTTTTGTTCTAATCCCACGGAGACGTTGACCACACACAGGATGGTTTGTGGTATCCTTTAAGTTGTTTCCACTTGAGAAGGTTAAATAGTGTAAATAAATAGTCTTGAATGTTGATTTTTTTTTTTTAATGATTATTTCTTCTAGTTAAAATTACACATGGCTCTCTAACCACAAATGGGAACTCGTGAATTAGTTGTAAATATTTCACAGGCAGCAGTGATTATATTTGAATTTCAAATTTTAATACTCAGAAGGCATCAATACCTTTTCCCCAGTTATATAAAAAATAAAAACAAAACACAGTCAGAGTTTACAAAGTGACCGTCTAGATTAAAAATGATAGAACTATATACTAATGCACCAGTATAGCTGTATGAGTAACCTGCTGTCTGAGACTTGTGGTAAATTCAATATTAAATGTCAAGAATTGCAGAAGTTCCACCGAGGAATAAAAAATCTCATGACTTTCTACACCATGAGGCAGGAAGCAGCACAGAAACACAGCTGCATTTAATACAGCCTGAACTCCCGAAAAAGACAAAGCACAAAAGCTGAATGAAAAACAATATACACTTGCAGATAATTAAACTTGCGTCAGCGTAATTTAATCAAAGTTCATTATTTGCATTATAACACTGTCACATCCAGCAGTTTCCCTCAACACACCATAATTGAAAAAGATTCGTGCGTGGAATAAATTCCCAAATAATTCAAAGTTATTTGGAGTCATGACAAATTTTCTTGATTTTTGTCTTGATTAAGTGAGTAGAAGAATTCAGCTGAGCAGTTTCCAGACAGTAAGTCCTGATAATGTCAGGAGAATAATTTCATGGAGCTGTCCAGAGTTTCCTTTTTGTACATGTAGCCCACAGCAGGAGATTTTCATCAGATGTGTTCTCATTGTTCTCACCTCTGGAACAAGTCAGCTTAACTTTGGAGCTAAGAAGCTGGGTAGAGCATGTAGGAGGCAGGATGCGCAGCACCCACTCATTTGCTGTAAATTCCCAGAGCTTTTGCCTTCTGTGTTCTCAGTTTGACCTTGCACTGACTTTGTACAAGGAAGCTGGCAGGGAGAAGATCTTTTGACGCCTGATCCGGGGCTACAGTGCATGTGTGAATATAATTTAAACAGCAGTTCTTCCTCCTGCAGGGTGATTTTCAGTCTGACATTACTGTCTTTAAATCATAATTTGTGCATTGCGCTGTATTTAGCAGTTGGACTTGGGCCCCAGTTACTCAGGCATAGCAGGAGGTTGGTAACTCCCTGATAACCACCAGCTGCAAGGAAAGACTGTTTATTGCCAACCGGTTGCTGGAAGTCAGTAGTTAAAATAGGTATACGGTGAAAAAACACTTAAATGGAACTGAAGTAAATCAAAATGGCAACTGCAAATATGCTTATCTTAAGGTTTAAAAATTGGTGACATCACAGTAACTACATTAATCTTTTGTCTGTCTGTAGTTACAGTGGTGAGGCATACCCATATGGAAAAGAAATAGTAAAAACTTATATGTGATTACTCATGAAAGTGGCCACTTTCTAATTACTTTCATACATTGTTTTAGTAAGTATCCAAAACATACAAGTTTCATTATATACTTTTTCAAGGGATCTTATATCTGTTTTCACTCTTATATGCTTTTCATACAAGTTTCACACAAGACAGATACAAACTTTATAAGATTTATATATATCTTTTCCATATGGGTAACCTTTACTTTGAAGCTGAACAGTCTACGTTTCCAGTTTATATTAAAGTTTCTCCACTGCTCAGAGACTAGTTGACAAGTGTTTGCAGAGTGTTCCTTTTGACCTTTTTTCTTTGTTAGCCTACGTTATTGGTATCAGTTTGTTGGTTAAACCGAAGCTTTGCTGAAGAGGTATCAGAAAGTCTGAAAATCAAACTGCTGCATCAGGTCCTTTGACAGCTTTTGGTGCCTTTACCGCAAAGTAAAAAATAAACGAAGGTGCTTATGTGACTATTTAAAGTTTGCATGAAGCACAAATGGAGCCGACCTTGTGATCAATGTTGCAGAAATGAAGTTTTATTTGAGAAAGAGCAGCTCAAATGAAAGGTTTTCTTACAATCACTTTATGTGGTTTTCTTTCAGCTTGCCACAGTCCACAGTTTGTTAGCTGCTGATCCTTCGCTGGTGCACTGCTGTGATGAAGATGGTTACACTCCCCTGCACCGTGCAGCATACAGCGGTCACATCGAAGTCGTCTGTGCTCTGCTTGCCGGCGGCTCTAAGGTCAACCCCCGCACCATCGACGGCTGGACTCCCCTTCACAGCGCTTGCCGCTGGAGCCGCGTTTCTGTGGCGAGTTGTCTCCTGCAGCACGGAGCGGAACTGAACGCCCAGACCAACGGTGGACTCACACCATTACATCTCGCTGCTTCATACACAAGCTTCTCAAAAACAGACTCCAGACACACCTTAGAGCTGCTGCTCTCTCAGCGCCATCTGAAGCCGGGGCTCCGCAGCAGCAGCGGGGAGACTGCCGGAGAGGTGGCTCGACGTAGTGGGCCCCATCACTTTATGTTTGAGATGGTGGAAGACTATGTGAATGTGGTGCCCATCTCATGAACAAAAGCACAGGCCCACACAGGCTTTCACATTAGTATTGATGTCTTGCTCATGGTCAGGTTTCCTTTTGAAGCAACATAATAAACGTGAATGTCAAATCTCCAATTCATCTTCTTTACAATTAGACTGAAAGTTTCTTCTCTTTTATTCTGCAATAGACCACAGGTTAAAAAAAGGTCTCTTTAAACCTGAAATTGCAGGATTTCTGAGGAGCTGAAAAGATGCTGTGATAAGATTCAAGCTGTGTTTCTGAGTGCCAATTGTTCAGTGACATTTAGATATTAGAAATTCAAACCATTATATATGAGTAGTTATTTTAGTATCTACCTGTTAACTAAAAGTCTTTTTCAACCTTGAAAGGTTTTCTTTGGATTTGTGTAGGGCCTAACTTTTACACTCATTAGCCACTTTATTTGTTGCTCGAGTAGGCTCTGGTACTCAAACGATGATCACTTGGTACTATGGTGCCCAAAATGTGCCAAGTAAATATAACCCACACCATTACAACACCACTACTAGCCTGAAACACTGATTAAAGGTAGGATGGATGAGACTTATCAGATCAGGCAATGTTTTTTTACTTTCTATGGTCCAGTTATAGTGAACTTGTTGTGTAGCCTCAATTTCCTGTTCTTAGCTGACAGAGATGGCATCCAGGTTGGTCTTCTGCTGCTATAGCCCATCTGCTTTAAGGTTTGACATGTTTTAAGAGATGCTTTTCTGCATAACTTGGTTGTAACTTATGCTTATTAGTGAATATTCATACTGATCTTCTTTTGGCCTCTGACAGTGGATTTATGTCTGTGCTTGTATGGCTAAACCTCAGTGCAGTGTTTGATACTGTTGAGAATATTTTATTATAGAAATTAGAGCATGCCATAGATACTGCACTGCTGTGATTTGAATCATATCTAATAAACCCCAATGTGTTAATGTAAATGGGAAGTCCACAGGGTTCTAGGATTCTGCTGACATTATATATGGATCCCTTAGGCCAGGGGTCCCCAATCCCAGTCCACGAGGGCCGGTGTCCCTGCAGGTTTTAGATGTGGCCTTGATCCATCACAGCTGATTTAAATGGATAAATTACCTTCTCAACATGTCTTGCAGTTCTCCAGAGGCCTGGTAATGAACTGATCATGTGATTCAGGTGTGTTGACTCAGGGTGAGATCTAAAACCTGCAGGGACTGGCATTGGGGACCCCTGCCTTAGGCAATATCATTAGCATGCATTTTTATTGGTTTGCAGATGATACCCAGGTTTATCTATGAAGTCGGAAGTCAGGTAGCACACACCAATTAGTTAAACTGCAGGAACATCTTAAAGACATAAAGACCTGGATGACCTCTAATTTCCAGCTTGTAAATCCAGATTGTCACAGAACACGGAGTGTTCAGGTAACAGGACCCCAAAGCAGACTCAGCACACCGCAGCTCAGAACTATGTACAAGTTTTTATTGAACTGAAGAATCTTTTAACAACGCTAAGGAAACGAAAAACTAAGGCTCATACCACGGGGGGAAACGAGGAGCGTGGAGCCCAGGAGCACCGTAATCGGGACCGTGGGGAAACTGCAACAGAAAGGGGAGACACAGTTAACAGCACGCAGGTTGTCAAGAAATGAACAGCTAGACTTCATAAGTTGCCGAGGCTTACAGGTAGAGCAGGACCGTGGAGCTTGGAGGGGAGAGGTGCCCGTGAAGGGAATCCTAGGGAGGGAGGGAGGCCACAAGCTTCCACGCCGAATGCTGGTCACACTGGGAGGAGACTTACGGACTGGCGAAGAGAAGCTGTCAGAGCTGGCTGAAGTAGTCCTCCGGTGATTGCCTCAGATGAGACGTAGGTGGTTTGGAGGCGGCCCAGCCCGAGGGTGTGGCCACCGTAGCCTCCCACGGCTCCCTGGATGCCGAGCCATGGGCCGTGACACAGATAAAACTGAGCGACTGTTATTGTGATTTGGTGCTGTCTAGTTAAAGTGAGGTTTAATTTTTGAGTTCCCATTGAGTTAATATTTGATTTACTGCTGGCCTCCCTGTCAGCTCAAAGCAGTCTGGTTATGCTCTGACCTCTGGCATCAACAGTTAAAGTAGTTTAAACATGCTGTGTGCAACATAGATCGCAACTAGAATATTTTTCTTTTCAGTTACTGCTAAATATTAAAGTTTTTAATAATAGCTTCTTACTTTGTGTGACAAGGTTTTACAGATCTTCTTCTCTGCATGCTTTTTCTCAGGCAATGACCATTAAAAGGAACCCCGGCTATTAAGACATGTTTGTGTTAAAATATGTATGTGCTTTCAATAATATATATGTGGAATTAAAATACGCCAAATGTTTTCCTTTTAAGCACATTTTACAGGGAGTGCAGAATTATTAGGCAAGTTGTATTTTTGAGGAATAATTTTATTATTGAACAACAACCATGTTCTCAATGAACCCAAAAAACTCATTAATATCAAAGCTGAATGGTTTTGGAAGTAGTTTTTAGTTTTAGCTATTTTAGGGGGATATCTGTGTGTGCAGGTGACTATTACTGTGCATAATTATTAGGCAACTTAACAAAAAGCAAATATATACCCATTTCAATTATTTATTTTTACCAGTGAAACCAATATAACATCTCCACATTCACAAATATACATTTCTGACATTCAAAAACAAAACAAAAACAAATCAGCGACCAATATAGCCACCTTTCTTTGCAAGGACACTCAAAAGCCTGCCATCCATGGATTCTGTCAGTGTTTTGATCTGTTCACCATCAACATTGCGTGCAGCAGCAACCACAGCCTCCCAGACACTGTTCAGAGAGGTGTACTGTTTTCCCTCCTTGTAAATCTCACATTTGATGATGGACCACAGGTTCTCAATGGGGTTCAGATCAGGTGAACAAGGTGGCCATGTCATTAGTTTTTCTTCTTTTATACCCTTTCTTGCCAGCCACGCTGTGGAGTACTTGGACGCGTGTGATGGAGCATTGTCCTGCATGAAAATCATGTTTTTCTTGAAGGATGCAGACTTCTTCCTGTACCACTGCTTGAAGAAGGTGTCTTCCAGAAACTGGCAGTAGGACTGGGAGTTGAGCTTGACTCCATCCTCAACCCGAAAAGGCCCCACAAGTTCATCTTTGATGATACCAGCCCAAACCAGTACTCCACCTCCACCTTGCTGGCGTCTGAGTCGGACTGGAGCTCTCTGCCCTTTACCAATCCAGCACGGGCCCATCCATCTGGCCCATCAAGACTCACTCTCATTTCATCAGTCCATAAAACCTTAGAAAAACCAGTCTTGAGATATTTCTTGGCCCAGTCTTGACGTTTCAGCTTGTGTGTCTTGTTCAGTGGTGGTCGTCTTTCAGCCTTTCTTACCTTGGCCATGTCTCTGAGTATTGCACACCTTGTGCTTTTGGGCACTCCAGTGATGTTGCAGCTCTGAAATATGGCCAAACTGGAGGCAAGTGGCATCTTGGCAGCTGCACGCTTGACTTTTCTCAGTTCATGGGCAGTTATTTTGCGCCTTGGTTTTTCCACACGCTTCTTGCGACCCTGTTGACTATTTTGAATGAAACGCTTGATTGTTCGATGATCACGCTTCAGAAGCTTTGCAATTTTGAGACTGCTGCATCCCTCTGCAAGATATCTCACTATTTTTGACTTTTCTGAGCCTGTCAAGTCCTTCTTTTGACCCATTTTGCCAAAGGAAAGGGCGTTGCCTAATAATTATGCACACCTGATATAGGGTGTTGATGTCATTAGACCACACCCCTTCTCATTACAGAAATGCACATCACCTAATATGCTTAATTGGTAGTAGGCTTTCGAGCCTATACAGCTTGGAGTAAGACAACATGCATGAAGAGGATGATGTGGACAAAATACTCATTTGCCTAATAATTCTGCACTCCCTGTATATATAACCGATTTACAAGTAGGCCGCCATTGTTATTTACTTCTCAATACACTCTGGGTAGTGTCATCATACGGTTGCACCGCATCACAGTTTGAACCAGAACAAACCGAGAGAGAGGATGAAAATAGTCAACCAGTACTTAGTTTAGATGAAGATGAAAACAATCTGTCACACGAGGACGCGAGAGTGAGGGAAAACTACTGGTGTCTATGGGGCTGCTGCCTGCCAATGGCAACGGCGACTGAGAGCGTTTGTTGTAAAGAGCTCAATTTTATGGCAGCAGCTATCCATAGTATCACATAACAGCATGATAAAAACATTAATAGAATTCTAATTTTTATTATACAGTGAAATTACAATATCGTTATTTTTACAGATATTCCATGCAACACAATGTACCAAAACTTTGAAGCCGTATGTCTTATTCCAGTTCTTTGAGCAGCCCTTGTTAGTCTCCATGACCAGTATAGCACTGGTCTACCAAGTCGTAACTAGGTCACTAATAGGCAAGTTAATTAATACCAATTAACTTATATAGGAGATCACAATGCAACACCATAAAAAACAAAACAGGTTAGCTGAACGAAAGCGCCTATACTGCCGACAACCACATGTCATCGTCCCAGAATGCATTGTGTGCGACAAAAACATGGCCGCTCCCACGGCTCCAAAACAATTTTAAACAACAAAGATTTAATGAATAACAAAAAAAAAAATTAGTTATTCTCAAGTATGTTTTTATGTAGTGGAGATAATTTGTAACATATTTAGAGTAACTTGTCAGGGTTCCTTTTAAACCACATACGACCATAACAAAGCTGTGAGAAAGGTTAAAAAACCAATACAGACTTAAGCTGTCAGCTATCACTGAGTATCTGTGCTGACACCAAATTCTTGTGTCGGGAGTTAAAAAGCATCACGAGTACAAAATACAATAGCAGAAGCAGACACGTCATCCGGTTTTTATCACACTCCTTGGCTGCTTTGACGCCTTTGAACACAATGACAAGTGATCTGCTCTGTGGGACAAACCCACCACTTTAACTCTCAATGCCACGAAAAGACTCAGAAGAGAATTTCAAAAGGAATCTGACTGAGGCACTGCCAAACTGGGAAAACCAGGGAGGAGGTGTGATTAGACTTTAGGTTTGTTGCGGCTTCCTTTTGTAAGTACCTACAATGTCCTTCTTAGTCATGAGACATGGATGTATTTATGAGTCACAGAACTATAATACTGTGAATTCACAGCAGCAAAAATTCTCTGTTGCATGTTGGTTGTGAGCATTTTAACACAATATTCATGTCTCTGTCTCTCTCCTGGTTGGGCCAAGCTTTTTATTAAGGCACCGTTTACAACAGCATATTGGGTGTTTTTGAAGGACTGCATTCTGATGGGCTGCGCGGTCTGAATAGCAGAGTGCAGTTTTCTCACTGATTGGAGGATATTTCTGTTCAAGGGCTCTGTGCAGAATGTACAAAACTTTAAACAACACAAACACTTTTTTGGTCCTCAGCTGTCAGTAGTTTCTTGTATATAGACAAGACCAGCAGCTTATACAGTAGCATATTATACATTTAATATGTATATGAATTCAAGAAAAAAATCCATCTACTTTCGCTTATTAGGGTTGTGGCTAGGGGCTGGATCCTATCCTAGCTATCAGAGGGCAAAAGCCACAGTACACCCTGTTGCCAGACTGTCCCAGGTCCAACACAGAAAGACAGACAACCGCTCATATTCCAGACTACTGGGACAGACTATGCAAACGCCACACAGAAAGGTTCAGGCCAGATGAATGATTCAAACCCAGAACCTTCTTGTGGTGAGGCAACCCCCGCACCACCGTGCTGCCCAGTTCAAGAAAGCACAGAATATAATTTTACTAGATCCATATTCTTATCTACGGAGCCCCGCAGGGGACATGGGAGAAAAAAAAAATTAAGACGGACTTTTGCGAGATCTCGCAAAACAAACTCGGGATCTTGCAAAAGTTTTAGCTGCATTCTTCAGAGGCCGCCAGCTCGAAGCCGACTGGGAGGTCGAGGCAGGATGTGCCGGGAAAGCGACGTTCCTCCTGGCTGTAGTAGGTCTCGACCTCCCGTTAGCTTCGAGATGGTGGGTGTCAGATCTCCGAAAACGTCGGAGCACTTTTGCAAATATGTGATGTCTTTTAAACCGAGCAGATATCTGACGTTTACACAACTACATTCACGCCTCAAAATATCTTAAAAGTGTATTTTGTAACCCAGAAAGAGTAATATTACAACTAAGTAGCTGCCGCCATTGTTGGAATCCAACTTTTGCGACATCTCGCATTGTCTCGGTCATTGTGTCCTTGGGCAAAACACTTCACCCGTTGCCTACTGGTGGTGGTCAGCAGGCCCGGTGGCGCCAGTGTCCGGCAACCTCGCCTCTGTCAGTGCGCCCCAGGGTGGCTGTGGCTACAATGTAGCTTGCCATCACCAGTGTGTGAATGTGTGTGTGAATGGGTGGGTGGATGACAGGTTGTGTAAAGCGCTTTGGGGTCCTTAGGGACTAGAAAAGCGCGCTACAAATACAGGCCATTTACCATTTACCATCAGGAAATCAAGTTCCTGGAGTGTGAGGTGTGGAGAGACTCTAAACCCAATGTGTTTGAAGTCCAGTGTGATGTTTCTGCAGTCTGTAATGATTTGGGTTGGCATGTCAGCTGCTTCTGTTTGCAGTCGTTGGTCCATTGTGTTTTATCAAATCCAAACTCAACACAGCATCTACCAGGAGATTTAGGAGCACTTCATGCTGCCATCTGATTATAGGGTTTATGGAGATGCTGATTTCCTTTTCCAGCAGCACCTATCACCTCTGCACAGAGCCCAAACTAAAGATTTGATGACCATGTTATTACTGGGCCAGTTAACTCACCTGACCTAAAACCCACAACATATGTATGCAGTTTTGTTAAGCAGAAAAGGAGATACACCCGACTCAAAGTACAGACGAGCTAGAGGTTGATATCTGTCACGTTCCTGGGTCTGTTGACCCAGCGTTTTGAGTTTTAGTTTATTTTGATGTTTATGGTTTATTTTTTTAGTTCATTAGGTTATCTAAGCTCATTTGTTTATTTAGATTCCCCTTGTGTCTTCTACCCCTGTGTTTTAGTCTCCTTTTGCCCTTTATGTGTTTCATGCTGTGTGTCTTATGTTGTCAAGGTTATATTGTCTTGTCTGTGTCTCATGTTTCCTGTTTTATTTTGAAGGTCTATGTCCTATGTCAGTGTAGTCAGCTTTGCTTCCTTTGTCTCGTTATGTCAGACTAGTGCCAGCTGTTTCCCCATGTGTTTCCACTTCCCCTAATCACCCTTGTGTGTATTTACTCTGTGTGTTTCTGTTCATTCCTTGTCAGGGCCCTGTTTCAGGAAGCCGGTTTAGAAAACTCAGAGTGAAAAACGATACGCAGGGTTGAGTAACCCCGAACTGTCCAACTCGGAATATTCGGTTTCAGAAAGGCTGATAACAAGTAGTTCAGTCAACGCGGAGTTGCTTTAACCCCAAGTGAAGCGCGCGGACGAGGATACATAAAGCCCTGATCAGTGGAGCACAGATTAAGTGAGTCACCATGGAGACGGAGGGAAAGAAGGCGCGGTCAATGTATTTTACAGCGCTTGAGGCCGAAATTCTGATGGCAGCATATGCCGATAACATGCAAATTCCGCGGAAAAAAGTAACACAGCGACAGCTGCAAAAGAAAGTGAGCATGCATGGCAAAACATAGCCGACAGAGTCAATGCGTGAGTGTTAATTTAAACATTGATCTAGGGATTTCCACCCATTTAACACGTTATTTTATCATATGTTATTTTATTTGTTATTTTATACATTTTATTTTGTGACGTGATGTGAGCGCAGGTGCAACCCAACAGGCCCCAAACGTTCCTGGCAGCAAGTAAAAATGAAATATAAAAATATAGTCCAAACAGGTAAGGTGTAATTGTATTATGAGCCATAGTGCTTGGTCTGTTTGTCCGATGTAAATCAATTGCAGTTAGAGGCTACATTAATTTTCTGTCTGTAAGCACTTATTGAAATTATCTGAGCACATTACAAGTACATATTTGCTTACTCTGTATGCTCAAATGTGGCCCGTTATAGCCAACAGAAAAAAAGCGGAGGCCCGAAAAACAGGTGGGGGTCCTCCACCACTCACAGAGGCTGAGCAGTTGGCCCTCAGCCAAAACAGTGGGCGCCCTGTGGCCGAAGGCATCTCTGCGGGGACATCCTCTGAGTCAATAACCCCGCAAGACACAAGTGCCTACATAAGGGGTAAATTCAAAATAATACATGATGTGCATACATCCTTTCTTCACAGTCACCTTTGCAGTGCTACTCATTCATTTGATAAACTCTTTACCATAATGGATTATTTTGTAGTGAAGTTATTTTCCTACTGATTTTGCCTTCCCTCAGTCTTGGTTGTCTTTGAGAGCATAATGACAATGAAGTGTAAGGTGATTGGTATGTTTGTTAATTGCCATTTGGTCCCTTGTAAGTTATAAGTGACCTGTATAAACCTCATATTCTATCAGTTGATGGTGATGGTGTACTGCATCTGGTGCAGCCTCCTGTTGAGCCAGACCAACATGCAGTTGTGAGTAATACTCCACAGATTATATGAGTTTACAGTAGAACAGCAATGTTGTTTATTTCTTTACTACAGGAAAATAATGAAGAAACATTGACAGCTGTTACAGAGGAGGAAGCAACAGAGACACTTTATGAGGTTTACATCTTTTAATACTTTGTGTACAGGAAACACAGGTGACCAATAAAGCCAGTTGAACAAAAAATCTGTTTATTCTTCTTTCAACATGTTGAGGTGATGGGTCAAAAGAAATGATTGTGACATATGGTGTCTCTGACTGCTCTTCCATCTTGTATGTCCGTGGGAGGGTCAGGATGTTCATGGTTTGGATCACTGCTGTTTGGTTCAGAAGGACAGTGTTCTCCTCTAATTGTGGCAATGTTGTGAAGAATCACACATGCCACAATAATGTCACATGCCCTTTCTGGGGTGACCCTGAGTCTTTGCAGGCACTGGAACCGGGCCTTAAGCATTCCGATAGTCATTTCAACTCTGGCTCTTGTCCTGCAATTAGCCAGATTATATCGCTGCTGTGGGCCCGGTTCAGGGTCAGAGTAAGGGGTAAGCAAATAGGGTAAACATGGATACCCCCTATCACCAAGCAAGTAGCCAGTGAACTCTCCTAAGACAGAAGGATACACTTCAGTTCAAATGTCCCTGAAGCAATTGGTCTTTATATATTTTAAAGTATTTTCAACTCACCATGTCCAAATTTTGTGCTCAGTGTACATTCACGGAATATTTGTGAGTCATGGACAGAGCCTGGCCACTTGGCTTCCACATTTGTGATAATGTTGGCAGCATCACATATGATCTTCACAGTGCAGAGAACACAAATTAGCATCCATTACTATGATGAAATAATTTGTTAGTTTGAAATGCTACAGGGAACTATGTACCTGTACATTAATGCTGTGGAAAGACTTCCTGTTCACATAGTCTCCTTCATTTACTGAAGGAGCAATGATTGGAATGTGAGTACCATCTATACAGCCAATCACGCCTGGGAACCCTGAAAATAAATGTAAAATTTAAGTAGTAGTTCAAGTATCACCACATCATAAATTAAGTTTTGGTCATCCTGATACCTGCAATTTTGTGGCATCCCTCTTTGATGAATCTTGTGGGTCTATGACCGGGGAACACCACAAACGTGTACAGGAGACGTTTCAGTGCAACTGTAACATTCCTGACTGCCCGACAGACGGTAGCCTTGGAAACGTGCTCAGCGTCACCAATATTATACAGAAAGCTCCCGTTTGCAAAAAACCGAAGTGCAATACAAATAATATGTACAGAACTGAGAGCATGTCCGCGATGTGTCACATGCGTAATATATGGCCTGAGGATGTTATCCAAATAAATTATAGATTGTGCTGAGAAACGGTAACGTTCGCACAGACAATCATCAGGAAATGATAAAATGTCCAAACGCGCTCTGATCACTCTCTCCCGGCGGAGAGCTCTGCGGAGAATTTGGGCTTCACGATCTACTGGCTCTTCAAGGAAGGGACACGCCATGTCTGACACTTCCTACTGTCAGGTTTCCGACAAAGGGGCGGAGACAGTCAGGGTTAGTTGTAGTAAACCTGCTAGGGGGCAGGTTAGCTTCACGGCGTGTGTCGTCATAGTGACTCACTCAGGCTTCAGCTGAACTCGCTTTGTGAAACCGAAAACCCAGAGTTTTCGTTAACTCAGGGTATACTTACTCAGTTTTTCCACTAAACCGGCTTCCTGAAACAGGGCCCAGGTCGTCTGTTGTTCACGCCAATGTTTCCATGTCTAGGTTTTTCTTGTTGTTTATTTAGTTCTCCCAGTTTAGGTTGAAGTTAGTTTACTTCAGGTTGCCTTGCCCTTTCTTTGTACCTTTTTTACCAGTCTTATTAAACGGCTCGCTTTTTGTTAATACTGAAGCTCTGGTCCAAGTTCCTTAGTGTCTGCATTTTGGGTCTACTCTTCACAATTAATACAGTCTGCCACCACCAGACTGTAACACTATCAAAGCAACTTGGACTTCATTAACACCTCAATTAAATGAACATGCTTGTAGCTGGTGGTTCACCATTGGAAAGAAGCACATTAAAGAGTGTGGCCTGCACTGTCTCCAAAGTGCACAACTGGAAAAATGTATATTTAACCCAGCATGGTACAACCTCTGGGCCCTATTTCAGGAAGCCGGTTTAGAGCAAACTCTGAGTAAGTATACCCTGAGTTAACGAAAACTCTGGGTTTTCGGTTTCACAAAGCGAGTTTAGATTAATTCTGAGCGAGTTACTATGACAACACACTCCGTGAAGCTAACCTGCCCCCTAGCAGGTTTACTTCAACTAACCCTGACTGTCCCCGCCTCTTTGTCGGAAACCTGACTGTAGGAAGTGTCAGACATGGCGTGCCCCTTCCTTGAAGAGCCAGTAGATGTTGAAGCCCAAATTCTCCGCAGAGCTCTCGGCCGGGAGAGAGTGATTAGAGCGCGTTTGGACATTTTATCATTTCCTGATGATTTCCTGTGTGAACGTTACCGTTTTTCAGCACAATCTATAATTTATTTGAATAAAATCCTCAGGCCTAATATTGCTCATGTGACACATCACGGACATGCTCTCAGTTCATTACATATTATTTGTATTGCACTTCGGTTTTTTGCAAACGGGAGCTTTCTGTATAATATTGGTTACGCTGAGCACGTTTCCAAGGCTACCGTCTGTCGGGCAGTCAGGAATGTTACAGTTGCACTGAAACGTCTCCTGTACTCGTTTGTGGTGTTCCCCGGTCATAGACCCACAAGATTTATCAAAGAGGGATGCCACAAAATTGCAGGTAGCAGGATGAACGAAACTTAATTCATGATGTGGTGATACTTGAACTACTACTTAAATTTTACATTTATTCTCACGGTTCCCAGGCGTGATTGGCTGTATAGATGCACTCACATTCCAATCATTGCTCCTTCAGTAAATGAAGGAGACTATGTGAACAGGAAGTCTTTCCACAGCATTAATGTACAGGTACATGGTTCCCTGTAGCATTTCAAACTAACAAATTATTTCATTATAGTAATGGATGCTAATTTGTGTTCTCTGCACTGTGAAGATCATATGTGATGCTGCCAACATTATCACAAATGTGGAAGCCAAGTGGCCAGGCTCTGTGAGTGGTGGTGGTGGAGGACCCCCACCTGTTTTTCAGGCCTCCGCTTTTTTTTCTGTTGGCTATAACGGGTCACATTTGAGCATACAGAGTAAGCAAATATGTACTTGTAATGTGCTCAGATAATTTCAATAAGTGCTTACAGAGGGGAAATTAATGTAGCCTCTAACTGCAATTGATTTACATCGGACAAACAGACCAAGCACTATGGCTCATAATACAATTACACCTTACCTGTTTGGGCTTTATGTATCCTCGTGCGCGCGCTTAACTTGGGGCTAAAGCAACTCCGCGTTGACTGAACTAATTGTTATCAGCCTTTCTGAAACCGAATATTCCGAGTTGGACAGTTCGGGGTTTCTCAACCCTGAGTATTGTTTTTCACTCTGAGTTTTCTAAACTGGCTTCCTGAAATAGGGCCCTGGTCTCTTTTTTTGGTTATGCTTGGACTTTTTTTCTTTTTTAGAAAAAAGGGAATTATTTTGAAAATATAACTTCAGTGTTATACTGTGTCATCATAATACTTACCTAACCCTCCTCCCCTAATGCATCAATTTGTA
The DNA here is from genome assembly GCF_963969265.1 of Rhamphochromis sp. 'chilingali'. Lineage (NCBI taxonomy): Eukaryota > Metazoa > Chordata > Actinopteri > Cichliformes > Cichlidae > Rhamphochromis > Rhamphochromis sp. 'chilingali'. Next base: position 21,293,469 of record NC_137948.1, on the reverse strand, counting down.
TCTCTTTCTGCGTAAATTTATGCTGGATATGTCTTCATTGATGCAAAGAAAACACAAAATGAGTCAACACTGTTGAAACATAATGCCAGGTGCATCCCGGGCATTTTGCATTGATTTCAAATTGTTATTCTCAGCTCATATTATTTTTGAATGTACTATTATCTCTGATGAGTCAACACTCATACAGATATGATTCACTCTTCTCTCCTCTTTTTTGTTTGCCTCAGTCCACACAGGAGATTCTGAGTTTTTGTGTCTTTTTGGGAAGTAGCCTCCTTGTTTATGTGAATGATAAATTCATTTATTTTAATGCACCAGCTGCGCATGTTGAATGCTCAGATGTGTTGAAACACACATCTGTGGTTTTGGATCATTTTCAGGATCGTGTTCATCTCAGCTATGTCACTGAGGCTCACTAAAAACATGCCCAGGCAGTGGGTATCTACAGATTTGTTAACAAACTAAACTTAATAGACGCCTTTCTTGTTTTTAAGCTTTTTTGAGAAAATGTCATTGCACATGAGGGCAGGGATAGCTCAGTAGGTAGAGTGGTGGCCCCATGATCGGAAGGTCGGTGGTTCGACTCCACTTAACAGCTACCCTGAGGTACCCCTGAGCAAGGTACCGTCCCTACACACTGCTCCCCGGGCGCTGCATTGGTGGCTGCCCACTGCTTCACTGGGTGAATGGGTTAAATGCAGAGGAACTATTTCCCTACGGGGACTAACATGCACACTTTACTTTTACATTGTCATTACTCCCTTTTCTCCTCTGGCACCTTATTAGTTATAAATCTGTGTGTGTATGTGGTGGGGATAATTATGTTTACCATAAAAGTGATTGGATGCACTTGTTACTCATAATCAAACTTTGCTGGGAGAAAAAGACCCTCACATTTTTCTGCTTGGAAACATCAGCGGGACATGACCTCTTCATCTTCCCTGAAATATACACCTGTGCTTCTCACGTCTCACCTTCATTGGTTCCCTGTAAAAGCCACAAATTAATTCTAAAGACCTCATCATATTATCCCAGCAGACCACTAAGATCTTAGAGGTTCCCCACTTTCACCTGTCGGGCTCCTCTCTTTTGGAACCAGCTCTCAGTTCTCTACATTTAACATTAGATGCCAAACTTTCATTTTTGGTACAGTGTACTTAGAGCTGTACCAGTTAGTTATGCATCTAGCCTATTCTGCTGGAGGCACTCTGCTCTGCCCTCCTCCCCTCGTGAATTTATATTCCACTACATAACATGTACACTGCGTTCCAAATTTTTATGCAAATGATGTTTTTCTCTGATTTTCCTAAATAGTCGATTCAAATGACAGTCAGCATAATTTTCGAGTCATCAACCATTAGAGTATAACTCAAATGTTACTCAACAAAACTGCCAATGAAAAAGTATGTTTTTCAAAAATAATAAACTTAAAATACACTGTTCTAAATTATTCCGCACAGAGTTTCAAAACATTTTATAGATAGTAGAGAATTGAAAATGGTCATTTGTTGAATTTGCAGCATTAGTAGATCAATTTTACTGAAATCAAAAGCTATTTAATCAAAAACATCTTAACAGGTCAAGTTACATATTAACATAGGACCCCTTATTTGATAGCAGTTTTACAATTCTTGCATCCATGGAACTTGTGAGTTTTTGGAAAGTTTCTTCTTGAATGTCTTTGCAGGATGTCAGAATAGCCTCCCAGAGCTGCTGTTTGGATGTGAACTGCCTCCCACCCTCTTATTTTTTTGTTTGAGGATGCTCCAAAGGTTCTCAATAGGATTGAAGTCAGGGAAGAATGGGGACCACACCATGAGTTTCTCTCCTTTTATGCCGATAGCAGCCAATGATGCAGAGGTATTCGCTGTAGCATAAGATGGTGCATTGTCTTACATGAAGACGGTTGTGTTGCAGAGGCACAGTTCTTCTCTTTCTACCATGGAAGAAAGTGGTCAGTCAGAAACTCCACATACTTTGCAGAGGTCATTTTCACACCTTCAGGGACCCAAAAGAGGCCAACGAGCTCTCTCCCCGTGATTCCGGCTCAAAACATGACTCCACCACGTCCTTGCTGACGTTGCTGCCCTGTTGAGACATGGTGGCTGTCCACCAACCATCCACCACTGCATCCATCTGGACCATCAAGGGTTGCATTGCACTCATCAGCAGAGGTGTGGACTCGAGTCACATGACTTGGACTCGAGTCAGACTCGAGTCATTAATTTTATGACTTTAGACTTGACTTGAAAAAATGTTCTAAGACTTGTGACTTGACTTGGACTTTTACACCAATGACCTGGGACTTGAATTGGACTTGAACCGGTTTACTTGAAAAGACTTGATATTTCACCCCAAATATAAAATTTAACATGCATATTATATAGAGATTGAAAATGTGACGTCATTCAGGGGTAAAACCGCAAAGGATTCTGGGAACTCGTGGCAAGAGGTACTAGCACACGCAGGCTTTCAATTAAAATCAGTTATACAGCGATAAAAAGAAACACAAAAATGTCAAGAAGCTGTTGTATTATTAACTACAATAGCCGGTCGCATGACAGCCACGGGAAGCCGACGGGTAAAGAGATCGGTTGTTATCGGATTACGTCGTTGAAGAGAAATTGTTCGAGCCATGTTTCCGAAGTAACAAAGACGGCCTGGATTGCAGCCATTCAAAGACCAAATATAACGTCTCAGAACTCTCCAGCTCATAGGTTAGTCTGCTCAAGCATTTACACAAAGGTCAGTCTGCTGTTGTAGTTAATGCGTCATTTTTCTTAACATAATTGGTGATATAGGTTACAAGCAAGTCTGGCGCTGAACAGAAATTGTGGCGCTATGCTCCTTTATTTATTGTGCATAAATAGTGAATTGTCCTGACACAATATTGCGTTTCGCTTCTGTTATTATGGTACATTGACAAAAACATATACTTTTATTCACAGGATAAAACAGGTTTTTTGTATCACTAATTGCCCAGTACGATTACAGCATACAATATTGTTGTCACTGCTACATTTCTGTAACGTGTACCAGAAATTATTTCCACTACTAATTAATTACCGTTGAGCTCAAAGGTCCTATTAATAAACGGTTAAGGAATGTGTATTTATGAAGACGATTTGTGAGACTGGTAAACTTATGATACGTACGATGGTCTTTCGTTCTACACGGTGCATTTCAAGGTCCTGTACCCATCCGTCGGTAAACTGTACCTGGGCTTGTTGCAGTGACCTGAAGTTACTAAACTTCATGAGTGTGTGCACTCACTCCAAGAACCGTATGATTATAAATATGCATATAAATATGCTACAATGAGATAGCTGACTTCATCTAACTAGCAAATGTTGTCCAGGCTACGTTGGTGATGCAGTTTTTTTTGTGTATGATATTTTTGTCATGCGATTTTAAAGCTGGTCCTACAACCGCATCCAAGAATAACATGCAGCTTATCTCAGAACTGTCGGTGAAAATTATTCTTGGAGCTAGGTTTAATTGAGCTGCATTTTAAAGAGGTGCAATTTCACAATTTGTGTATATTTTCTAAGTTCACTATTTTGTCATGTGTTGAGAAAAACACAGATTTAAAAATTACATGGTCTAATATTTACATTTAGCATAACTGCAACATTTTTTTTTCATTTTTTTTTTTAAAGACTCGAAAGGACTTGAAATTCAAAAACTGAAAATTGAAAATTTCAGACTTGTGACTTTACTCGGACTTTTACACCAGTGACTTGAGACTCGACTCTGACTTGCCTGACATTACTTGAGACTTGACTTGAGACTTGAGGATAAAGACTTGAGACTTACTTGAGACTTGCAAAACAATGACTTGGTCCCACCTCTGCTCATCAGTGAACAGGACTGTTTGAAAATTAGTCTTCATGTAGTTCTGGGCCCACTGCAGCCATTTCTGCTTGTGAGCATTGGTTAGAGGTGGCCAGATAACTGCAAGTCTCTGGAGGATTGTACACCTTGATGTTCGCAGGGCTCCAGAGGCACCAGCAGCTTCAAATATGTGTTTGCTGCTTTGTTATGGCCTTTTAGCAGCTGCTCTCTTAGTCTGATGCATTTGTCTGGCAGAAACCTTCATCATTGTGCCTTTATCTGCATGAACCCATGTGTGCTCTGACTGAGCCACAAATTTCTTACATTACGGTGATCACGCTTAAGTTTTCGTGAAATATGAGGTTTTCATTACGTGTCCAAGGCATTCAACTATTTCACGCTTTTCAGCAGCAGAGAGATCATGTTTCTTTCCTATATTGCTTGAAAATGGTGGTCTGCTTAATAATGTGGAACATCCTTCTTTAGTAGTTTTTCCTTTAATTGGGCTCACCTGGCAAACTAATGATCACAGGTGTCCAAGATTGAGTTTAGTCATCCAAAGAGCCCTGAGACACAATTTCATCCATGGGTTTAATTGAAAAACAACTTATTTAATCTTCATGACACTTAAACACAATTTGCATAATAATTTGGAACGCGGTGTAATGTGGTGTTTGTGTCTCCTGTAGTTTGTGCTTCTTTCACTCCCTCTCTTCCTGCAGGTATTTCAGCATCCAAAGCTGCTGCTAAAAGGCTTCTATTTCTTGTAATATTTGCTTTATTTGCTTACTTGAAGCAAATTGTTGGGTTTTTCTTTGTATTCTAGGGTTTTAGCATTCTGATGTAAAGTGGTTTAAGATTGCTTATGCTGTAATTGGCCAATAACAAGTAGCTTTAAACTGATTTATGCCTTTGGCATTTGCACCATGTGGACTGGGAACGTAGATGTATAGTTGGCACATGGTTGCCAGCAGGTAGAAGGTTATTTTTCTTTTGTAAATCGCATGAATGATTCATTTTGTATTAAACTAGTTCAAGGTCTTGATGTACTAAAGCTATTTTGAAATGCCGCATGCATTTCCATTAGAGATTCACTTCTTCTTAATAGCAAGACAGTCCATAAACCAGTGCCTTTATAAAGTAACTGATGTGTGTGTGTGTGTGGTCCAGGTTTTTCTTATGATGCGGGGACCTTACTCTGATTTCACTGTAATATATCAGGGACTATCTTCCTTATGGGGACTAAAACGTACATCAGTAAGTTTTAAATGTTTTAAAAGTTTTAAAGGGCACTGTGCTGGTGTCTGAAGCCACTGTTTGTGTACTCCATGTCATTGTGAGGACCTATGGGATTCTCTGATGCTGAGTTTGAGGACATTTGGTGTTTGATGATTATGAATTATTTTCCTCAGTCACTCAAAGGGTTGTTTGAAGTTTTCTGCCTTTTCCACACAGTTACTACAGTCCTGAACCTTTCTAGACACAACCTGATTAATCATCAGAATCAGAATCAGAATCAGAATACTTTATTGATCCCTGGGGGAAATTATTTTTTGTTACAGTGCTCCATTTTAAACCAACATTAAGACAAGACAGACAATACACTAACTAAGAATAGTACAATATATACATATATATACATACATACATACATAAGTCACTCATAAATAAATAGTTGGAAAAGAAACATGTGTAGTTGTAGCAGCAAACAGTGTGTTAAGTGGATGCGTTGTACAGGGAGATGGCCACAGGCAGGAATGATTTCCTGTGTCGTTCAGTGGTGCTTTTCGGTAATCTCAGATTAAGCTGCATGATGAAAAGCAAATGTCCACAGCATATTCAACAGGCTTTAACTCAGCAGCTCTAAAAGCTACTGTGAAAAACTCACCAGAGAAACTGATTATTTAATGTTGTTTATTTGCTTCTTTAGGAAATGGATGGGATTACTTGATAATCAAAGTTTGAGGTAAAATACAATGACAGAGAGTACGAGTACATGAGCACAATAATTACAACCTGTCCCTGTATACATTTATACAAGTACTCCGTGTATAAATACGCATATTTGACCAACAGTTTCATCAAAACTGTGACTGTTTGGTGCAGTGACTCCCTACATATTAGACAGTCGAGTATGAAAATTCAAACCAAAGACATCTCAAATGAAATTCCAATAAAAAAAAAAAAAAAAACATACTTCCTTCTAAACATAAAAGATTGAACTCCTAGAGCGACCTCCTCTCTGAAAGTAGATTTCCCGAAGTGCATTAAAAACCAGCTTAAGCATTAAATCCTGCGACAAGCTATTTGGAAACCTCAGATGTGTGACAGTAAAACCCTCACCGACACTCTGTGTACCAGCTGTGACGTGTGCGCATGATGAGACATTGATGAGATAAATCTATGTAATTATTTACTTTTCAAAGACAAGTGGTTAATGAAGGTTTTAACATTTAATCAGCGTGGCAGCTGGTGATTTTGTGCTAAAACACTCACCCCAGTTTTAGCTTTTTAATTTCAAAGGTCATTTTGTGGCATTTCACATAAACAGCTTTTTATCATTGCAGGAACATTTCTCTCTCTGTGAGCTGCACGTGGAAAAGCCGTAGCTCTCTTTTATAACCTGCAGGTTGGACAGAATACAGTAATCGGCTGCAGTTCATCCATAAATATCCACAATTAGTCAGAAACATATTCATTTATAATTTTAAAGTTTAGTAATTATTCTACAAATAGCCGTAATCTCTTCACAAGACTATCGAGAAATGCTCAACAGTATTTAAACAAAAGAAAGCCTCATAAACTCCTCTGTCTATTCTCTTATCTGCTCCAATACAAAAATAAAAAGAGTCCATGGTGCTCATTTCAGTCTTTATGTTGTGAGTCTCTGGAGCAGCCTTCCACAAGATCTAAGAACAGTAGAAGATACTCCTATCTTTAAAAATCCAGCGGTTAAGCCTGGCTTCTATGGGGCATCTTTTAATTTATTAAATGTTCTTATTGATTAAATGTATCAGTGGATACACTGTTGCAACTGTTTTTGCACAAAGTATCCTAAAACTACCTTATTGAACTGAAAGAGAGATAAAATTATATGTTATGCATTCATTTATTTATTAGGTACAAACATTCAGCGCCCACCTCCTATCAACATTTAGGCTGCTGGTGGCGTAAGGGTGTGGAGGATATCTTCTTGGCACACTTTGGTCCCCTTAATACAAAGTGAGCATCATTTAAACACCACAGTCTGAGTATCGTTGCTGGTCGTAACAGAAATTTGTGACCACAGCATATCCATCTTCTAATGGATGTCACAGAGCTCCGGTGATCTCAAACTGGTTTCATGAAAATAACAATGAATTCACTGAACTAAAATGCTCTCCACAGTCACCAGATCTCAATCAAACAGATCACTTTTAGCATGCGGTGGAATAGGAAATTCAGCTTTGCAGCTGACAAATCTGCAAACTGTGAGATACTTTCATGTCAACATCATCCACAATCTCCGAGGATTGTTTTCAGCACTTTGTTGAATCTGTGCTGTGAAGAATTAAGTCAGTTCTCAAGGAAGACGGGGTCCAACCTCATATGAGCAAGGTGTACCTGATGACCTGTGAGCGTGTATTTATTGTCTTTATTATTATTATTATTATTATTATTATTATTATTATTTCTCATATCCTCTTTCACTGTTGTATTACTCAAGTAAATATTTTAAAATGAGTTTTCATTATTATTATTTGCATTTTGAATTTCATTAACTTTAGAAGTCTGGCTTCGTTGTTATTTTATTTTTCGACGTCGTGCATGGTTGTACAAACATAACCCCACAGTGGATTGGATTCATTCTGAAAATATTGCTCTTTTTGTGGCTTGCAATTATGGTCAGGTCACTAATGGCTAATCAAAACAATATTCACAATATCATATCTTCAGCTTATTAGCATATAAACTGGGTAACAAAGTTTATTGAGGTCAACAAGAAATATCGTTTTCTTTGTTTAAATCTCTAAGTCATAGCTCTTGTAAAAAACAAACAAATTTATAAATAGATAATAATAATAATAAATAATAATAAATATAAATAAATAACCCGATAAATGCTACAAATGCAGAGTCCTCAGAGGGACCAGTCAACTTTTTTGGAAAGTGCTGATCTCATGGACTGTTTTGGAAGATGGGCTGTTTTGTTGTTTTGAGTGTGTCGGATGAATTTTAGGAACCATTTTAAACGAATTTTAGGAAGTTTATTTACTTATTGACTTACTTCCTCCCACCGCAGAAACATCCAGCCTGACGTGGACTGAACGCGTTTTGCACTGACACATTTTGGTTCACTTGGAGTTTTATCTTTTCGATAAAAGCTGGAATTGTACAAATTCAACAGATGATTTTCACCAGAGTAAATAAAACTATATTTATAAAACTAAACAAACACCCTTAGTCTTTGCTCACTCTCCCTCTGCCCAACTTCGTGCTGTTTATTTAGTTCCTTTGGCCTGGTTATTCTAGGTTACACCACCTTACATGTTAATTTAGGGGCTTTTGGCTGATAAATTTGTATCTTTTGTTACGGCTTCGTCTCTCCGCCTCCCATCATTAGCCATGACTAATGATAAATTTAAGTGGAGGGGTTAAACAATGCTCTAGGCCAGAATTAATTACTGCTATTTTTATACACAGCCCCCTGTTCTTAAAGGTGTAAAAGTAATGGGACATTTTCCTCACAGAGAGCTTTTCTTTCTCACTTCTAGAGCTGGGCGATAGAACGATAACGATATGTATCGCGATATAACTTTTACTCGATAGAGAAATTAAGCTATCGCGATAGACCTCGCCGCTCTTGTCCTCAAAAAAAAAAAAAAAAAGGTCAGCCAATCCAAATTAAGTAGCGCAGAGCCGAACCAATCACAGCCGCAGCGTCACGTCGCGTGACTTGTTACGTACAGCACAAGTGCCAAGCCGCACGTGTGTTTGTTTGGGAAGCAGCCAGCGGGTAATGGAGCCAGCGCATAATGGAGGACATGAATGTGCCGACTAGAAAAATCAACCGAGCGTGACCGAAGAGAAAACAGATGATGGTTCCAATGCCGGAGAGATTGTCAAACGGAAGAGCCATAGAAGTTCCGTAGTGGGAAGGTATTTCGGCTATTTCAAGTCTGACAAAAATAGAGTAGCGTGCACTGTAAATTGTGCCGAAAGCAAGTCTGGAAATACAATAAACTGGTGCATGCGTCACACTGTGCGCCACGTTATTGTTTCGGTGAAATGAATTTCTACAATACTGTTACTGTTAATTCTACTCTCTGCAGTGTTTAAATGCTTACATATACACACAGTTACTGTCCCTCCACACATACGACTCGGTTCTGCTTCTATGCCGCAGCTTTGTTTACTTTTTCCCACCGAGGCTTCTAGACTTCTGATTGGCCAACATTTCTGCACGGTTAGGAATCTAGCGCCACCTGCTGCTTTGGCATGTTCATAGCAGCGTTTTCCTTCATTTCTGCCTTTATGTGTGGACGGGATTATTTTTTAAAACGAAAATGGAAAATCTCCGTTTTCAAAAATACCCGTGTACGTGTGGACGTAGCCTCTGTCTCTGACTGGAAGCGCTAATTCGTCATTCGGCTTTTGTCAGACTAAAGTAACTGTTAAAACTGTTTGAAAAGCTCAGCTATACAACAAGGAGAGATTGAGAATTTCCTTTTAGTTCTCAGTTTATTTGATATTGACAAAAGTTAGTCAGTTTTGTCTGTTCTTCTGTAAAACAAACTAAGATTTATTTTTAGAATTAATATTTTGTTTCTAAGTGGAATTGACAATTTAGTCTGTTTCGTTTGTCCTATTTTGAAACTTAAACGCTTTAGCGGCTGCCTTTTGTGTAGTTTGCAATATTTGCCTTTATTTATCTGAAAAAGTCTCATGTTCCTTAAGTACATCTACCCTGTTGAACTTATTATGGGAAATAAATATTTAACATTTCACTACATATCGTACTGTGTATGACTGTGTACGTGACAAATAAAAAAAAAATTTGAATTTGAATTTTAAATAAAAACAAGCTGCTGATTATTTCACATTTTACTTGTGAGCAACGGCACATTTAAATCTTACAAATATAGTTATTTGGCTTATATCGTGATAGATATCGTTATCCCCTGAAATGAAAAAAACATATCGTGATATGAAAAAATCTCATATCGCCCAGCTCTACTCACTTCTATATAAATTCAGCAGGTAAAAAGGTTTTGGAGAGGATTCCATGTGTGGCACTTGCATTTGGATCCATTTGCTGTGATCGCACACAGGAGCTTTTAATGATTGGTGAAAATAGCCATCATTAGACTTCCAAAGCAAAGCAAGTCCATCAAAATAGATCTGGACCATTAGGAACGGCCAAATCAAGAAAAGCAGCACAGACAGCAGCACACACTGGTAATTTAAAGGAAAAAAAGTTAGAAAAGGCATTGAGAAAACAACAGTGGTGGAGGATTGTGGGATCCTTTTCAAACCTTTACATAATAACCAGGAGAAAGACATCTTGATGCATTCTCAATCATCCAGGAAAGTATCTCCAAAAAGTTGATTCTGTTCATCTGGACGTAGCGTTTTGTCACTCATCCAAGTGACTTCTTCCACGCTACGCTATGTCCAGATGAACAGAATCAACTTTCTGGAGACAGGAGAAAGACACTTTCCAGAAGGAGACGGTTCACCGTGAGATGCAAACGAATAATCTATGAAATATTATGGTTTGAGTTTGTTTTGGAAAATCTTAGGTAATAGGAAAATAGGTGAAGTGACACCACCCGTCACCTCCCTATGAGCAGGATGTCTGGAGATCTTCAAGTCTACAATGTGCCCTCTGTGAAGGTGCAATAACACTTGTGATAACATTCTACATGCATGCATACAACTGGTGTCAGGAGCGACCTTGCTATACTAAAATGATATGATTAAAATATGTGATTAATACATGAGAAAAGAAATTGCCACCACATTAGCCTTAGTGTTGTGTTTGGGTCACATTTTGCCTGATTTATAAGTTTTACTTCAGAAAAATGCAGTTTGTGTCTAATTTGTGTGTTTTATTCAACATACTTTTGGTATTCCAAGTCAAACATAATTGGTCATTAAAAATGAACGGGGGGAATACAGTAATTACCCTAAACAACATGCATGTGTGTGCACACACACATGCGTACAGCTTGGGTTCATTGGCAACCACTACAAAAACTTTTGCCCAGTAGAGTTTCTTCTCCATGAGAACCATTCCTGTGTTGGCATTTCTCATAGACAGTTACAAAATTGTTTCAATAACTCTGAACTTTTCTCATAGCTTTGTTGTATCATGCTTTTTTAAAGCCTTGCTCACAGGTCACTGCGTGGCAGCACCATGGCAGGTCGATATACAGTGGGGCAAAAAAGTATTTAGTCAGCCACCGATTGTGCAAGTTCCCCCACCTAAAATGATGACAGAGGTCAGTAATTTGCACCAGAGGTACACTTCAACTGTGAGAGACAGAATGTGAAAAAAAAATCCATGAATCCACATGGTAGGATTTGTAAAGAATTTATTCGTAAATCAGGGTGGAAAATAAGTATTTGGTCAATAACAAAAATACAACTCAATACTTTGTAACATAACCTTTGTTGGCAATAACAGAGGTCAAACGTTTACTATAGGTCTTTACCAGGTTTGCACACACAGTAGCTGGTATTTTGGCCCATTCCTCCATGCAGATCTTCTCGAGAGCAGTGATGTTTTGGGGCTGTCGCCGAGCAACACGGACTTTCAACTCCCGCCACAGATTTTCTATGGGGTTGAGGTCTGGAGACTGGCTAGGCCACTCCAGGACTTTCAGATGCTTCTTACGGAGCCACTCCTTTGTTGCCCGGGCGGTGTGTTTTGGATCATTGTCATGTTGGAAGACCCAGCCTCGTTTCATCTTCAAAGTTCTCACTGATGGAAGGAGGTTTTGGCTCAAAATCTCACGATACATGGCCCCATTCATTCTGTCCTTAACACGGATCAGTCGTCCTGTCCCCTTGGCAGAAAAACAGCCCCATAGCATGATGTTTCCACCCCCATGCTTCACAGTAGGTATGGTGTTCTTGGGATGCAACTCAGTATTCTTCTTCCTCCAAACACGACGAGTTGAGTTTATACCAAAAAGTTCTACTTTGGTTTCATCTGACCACATGACATTCTCCCAATCCTCTGCTGTATCATCCATGTGCTCTCTGGCAAACTTCAGACGGGCCTGGACATGCACTGGCTTCAGCAGCGGAACACGTCTGGCACTGCGGGATTTGATTCCCTGCCGTTGTAGTGTGTTACTGATGGTGACCTTTGTTACTTTGGTCCCAGCTCTCTGCAGGTCATTCACCAGGTCCCCCCGTGTGGTTCTGGGATCTTTGCTCACCGTTCTCATGATCATTTTGACCCCACGGGATGAGATCTTGCGTGGAGCCCCAGATCGAGGGAGATTATCAGTGGTCTTGTATGTCTTCCATTTTCTGATGATTGCTCCCACAGTTGATTTTTTTCACACCAAGCTGCTTGCCTATTGTAGATTCACTCTTCCCAGTCTGGTGCAGGTCTACAATACTTTTCCTGGTGTCCTTCGAAAGCTCTTTGGTCTTGGCCATGGCGGAGTTTGGAGTCTGACTGTTTGAGGCTGTGGACAGGTGTCTTTTATACAGATGATGAGTTCAAACAGGTGCCATTCATACAGGTAACGAGTGGGGGACAGAAAAGCTTCTTACAGAAGACGTTACAGGTCTGTGAGAGCCAGAGATTTTCCTTGTTTGAGGTGACCAAATACTTATTTTCCACCCTGATTTACGAATAAATTCTTTACAAATCCTACCATGTGGATTCATGGATTTTTTTTTTCACATTCTGTCTCTCACAGTTGAAGTGTACCTCTGGTGCAAATTACTGACCTCTGTCATCATTTTAAGTGGGGGAACTTGCACAATCGGTGGCTGACTCTGTTACGCTGCGTCCGCACCTACACAGGTATTTTTGAAAACGCAGCTGTTTCGTCCACATGTAAACGACGTTTCGAATCACCGAAAACAGATTTTTTTTAAAACTCCTTTTTTGCGTTTACGTGTGGACGAGGAATACAGAGTTCGTCACTCAACGTCAAAGGTATGTGCCTTTTTTCACATCACGCTGTGCGCTACGTTATTGTTTACATGAGATGAATTGCAGAATGGCAGATAGTCAGATTAACAGTATTTTGTCTCTATCTGCAGGTTTTACACGCAGTTACTGTCCCTCCATTTAGAAAGGCAGAGACCTCACAATGTGATTATTTTACGTGGAGTTGTTTTTTTCCTGTGTAATAATGTTCAACATTGCTATCAATACATTTTTCAAAAAATGCCTCTGTGCAAAATAGGTTTAAAAACATCAACAGCTGTGGGATACTGTTTGAACCGAGGGAACAAATCGCGGCAGGATCAGCCTGATGTTATTTGTATCCAGCTGTAACTTTACTGTATGTCAGGAGTAGTTGGTCATTACAAGAAGTGTTTGTGAACTAAAAATCAAGAATGTGGGATACTGTTTGTCCGTGATTTAAACAGCCCAGCGCTGCTCCCGAGTCGACGAAGGGAAAAGCAATTCTGCAGGGGAGACCTACCTTGGCACTTGTGCAGGTGAAACCAAAGGGCAGATATGCTTCACCATATTTTCTAGTCTTTGGCTTAGAATGAAGTTGGTTTGGAAGCATATTCAGCGATGCTTCATCTCCTGCTTTGCGTTTCTGTAGGCGGCCATGCTAGCAGTGTCCAAGCGTTTTGTCCCCCCCCCCCCTTTTCATCCCGTGCCCCCCCTGCCATGACTCTGCACCTCCCCTAGGGGGCTGGCCCCACTCTTTGGGAAGGTCTGGATTAGAGGAGGAAGCGTCGGAGCTAAAGACGGCACGGAATAAAATTAGTGCAATCCAGACCAAGAAATGACTGGTGGGGAGGAATTCAGTGATGAAGAGGACGGCCAAAGAAGAATCAAGTTGGGCTTTCAATTGAAAATATCATCAGGATGATGCAGGGGCAACAAAATGTGCCATATCCTGAATTGATGACATCAGATCCTGCTTTGAACACTTCCTCAGTCTATTAAAACCATAGCAGTAAACATGATCGACTCGGAGAGGAAAAAGACTTACAAGGACAGCTGGAAGGTGGTAACCCAGAAAGACATCAGGCAAATCAGATCAAAGCAGATCAAGAAATTAATCTACCAACAGTTTATGGGATGCAGAGTCTGGTCAGAAAATATTTCAGGCCATCAACTCACTCAAGAAATTTTATTACGCTGTTACGGTGATTCGCTTTGACAATGGAGATACAAGACCAGGTTGCCATCAACAATACAAATTGGCAGTGATCAAATAGGTTTGTGGAGCAGCTACTCATCTGTATCCCAAGTCCAAAATCACAGTCGATGAGCATCTGTCAATCTAAAAATGGTACAAAGATATGGGTAACATATGATGCCAGAACAAGTTATGTCTGGAGCATGCAGATTTATACTGGGAGACCCACCAGTGTAGTTTTGGGATAATTTCCCTAATACACAAATAAAATCTTCCTAGTCAAACGTGACTGGGAACACTACAGGAGTTATTTTTTGTGAAAAGTTTGTGATCAGCAGTACAATATATTTCATCCAAGTATTTCTTAAAGTTGGAAATTCTTTTTTTAGAACTCAACTTCAAAGCATATAAACTCAGATTAATGAGACATACGGGCCACAAATACCAAACAGAAGTTTGAAAATTGTAATGTTCACAAGAACTTAAGCAGATAAAAAGATCTAGAGCAACAAGTAGTGATAGCATATCAATAATTATAGTTTTTATGATGAGTCTTAATGAGACGGTCATTTTTGACAGGAACACAAAGTTGTTTGACATGAAATGAACACAGACAGAAAGGCCCACAAACAATATGATAAGAAGTGAAACATAAAAGCACTGATAGGTTGATTTTTGATTTTATTTTTACTTAGAGTAGCACAAATGTCATCATTAAAGACAAAAAAATTTCTCAACAGGCTTTTAGCATGAAACAAACCAATGTACTGTTAGAAAACTGCAAACTACATTTAGCAGTCTTGTGAACTGTAGGGTTACTTTCTTTGTCAAATTTCACTTTGCAATACAAGCTTTAAAAGTTAGTTTTTGCTGTAATGTTGGAAAAAAACAAAAAAACAAACAAACAGTGGCACAGCCTTCCAAGGGGGCAAGACACTCTGTTCTCAAGCAATGGAAAACATGTTTATTAAATATGTAGAATACCAAAAAAAGAAAAAAAGACAACTATGATTGTGCTCGGGTCCAACCCTGAGGCCAACACATCTGCAAGTTGTTAAAGCTGTAATTTGATGGAGTTATTCTAGCACATTGTATTTGCAGAGGGAACGCGTAAGTGGTGATAATAATTCATTAACTTCAGGACATTTTCTTTTTACGCTGAACTGTAGCAAAGCAGGGCTGCAGACGAACACGGTGTGCCGGATCGAGGCTAATGAGTTTTCACAACATCACAGCCAAGAAAATATATAATTTAAAATCAAATGCACTCAAACTGCAGGTATGATAATTATGACCGATTAAGCAAGAGGGGGGAAATCATTCTTACACATGCAAATTTGGGCAATTTTCACAGTGTGAGGAAAAAGAGGACTAGGTGAATAAAAGAGCATTACACAAAAAGCTGCTTAAATGCTAGTAGGAATAGAAGTCATTAGAGTGCCGAGAATGAGCAACAAAACCAAAAAGATTGGGCTTATAACCCTCTGTAGAGTCATATGGGAAGCCCCTATAACGTTAATTGCATCAGATGATCACAAACCGGCTCAGAGGATGTCACTGAAGAGCCCATTGAGAAATAAAGTGATAATAAAGTTAAAAATATTACTAATGCAAGCGGCGTGCTGATGTGTGCATGCGTGCTGAGGAGCAAAAGAAGTCAGATCCCTGGAGGATGGACAGCGAGACATGGTGGAGCTTTGATGGCCCAGAGAACCGAGCTGAGTGCACGAGATGATGACCCTTATGCTGGCCGAGGTCTCCTGCACAGCAACAGCGGGGTCGCGGGCAGTGTTGGTCAAGTTACTTGAAAAAAGTAATCAGTAACTAATTACTTCCCAAAAAGAGTAGTCCAGTTACTTTACTGATTACTTATTTTCAAAAGTAATTAATTACTTAGTTACTTAGTTACTTTTTAAAAACACGATTTACAACCTGAAGAGGTGATAAAGCGATAGAGCTTTCAGCCCAATTCTACTTTTTCTACATAATCCATCATACAAAATGTAATCAAATGGAAAAGTCTCTTTTTAAAACTTGTTTTATTAGTTTTAATCTTTTAACTTTAAACATCAAGCAAAAATTTAATTATATGCACCATTCTCTGACTTGAATAAATTAGTTTAACATTTAAACCTATTTTCTGCACATTCCAGCACATAAAATAAAATATTTTTTGTGTTTACACTCAGTCTTTCAAATAGATGCAAGTAAAACACAGCAGAAAATAAATAAAGTCAAAGACTCAGCGGTCCTTTTGCTCTATTTTCACCTGTAAAGCAGGAGTGGGGTAGGCGGAGGTTTACCCTGGTGCAGGTGTGCCGCGGCGGTCAGTGGAAGAATCCGCGAGTTTCTCTATGAGTTTCCCATTAAGTCGTTGCGCACTCGGTGCTTGTTTGGAAGTTTAGGGGGTTTTTTCGCTGTAAAAAGAAGTTTTCTTCCCACGCACAACGGACACTAATGTTTTTGTCACTTTTTATGGAATCAAACTCAAAGTAAGGTCAGTACTTCCACGCTTTAAACGCTGCACGCTCATACTCTCTCCCACAATCGATATATGATCCATTGTTGATCTGCACACAGCTGTTGTCACGAACGTCGCACTTGCTTACGTCACTATCATGAGACATTCTCACAAAAAAAAAAATCACGGTTTTAGTAACGCAGTAACGCAGCGTTCCTACGGGAAAGTAATGGTAATCTAATTACCATTTTTGCAATTGTAATCCCTTACTTTACTCGTTACTTGAAAAAAGTAATCGGATTACAGTAACGTCTTACGCGTTACTGCCCATCTCTGGTCGCGAGTTAATGTATTATTCAAGGTAATGTATCCAATATTTATCAGGGTGGTGGAGGTCTGTTAAACGCACAGCCAAGATTCACTTTACCAGGCACGTGCAGAGGGGGGGGGCTAGAGGGGCTTGAGCACCCGCCCCTTTCCAGATGGGTGCCCAAAGTGCCCTTTTGATAAGGCAACTTTTTAAAAAAAAAATATTTATTTTTTTATGTGTGTGCGCGTGCGGAGTCCTGTCTGTGCCCCTCAACAATAATATTTAACTATTAATCATAGTTTTGCTAAATAAAAGGATCTGGCTTGCATCAGTCACATGATCGCATTTAACCAATGATCGCCCTCGACGGCAGAACGCGCTGGTTACGAGCCGGGAACGAGCTCACAAAGAGCACGCGCATTTTTAGCGGTCCGGAGCTGTAGGAGAAACACAAGTTAACTCAGAGACACAGACTGATGCGACAAAACCAGTAAGTAGGTGTACAGCATACACTGTAGTGTATAGCACCCAGAGTATTGGCTTATTACGTACACGTTGGTAAGCTGTCTTGTTGCAACTGACGAACTGAAACAAACGAGCGTGCTGTGTGTGCAACAGCGCGACAAACATTACCTGTCCTTTTATTAACTGCACAAGTAGTGCTGGTCATAGCTGCTGGCTACCTGGCTGTCATGGGTCTGTAGCTCTGTCACCGTTTTAGGGAACATATTTAGTTTTAAAGTAAGTTACAGGGCTTTTCCTGCCTTTCTGGAGGGATTATATTTCACTAAAAAACGATCTAATATGCATGTCCACATAATTATTATAATTATAATATATTAAAAACACACGCTGTATTTTAAAGAACATACATTAAGAAGCAGATTATATTAGATTTATATTTTAAATAAGACAAATTTGGATTTTACAGCAGTAAAATGATTGTATCTCTACAGTTTAAAAATGTAATAAGCTTTGCCCCTGCACAGAGTGGATAGTGAAACAAATGGAATCATCATAAATACATTATTTCATATTTATTACTTCCCCCTCCTCATTGCTTTATTATTGTAGCTCTAGTAATAAATAATAATGTAAGGATTCTGGATCAGCACAGTGATGCCCATAGTATATACAGTATTCTGAAGAAGGTCTAAAATGTCCCTGTGTGTGCGTGTGTGTGTTTTATTTAGATGGATTTTTAAAAAAACTATTACTCATGATATAACATTGTCCAGACATGGCTGGTAAGGACATGAGGAGGAAACAGCAGGAGCTGTGTGAGGCTACTAAAGGCAGGGCTATAACATTTTTATGTCATCATTTTATTATAGATTAAGTGCAAGAGTTGTTAGGTGTGGATAATTAGATTATAGTTTATTGCAATAGCAAGTTGTGCCTTGTTCTCACATAGACAGCAAGTGGAGAGTGATATATGAAATGATGGGATGGAAGGAAGAAGAGAAGCAAAGAGTGATTCACAGGCAGAGCCTAAGCGCTGTCACCAATCTTTGCATTTTGTTATTATCTCATGACACTTGTTTAATCAGCTACCATCTCTCCTATGGACTTTTTAATGTCTACAGTCTCAGATCAACACAGCCCTGCCCTTCCCATATTAGATTCTTGATGAATGTGTGTTGTTGTTATTCAGCCTGGTTCAATGTGCCCCTTTTTAACTTTGAGCACCCGCCCCTTTAAACCTCTCTGCACGGCCCTGCACTTTACCAATACTTTTTTTTATTTAAACAAATACAAATAAACTAAGAGTACTGAGTCCTGGTTAAAAGAAACAAAAAGGCGGTCCAGAAGAAAGGAAGACCTTCGCAAATGGCTGAAGATGTTTGAGGGTTGAGAGAAAAACCGGGAGATAGTGGTTTCTCCACTTCAACACACCTGCGGATCAGAGCACTGAAAGAACACGAGCAGAGAGAAACAGGGGAGCAATGAGCATGTATGACAGTCTGCCTGAATTAAGTTTGTTTATGAAAAATGTAAATGAACACATGCGGTGGTCGACCGAACAACTTTTGTCCGGCACCTGCAGCTGTTTAAATTTTTTTTTTTTTTTGCGTAATCAGGAGCACCGTAGAGCTGTAGAGTTACACGATTCACAGCTGTGTAAAGAAATGTAAATTATTCAGACAGATCTGTATGTTTAAAAGAGAGAAAAGGTCTATAGGTGACTGGTGCTTTGCAAATATTTTTATGCTTAAATGAGGATAAAACTCATCTCAATTCCTCTCCTCTTCAGAAATCCTCATCTTCTACCAGTTTTTAATATGAATGTGTATTGCACATCCATGTTTATGTTTGAATCGCCTAGACAAGACTTCTGTTGCCAAAAGTATTCACTCACCCATCCAAATCAGTGACTTCTGTGTATAAATTGAAGCACGTAGGCATGCAGACAGTTTCTGTCAACATTTGTGAATGAATGGGTCGCTCTCAGGTCCACAAAGACATGGATGAGTCAGTTTGGTGTGGAAGAACTTGACTGGCCTGCACAGAGTCCTGACCTCAATCCGACTGAGCACCTTTGGGATGAACCAGGCCGTGTCATCGCTGTGTGTGGGCAGGCAGGAAGAGAGGACCCAAATTGCAGGACTCAAGGACGCGGAAAAAACTCAAAATACACAGCTTTATTGCTGGGATGAAGCAGAAAAACACTAACTAAACTGGGAGTACCGAATAACTGGACAGGTTGGCAGGCTGGCAAACAGAACACACAGAGGGAGTGAGGGCAGAAGACGTTAACGACACGACGCTGAACACTGGAGGATACGCGCTATAAATACTGAGGCAGGAACAAGAAGGAACGAGGAACAGGTGGGAACACAACCGAGACGCGGGGAGCAAAGCTAGACACACAGACATAAGACAGGAACATGAACCTCCAAAGTAAAGCAGGAAACAAGACACACTTTTCCAGGACACGGACTCGACAGAGTGAGACAGACAAGACACTGAACTAAACCTGCAATAACAACGAAATACAACCCGAACATTAATCCTAATACAGAAACACACCAGAATAACAGAAACATAGATTCATAATAATAAAAATCAAAGCACCATAGAAACATAAAGAACAATCCATCTTTCAAAAATAAACCAAAACACAAGGAACTCAAAATGCTGGGTCGAACCGACCCAGAACCATGACAGGCCGTCTCGTCCCAGTGTTCAACTTCATAAATCCGCTTCTGAAAGAATGGACATTAAGATGTCACTCAAGTTCACAGGCGTGTGAAGGCAGACCAACCCATTCTTTTGGCAGTATGCTGTATTTACACTCAAGACTTGCCCAGTGCTTTCCAGAATTTATTTAAGCTCTATACAGAAATTAATTCATGCTTCGGGCTTTCTAAGGACTTCCATCTTTGTTACACTTTCCTTAAGATAAGATAAGGGCTGATTATTTAAGACCTTGAATGTGAGGAGCAGGATTTTGAATTCAATTCTAGATTTAACAGGGAGCCAATGCAGGGAAGCCAATACAGGAGAAATCTGCTCTCTTTCTAGTCCCTGTTAGGACTCTTGCTGCAGCATTTTGGATAACTGAAGGCTTTTCAGGGAGTTTCTAGGACTTCCCGATAGTAATGAATTACAGTAGTCCAGCCTAGAAGTAATAAATGCATGAACTAGTTCAGCGTCAATCTGAGACAGGATATTTCTAATTTTAGAGATGTTGCCCAAATGGAAGAAAGCAGTCCTACATATTTGTTTAATATGTGCATTGACGGACATGTCTTGCTCAGAGAGGGGCAGCCATCTGCTGTGAGCGGTTGTGGTTGAGGGGAAGAATTCTTTGAATTTGATATTTCGGTGTGTTTTGATTAGCTGTAACCTCCCCTGTGTTTCTATGACTAGTTGAGTGTTAGTCTCTTGTCTCTGTGTGTAATTAGTTCAGTTTCTGTTTTCAGTTTTTTGTCTCTTGTACTTTGCCTTTAGTTTTATTTTCAATTGCTCTATTATTTAGATTGAGCTCAGCTGTGTCTTCTTGCACTTATTCAATTTCAAGTCACTTTTATTAATGTAGCGCCAACATCACAACAACGTTTGCCTCCTATGCACTTTATATTGAAAGGTAAAGACCTGACAATAATGCAAAGGAAAGAAAGAAAAGCCCATGTCACAAACTGGAAATGAGAGTGCAGTTGGACCTAAGAGCAGACTCAATCACTTGAAATATTTACAAGATTTATTCATGAGAGGAATCAACTTAAACAGGAGCACGGTCATTAACAGAAACTCTGCACAGGTGCCGTGGGAAACCAGGGGGCAGAGAAACAGTCGGGCATGTGGAACACAGGAAGAGCACGGGCTGGAACTTCTGCAACAGAGGAGAGAGGCGTGACTGGACTGGGAAACGAGTGAGAGAAGGCAGAGTGAGAGAGACAAGGCCAACTTTTACAGACAGGTAAGAGAGCGCAGACGGTCATTAGCATCACAGTGGATTCTTTTGTCACACATTAGGTGATCAGTCAAACAGCTCTATTAAATTTATGGAATTCACATTGAGTATAGATGGATATTAAGAAATATGGCTGGGTATCGTCACTGATTTCTAGAATCGATTCGATTCCGATTCACAAGGTCCCGAATCGATTCGATCCACGATTTGATTTGTTTCGATTCGATTTGAATCAGGGAAATTTTGCCTCAGACAGTCAGAAATATTATAATTCTGATCACTTATCAGTACATATCTATATTTTTATATCTATAAAAAGAAAGCTGACGCTTGCGAGACTTGGTCTGGGTTTTTATAGCAGATGACATTAAAAATATTGTGCAGTCAAAAACGAAGTGAAGCAGAGCAAAGTTACAGAGGTTTGATTAGAGACACAGCTAAGCGTACGTGCCGGCGGGTGAGAAAGCCACATCTCAGTGATTCTGATCCGTCGGGTCCGCGTTTTTTGTTTACATCTTTGTGCAGAATCCGTGTACCTGCTCTCATTTACTGTTTTAGCGGTTTGGTGGTTGTAGAAATTTTGTGAGGTTTAACCTGAGATTCTGGCGTTTCGGGCAAAATAAATTTCTATTTAAAAATCGATTCAGGTTTTAATGAATCGATATCACGTTATCCAAGCCAGAATCGATTTTAATCGATAAATCGATCATCAAAACCCACCCCTATTAAGAAATATAAAATTTTCACTACTGAATGGACATTAATGATTCAATTCAACCTTAACTATAGCAACAAGTCACATCTGTTGTCTAGAGGCACTTTACATTGGAAGGCAGAGACCCTATACTATTAGAAAATGAATCCCACCAATCAGAGAGCCCACTATGAGCAAACAATCAGCAACAGTGGGAAGGAAAAACTGTTGCAACCTCTGTTAGATCCAGGAAATCTGTTGAGACGCATTAGAGGTTAGGGCAACAGATGCAAGTCTTCAGAGCAGTGACAGTGTGACTTTCGTTGTGCATACTTTAACCTGATTGAGTTTTCAGTTTTCTTACTTGTCAAAATGCATCATGAGTAAAAAACAATCCTTGACATGGTAATGAAAGAGTATTCTCAGCAAAGTTGAGTTAAACAAGTTTTAATGGAAGTTTAAGTTAAATCTTTTGATTTTTACTAATTTTGATTACATCAACGTAATTTTATTACATTAACCTAATCAAATAAGGCCAATTTTGATGAAGCTCCTGACCCAGCCCAAGCTCTCTATGAAGACGAGGAAAAACTCCCCGGGGGGCCAGAATGATGGGAAGAAACCTCGGGAAAGCCAATTCAAAGAGAGATCCCCTTTCCTGGGATGGCTGGGGGGGTTACAGGAATTTCAGGATAGCAAAATTTAGAATTGGCCAAAAAAACCCAAAAAACAACCTTTTCCTGTTAAAAAAAAAACAAAAAAATGAAAGAAAGACAAAAATAGAAAGTTAGGTCACGTATCACACTTATATGATAATATATGAAATGTGTGTGTGTGAGAGATGGGTTTATCTGAGCCAGGGGTGACGCTGGAGGTCCCCCAGCGTTGGGCGCTTCTCCGGGACATCGGTTAAACACGCATCCAGGAAATTCCGGCAGTCTGGAAAGAAAGAAAGGAGAGAAAAGATGAAGATGATAGTTCCAGTGATCCAAGCCATCAGTGAATCTTGAAGTGTGATGTTTTCTTACGTGGGGACAGATGCTCGTTGAATTTCAGTTCGTTTTCAATGAACGTCATGATATTAAAGTCCCCCACATGAAGCGCTTCGTACAGCACCACTCCCATTTGCCACACCGTGGTGGGTCCAGGCCTGTATTTTTTGCCCCAGTAACATTCGGGAGGGCTGTGGATAGGTGTACCTAATAAACAGACACAATTACAATTTCTTCTAAAACAAAAGGCACAAATTGCTACATCTGTGAAGAGCAGGAGCTGAATATGTTACCATAGAAGAAGCAGAACTGCGATTGCTCCGTAGCAAAGCAGCTCAGGCCAAAGTCAATGATACGAACTCGAGGCACATCTGAGCCGGTCTCAATCAGAATGTTCTCACTCTTGATGTCCCGGTGAAAGATGTCTTTCTCTTCCAGGTCCTTTGCTGCATCAACCAGTTGCTTCAGAATGACCTGGAAAAGATGAAAAAGACAGTAATGAGTCAACAGGTTGATGCTTCTCTGATACTCTGTGCTGTCAGTGCTGTACAGTCTAAGGCTCTTCCAGTCAACTTACCTTGGCCTTTCCTTCTGGTAAACATCCTCCATTTTCTCTTATGTATTCAAACAGGTCCACCGCGGGGACAGGTCTCTCCTGCACCAGGATCAGCTCTGTGCCAAAGTCAAACCAGTCCAACAGAGACACAGGAGCCGACGTTCCCACTGATCCATCTGCTTCAGCTGCAAGCTTCAGCAAAATGGCCACTTCCACTGAGACTTCCTTCCCGTTTTCATCCTGATATATTACAACAAAGTGGATGATGAGGAACAGATGTTTCACAGGTGAACGCTGCACTCAGTCCAGGAATGTAAAAACAGTTCAAGTGTTGCACACTTACCGTCACTTTGATGGGGATTCTGTTCTTGGGAACGTGTTTGATGGCTACCTAAAAGACACAGAGCATTGGTGAGCATTTCCTCAGTATGACATCATTAAAGGTGTAAAACGGCACCTTTAATGCTCAGCTGACGATATTATCCGTTATCTGCATTACTGCCTGTCTTACTCCCACCATCTGAACACTTACTGGGAAATGATCTGTTATCCTGTAGCCAGCAAACACTGCTCCACAGCCGCCATTTCCTAGATGGTGCTCCTGCACATATCTGGCTTGGTATTCCCCTGAAAAGACCCAAATGTTGTTTTACTACAGCTGTGACACAAATTACTCTCTGCTGTACCCTAAATGTTCATTTTGCTCTTCACCTGAGTATAAAAGCCAAGCTGCTTGCTACTTACGTTGCTGGTCGGCTGCTGGATTTTGGACGACGTTTTTGGTTTTGTCCTTTTTCTTTTTCTTGGGTGACTCTTTGCTGTCTCCCGCAGACTTGTTTCTGCCATTTTTTGTGCACCCCTTTGTGTTTTGACTGCAGTCTGCAGATGTGGAAAACAGCAAAAGCACATCAGCGTATTAGATCATACACACAAATATCTCCCAAACACTAATATCTTAAACCGAGCAACCAGCTGTGCACTTAATCTACCCCTCACTCAACTAATTAGCCTACCTTTACCAGTGTCCACGGAGGAAGACGCTTGCTCCCTGTCTTCACTCGTAGGCTCAGCAAGTTTAATCTTCTTCGGTGCACTGGTTGTGGCCGCTCCATCTTGCTGGGCCTTACGCTTCACTGCTTTGACCTGGTGTGTATCTGAGCTGGTGGAAGGAGCAGCCTGCTCAGTGACCCTCCCTCTTTTTACGGGGGTCTTCTTTTCAGGACTGGCCTTTCTTTTAGCCATCCTGCTCTTAGAGTCTATAAACAACAACAACAACACAGTAGTGAAAAAGAGTGCTCGACATCAGGACCGGAAGGATTTTGATGCCATTTTAGGAAGTATTGGTTAAATTATAATAACAAGTTTATCCTTTTGATAAAAAACAGAGCAACACGAGTCCATACTAGGTCTACTAAGACTTAGATCTTCATGACACTTGTTGATCTGTTTTTACTGCTGAGTCCAAGAATAAACTTGTCACATTATTTTACCAAAAGACAAAGTGCCCCATTAACCTTTCTTTGATTAGACGTGTTGTAATTATGCTATTTTCAGTCAAACTTACCCATATGGAAAAGAAATGGTACAAATTTATAAAAGACTTGCATAAGATGTGGCCTACTTCATGCAGTGAATCATATCAGGCTTATATGATTTACTCATGAAAGTGGCCACTTTCTCATTACTTTCATATATTGTTTTAGTAAGTATCCAAAACATACAAGTTTCACACAAGACAGATACAAACTTTATAAGATTTATATATATCTTTTCCATATGGGTAGGATTCAAATGTTTCATTTTATACACAGACTGTCAACATTTTTAGAAAAGTAGATTCTGTTATTTGAGGGATTTTACCCAGATTTGATGTATTTGTTTACTTACTTTGATCTCCTGGATCTTTCTTATCTCCTGAATTTGTATTTTTTCTCGTTTCCTTTTTCATGTTAATTTTTGAGACCGTTTAAAAGTGAAAATGTCACCGTGATGAGGGAATACTTCTTCAAATGTGTGCGCTTGTCTTTCCTAAGCTGTTTAAGCGAGTTCCGTAAGTGAGCTTTCAAAATAAACTCAGGAGACTATGGCAACAGAACCTTGCCTTTCAGTGACATCACCGACTGCCAGTAAAAGTGTTCCTAAGTAGTTTAAAGAAAAACACTATGGCAGACAAAGCCATAATAATTCATATAATTTAATGAGAAGTCGATATACCTACCTATAAATTTTGTTTTTTAAATTGTGCATTTATTTTTTTATATAGTGTAACTACTGGACCTTATTTCTCTTTTTAAATCTAGAGGCAACCACGTTTTTGAGGTTGTATCACCTTTCCCATAGCTATTCATTTGTGTGAATAGCTATGGGTTAACTAGCTATTGGTGTTAATTTACTGATTAACTTATAAAACACATGCTCAACTTACTGAAAAAGTCCCACAGTGGCTTCCATCCTTATGTTGGTTTGTCCAGTTTACGGCAGAACACATCAAACCTGGGGCCCATGTCAGCCCTACTTGCGGCCGTATATTTAAGTGAAGAAATATAAAGCAATTTGGCACTTGAAGAGCCTTTTTTGTTAGCGGGGGATTTATTTATTTTTGAGTCCAATGTTAAAATGCGTTCTTAAAAAAAGTTTAAAAAAAAATTAATATGAAGGTCTAACCCAGGAGTCAGCAACCTTTCTGATGATAAGTGCCATCTAAAATTTCCTTAGAAGTCAACGTGCCATATGATTGCATTAGCAATAAATTAAATAACGCTCTATATCAGGGGTGTCAAACTCAAATACACAGTGGGCCAAAATTCAAAACTGGAACAAAGTCGCGGGCTAACAGTAATATTTATTGAAATATATTTATTGCTCCAGATATAAGAATGAATCTTTTCTTATAGACTCAAAAACGTTTTGCTGAAAAACTGAATATGGAACAAGCAAAGCCTAATACTAGACAATATATATATTAGCTGTATAATACCAGTAGGCCAGCTCTGATAGTAATTTGGTATGGCTTCGCGGGCCAAATGTAATTAGTCTGCGGGCCAAATTTGGCCCGCGGGCCAGAGTTTGACACCTATGCTCTATATCAACAGTTACACACTATATAGACCAACTTTATAGAATTATATTTGTTCGCAGATGTTGGCATAGAGCAGATCAGCTATTTTGAAACAAAAAATACACTTTTTTTTTTATCAGTAACAAGAACTCCATAACAGCAAATGAACTGTACAACAGAAAAGTATCTCCCAAACACTAATATCTTAAACCGAGCAACCAGCTGTGCACTTAATCTACCCCTCACTCAACTAATTAGCCTACCTTTACCAGTGTCCACGGAGGAAGACGCTTGCTCCCTGTCTTCACTCGTAGGCTCAGCAAGTTTAATCTTCTTCGGTGCACTGGTTGTGCCTGCTCCATCTTGCTGGGCCTTACTCTTCACTGCTTTGACCTGGTGTGTATCTGAGCTGGTGGAAGGAGCAGCCTGCTCAGTGACCCTCCCTCTTTTTACGGGGGTCTTCTTTTCAGGACTGGCCTTTCTTTTAGCCATCCTGCTCTTAGAGTCTATAAACAACAACAACAACAACACAGTAGTGAAAAAGAGTGCTCGACATCAGGACTGGAAGGATTTTGATGCCATTTTAGGAAGTATTGGTTAAATTATAATAACAAGTTTATCCTTTTGATAAAAAACAGAGCAACACGAGTCCATACTAGGTCTACTAAGACTTAGATCTTCATGACACTTGTTGATCTGTTTTTACTGCTGAGTCCAAGAATAAACTAATAATAAAGATTTGAAATAAAGATTTAAATAAAGAAATAAAGATTTCAACTAATTCTTCTTCAGTCATATGGGTATACACACTATATAGACCACCTTTATAGAATTATATTTTTTTCGCAGATGTTGGCATAGAACAGATCAGCTATTTTGAAAAAAAAAAAAAGACACTTTTTATTAAGAACAAGAACTCCATAACAGCAAATGAACTGTACAACGGAAAATGCAAATGCCATTTATGGTCTCCTCAAAACAATGATAAGAGACATAGGTCTCCGAGTGTCCAGCATGCAGACGGCTACCTGAGGACACTCTTCGTGTGAGAGAAAATCTGCTCACAGGGATATGTAGAGCCAAATACTGTCAATAAGGCCTCTGCAATGTTCTGAAGACAGTTAAACTTGTCAGGTAGTGATGTCCAGCAGGTGAAAATGCAAGCCCCATGAACAGGCACACCTATGGATTCCAGCTGTGTTCGTAGTTCTGCAAACTTTGACCCCCACAGAGTCAACCTTTTCAGTTCAGTCAGCTGCATTTCAATGTCATCTGTGTCCAGCCAGATTCCATACCCAAATCCACTTGCTCATTAAAGCTTTCTGGTTTGATCATAAAAGAAAACATTGGTCCATACACCTAAAAGCCCCGAAAACGCATTGTGAATTCTGCTCGAGTCTACGGATGTATCCGTGTATTTCCGCGGTGCTGATGCTGCGCTGAGCGGAGAGCTCCTGAAGCCTTTGAAGTGTCGGAATGTGGAAATTTCAACATCGCTTGAAAAAACTACCAGCTAGCAAAGTCCCTCTCACTGGTAGGCTACGTTATTTTTAGCCAACTACAAGTTGAATCTGGTACATGGGGTTGTTAGTTTAGATACCGTCATTAAGAAGCAGTACAACTAATGTGTCTATGCGAGTTAATTTGCGATGTGCTCCGCTGGCACGGCCATTAATTTTTTAATACACCTTCTCAGATTAATTCACTGGGTGGCGTGCCATCAGTTAACCCTTCGCGTGCCAGCTGCGTGGCAGGAGTGCCCAGGATTGCCGACCCCTGGTCTAACCCATGCGAAATACAGGGCTGCAAATTCCCCTCTTGTCATCTAAAACGATTGCCTATTATTGTCACAAGGGGGCGCTTTGATGCAGTCTTGCTGCGTTACGACCTTGCGTCTTGTGCGCAGGAAGCATTGGCTGTCTCTTCCTATGAGAGCTTCGCAATAATGGCGGTCAAGTGTTTTTTCAACAAAGTATGCAGTGCTGCAAACTAGATAATGAGACCAAATTGTTTTTGTTTTTTTTACATATCAATGCTAATAAGCTACTCTTTTATTAGGCCCCGAACTCTGACCACAAAGGGAATAACGTGTGTCGAGTTACTTGTGTTGGAGTTATTTGTCCCGGTGAGTCACTCGCTTTCGTTAGCTACCTGTTAAGTTTAGACAATGTATTTTTCCCGCCGATTAAGCTCAGAAACATTTGAAAAAAACTAAACAAAACACCAATACAATCGGGAACTGTGAGAATGTAGTGTGTTGTTTTACTTATCTTGTTGTTCCTTACAGTAAGTACTAGGGGTGCAACGATACACAAAATTCACGGTTCGGTTCGGTTCGATACTTTGGTGTCACGGTTCGATATTTTTTCGATACAAAAAAAATGTTCATGCCTTTTTAATTTGTCATTTATTAAAATTATAAATATATATTTTAACTCAAAAGTACAGTTTTTAAATTTAACCCTAACCCTTGTGCGCGTTTTTTATTTTGACAGCGAATGCGCACCTGCGGACCACTTATGTGCAGCCCTGGTTATTTAGCTCGTCATATTGCAGCCACAGAAATTCTTTTGTCCATGAAACCATGAAGCTGCACTTTCTTTTTGCCTTGTAGTCTGATTTGTCATAACTTCTCCGTTTTGTGGTAAGCTTTTCTTTGGCTGTCACTTCTTCACCCTGACCTGTCTTATTTGGCTCAGAAGAAATGAAATATATATCCTCCTGCTTTTACACACGCACTCACATAAGCTCAGCGATTCTCTGCGCGATCAACCTCTCACATGTTTAAGCTGCGGGAGATTTCACTTGTCATGTTTGCATAGTGAGCTAACGATTAATAAGACGATGTCAGAGGAATTGGTGCACAAATTTTCATCACTCACAGATCAGTGCTGTCGCTCTCTATACACAGTTCGCGCGATTGCAAAGTGAAAGCAAAAAAACAAGCGCAAATTCAAACGCGATTTCAATATGTCACATATTGACAGTGGCTCACCGATGCCAATGACATAATTACCCAGCTACATTTCTGAAAGAATGCAAAAGCATTGACATATATTTTTCTTCCTACAATAGCCCGACGGGCAGGGAAGAGATAGATTTTGGTAGCCCGACTGAAAAAAATCGCTAGCCCCAGGACGTCGGGCTAGCGATATTGCAAGCCCTGTATCTGATTGAGGAATCACTCATCTTTGGAAAAGAGAGTTTATTACAGAGAAATGTCTCTTTCCAAAATAAAAGCTATACTATCCGCTTCTTCCGGGCTATATTCTCAGCAGCATAAGGAGAATCATGTGCTAACAGCTGTCTAAATGACTCGGCTAAAGTTAGTAGCATGCTTGTTGTTTTTGTCTTTGCACTAGGATGATGTCGGCGTAAATGTGCAGTCATATTCGTTGTGTTCCCACTAGTGATTTCAGGTTAATCTCGTTGAAATGACCTTAACGCCACAACACGGCAAATCTTCGTTAACGAGCTACCGCCAATCACCCCGTGCATGGGGCTAGACGGCCAACACGTTAACGAGCTAACTGCGCTAACACACTAGCTCCCACCCATGTAATTGAGCATTGCACGGCACATCCAACATACTGTTTTACTTTAGTCCATGACTCGCTTACCTTCAGAGTCATACGTCACATGAAAACCAAAATAATTCCAAACGCCAGATCTGGAGAGCTTAACTTCTGTCTTGCTAGCTTGCCCTGCGCTCTTCCTTCTGACTATGCTGTCTGTGTTGAGCACTCAGTGGATCTGCGCTCGACAGTGCAGCCTAGGCGGAGTAGTCGAACGCAGATTCACTGAGCGCTCAACACAGACAGCATCGTCAGAAGGAAAGTTGATAAAATAAATTACAAATGTCGTATTGTTCGATACATATGCGTACCGAACGGTTCAATATCGATACGAATATCGTTGCACCCCTAGTAAGTACAATAAGTGTTTAATGTTCTAAGCTACAGATGGTACTGCCGATGCTAGGTGTGATGCTATAGCTGCTATGTGCGGTTACTCAGGACTCAGGGAGGGGCGGCCCTCTGCTGCTACCGGTTGGTGTGAGAGAAGGAAAACGGGATAAAGACATGCTGTGGAAGAGAGACAGAGATTAATAACAGGTACGATTCAATGCAGAGAGGTCTATTAACTAGGGTTTTGCGATAGAAACGATATACGATAGAGATTTTGACTATACCGCTCTATCACGATAGCGAATGTTGATGATGTCATCAAGCTGCGCCTGTTTTGGTCGAAAGCATCGCAGTGGCTACAACCATTATCATCTGCAAATTATGCTCACAGTCATAGCAAAGAGATGAAGCACTTTTGAAATATGGGGAAAGCCAAAAACTGCGCTTCCTCCACTTCCGTAACATTGATACATTAATGTTGAATTCTCTCGCAGCTGCTCTATTCCCATGTTGTTGCAGTATATTAATAACTAACCTCGTATTGTGGATGAATAATCTCAGTTGTTCTCCTGACTGAAGTTTGCCCCGTGTATAGCATCCTGCTATGCGACTGCATTTGTCCCTGACCACCAGAATCCCTCACGTTAACCTTTATTAACACTTAAGTTGGCTTTATTAAACATTAGATCTCTAGCTGGGAAAACATTTTTAATTAATGATTTAATCACTGAGCACAGCCTTGATTTTATGTTTTTAACTGAAACTTGGTTGGACCAAAGTAACAGTGGAGCTGTTCTCATCGAGACGACCCCTCCTAACTACAGTTTTATCAGTGAGGTCAGGGCGAGCAGGAGAGGAGGAGGGGTTGCTGTCTTATTTAATGAATCATTTCAATGTAAGCAGCTATCTCCTGGAAGTTTTCAGTCTTTTGAATATGTGGCTTTACAGCTGAAGGCCCCATCCAAAGTTGTGTTTCTTAATGTTTACAGGCCTCCCAAATACTGCACAGACTTTTTTAATGACCTCAGTGAACTGCTGTCTGTGATCTGTGTTGATTTTGACTGTGTAATTATTGCTGGGGATTTTAACATTCATGTGGACAACCCTCAGGACAAAGGGACTAAAGACCTGAGTAACACTCTGGGCAACTTTGGGCTGACTCAGCATGTAACAGAGGCCACACATAATAGAGGACACACTCTTGACCTACTGATCTCCAAAGGCCTGAGCATTTCAAAGGTTACTGTGTCTGATGTGGGCCTGTCTGATCATTACTGTGTTTTCTTTGAAAGTAAAATCTCAGCCCACACAAATATATCAACAACAGTGATCACAAAACGGTGTATAACTGAACACAGTAGTGCAATTTTTAACCAGGTCTTCCCATTAACACCTGACCTGTCCAGAGGGTCAGTCAATGAGCTCGTCAATAGCTTCAATGCTAACATGTTAAATGTAATGGACACTATTGCTCCCATTAAGGTGAAGGTTATCTCTGGAAGGAAAAAGTCTCCATGGAGAAACTCCACACTGGTGAAAAATGAAAAAAGAGAGTGTAGGAAAGCTGAGCGCAGATGGAGAAAAACAAACCTCCAGGTTCATTATGACATTTATAAAGAGAAACTTCACAATTATAATTTACAACTGAGGAATGCAAGGAGGTCCTACTTCTCTGACATCATCACTAAAAACAGCCATAATGCTCGGGTCTTATTTTCTACAGTTGACAGGCTAACAAACCCCCCTGTGTCAGTGGCAGCTGAACTTCATTCGACCATGGCCTGCAATGACTTTGCCAAATTCTTCACTGAAAAAATCCAAAAAATTAGACAAGCAATTGGTACATCAACAGCAGATCCAGGATATGTACTGTGTCCACCAAAAAACTGTTTAAACACCATGAAACAGTTTCAACCTATTAACAGCAAAGACCTGGAGGACATCTTAGGTCAACTGAACTCCTCCTCCTGCTGTTTAGATGTCCTGCCAACAAGTTTTTTCAAAAAGGTCTCAAAGACTTTAGAGTCAGACCTGTTACAGATCGTCAACTTTTCTTTATTATCAGGTGTGTTTCCAGAATCACTAAAAACTGCTGTAATCAAACCTATACTGAAAAAGGACAATCTTGACAAGACACAAATGAACAACTACAGGCCGATCTCAAATCTCCCGTTTTTAAGTAAGATCATTGAAAAAGCAGTTTCTCAACAGCTCAGTTACTTCTTAAAACAGAATAATTGCTACGATGCCTTCCAGTCAGGTTTTAGACAGAACCACAGCACTGAAACCGCTCTGACCAAAGTGTTTAATGACATATGTCTGAATACAGACAGTGGAAAAATGTCAGTCCTAGTTTTACTGGATCTCAGTGCAGCATTTGATACAGTTGACCACAACATATTACTCAAACGACTGGAGAACTGGACAGGTCTTTCAGGAACTGTACTAAACTGGTTCAAAACATACGTAGAAAACAGGAAATACTTTGTATCAATAGGTAACTTCACATCTGAGCAGACAAGTATCACATGTGGAGTTCCCCAAGGTTCCATCTTGGGACCCCTTCTGTTTAACATCTACATGCTCCCACTGGCACAGATTATAAACAACAACAAAATAAACTATCACAGCTATGCAGATGACACACAAATATATATCACAATGTCACCAGGAGACCGAGGCCCTGTACAGGCTCTTGGTAAATGCATTGAGGAAATCAATGACTGGTTGTGCCACAATTTTCTCCAGCTAAACAAAAACAAAACTGAGGTAATAGTCTTTGGCGCCAAAGAAAAACGATTACAGGTCACCAGAGAACTTCAATCTATACATCTAAAAACCACAAACCAGGCGAGAAATTTGGGTGTAGTGATGGATGCAGACCTAAACTTAGAAAAACACATTAAGACAATAACAAAGTCAGCTTACTATCACCTCAAGAATATATCAAGGATAAAAGATCTGATGTCTCAACAGGACCTGGAAAAACTAGTCCATGCATTCATCTTTAGTAGGCTTGATTACTGTAACAGCATCTTTACAGGTCTACCTAAAAAATCAGTCAGACAACTACAGCTCATTCAGAACTCTGCTGCTCGAGTCCTCACTAAGACCAAAAAAGTGGACCACATCAGTCCAGCTCTGAGGTCCTTACACTGGCTGCCTGTCCGTCAGAGGATAGACTTTAAAGTTCTGATGCTGGCCTATAAAGCTCTGAATGGTTTAGGACCAAAATACATCAATGACCTCCTGACCCAGTATGAACCATCCAGATCCCTCAGGTCATCTGGATCCGGTCTTTTATCAGTTCCCAGAGTCAGAACCAGACACGGAGAAGCTGCATTCAGCTTTTATGCTCCTTATATCTGGAACAAACTCCCAGAAAGCCTCAGATCAGCTGAAACACTCAGTTTATTTAAATCCAGGTTGAAGACTCACCTGTTCTCAGCTGCATTTGAATAAAGCACCAAATCCACACTTTAAGCTTAAATGTCAAAACTTACATTTAACTACTGATTTTATCTACTGTTCTGATTTTATCTGTTTTGATTTTATATACTGTTGTTTGTTTGTTTGTTAATTAGTTAGTTAGTTTATTTGCTTGTTTTAATCAATTTTAAATCATGCTTTTTATTTGTTCTTGTTTCTAATGTCTCTGTAAAGCACTTTGAATCACCTTGTTGTTGAATTGTGCTATACAAATAAACTTGCCTTGCCTTGCCTTGCCTTTATCGAGTGGGAAAAAAAGTTGGCGTTCATCCTCCAGCTTCACTGTGCTAATGTTATGCTAACATAGCTGTGTGGCTAGGAATCGCGTAGCACAACATTATATTCCAGGTAGTCCAACTTCAGTAACCATACAAACGCCACTGCTGTTTAGTTTTCTGTCTTCATTTATGTCGGAAGTGGTAGCAGAGCTGTACGTTTTAGTTAGTTTCAAAAATCTCTGTCAGAACATGGTATGTCACGTTTAGGTGGAAAGTAGCGAGCTAACTTCCTGCTAACTTCTAACTCCGTTAAATTTAATAACTTCTGTTTTCATGGATGCCTGGATGTTAAACTTAATTGTTACACCTGGTAAAGCAGCAACGATGATGATTTTATTAAAGATTAAAGAATTTAGACCGTTTTTAACTCTGTGTTCGTTTGACTTTGGGACCTGAAATGGACGGCATTTTGGACCCAGAGTATTCCGCGAAGCTCCTACTACGGCAGCCGTAATTCTCTGACAACCCATCAAGCAGTGCGGCTTACCAAAGTTGTACTAAAACATTTTTTTAACAGATCTCTGCACGCCCAAATCGGTTCGAGGTCAGTAAGCACAACCAGAATTCATACATAAGGCGCACTCTCGATTTTTGAGAAAATTAAAGGATTTTAAGTGTGCTTTATAGCGTGGAAAATACGTTATACAGAAGAAAAGAATATATCGCGATATATATCGTTACCACGCATGCTTCAAATTATATCACATTAACACATAGTGAGTGTGAAAGGTGACTAGAAAGGAAAAACTCAATGCATCATGGGAATCCCCAGCAGCCTATGTCTATTGCAGCATAACCAAGGGAGGATTCAGGGTCACCTGGTCCAGCCCTGACTATATGCTTTAGCAAAAAGGAAAGTTTTAAGCCTAATCTTGAAAGTAGAGATAGTGTCTGTCTCCCGAATCCAAACTGGAAGCTGGTTCCACAGAAGAGGGGCCTGAAAACTGAAGGCTCTGCCTCCCATTCTACTTTTAAATACTCTAAGAACAACAAGTAGGCCTGGAGTGCGAGAGCAAAGTGCTCTAATAGGGTGATATGGCACTACAAGGTCATTAAGATAAGATAAGGGCTGATTATTTAAGACCTTGAATGTGAGGAGCAGGATTTTGAATTCAATTCTAGATTTAACAGGGAGCCAATGCAGGGAAGCCAATACAGGAGAAATCTGCTCTCTTTCTAGTCCCTGTTAGGACTCTTGCTGCAGCATTTTGGATAACTGAAGGCTTTTCAGGGAGTTTCTAGGACTTCCTGATAGTAATGAATTACAGTAGTCCAGCCTAGAAGTAATAAATGCATGAACTAGTTCAGCATCAATCTGAGACAGGATATTTCTAATTTTAGAGATGTTGCCCAAATGGAAGAAAGCAGTCCTACATATTTGTTTAATATGTGCATTGACGGACATGTCTTGCTCAGAGAGGGGCAGCCATCTGCTGTGAGCGGTTGTGGTTGAGGGGAAGAATTCTTTGAATTTGATATTTCGGTGTGTTTTGATTAGCTGTAACCTCCCCTGTGTTTCTATGACTAGTTGAGTGTTAGTCTCTTGTCTCTGTGTGTAATTAGTTCAGTTTCTGTTTTCAGTTTTTTGTCTCTTGTACTTTGCCTTTAGTTTTATTTTCAATTGCTCTATTATTTAGATTGAGCTCAGCTGTGTCTTCTTGCACTTATTCAATTTCAAGTCACTTTTATTAATGTAGCGCCAACATCACAACAACGTTTGCCTCCTATGCACTTTATATTGAAAGGTAAAGACCTGACAATAATGCAAAGGAAAGAAAGAAAAGCCCATGTCACAAACTGGAAATGAGAGTGCAGTTGGACCTAAGAGCAGACTCAATCACTTGAAATATTTACAAGATTTATTCATGAGAGGAATCAACTTAAACAGGAGCACGGTCATTAACAGAAACTCTGCACAGGTGCCGTGGGAAACCAGGGGGCAGAGAAACAGTCGGGCATGTGGAACACAGGAAGAGCACGGGCTGGAACTTCTGCAACAGAGGAGAGAGGCGTGACTGGACTGGGAAACGAGTGAGAGAAGGCAGAGTGAGAGAGACAAGGCCAACTTTTACAGACAGGTAAGAGAGCGCAGACGGTCATTAGCATCACAGTGGATTCTTTTGTCACACATTAGGTGATCAGTCAAACAGCTCTATTAAATTTATGGAATTCACATTGAGTATAGATGGATATTAAGAAATATGGCTGGGTATCGTCACTGATTTCTAGAATCGATTCGATTCCGATTCACAAGGTCCCGAATCGATTCGATCCACGATTTGATTTGTTTCGATTCAATTTGAATCAGGGAAATTTTGCCTCAGACAGTCAGAAATATTATAATTCTGATCACTTATCAGTACATATCTATATTTTTATATCTATAAAAAGAAAGCTGACGCTTGCGAGACTTGGTCTGGGTTTTTATAGCAGATGACATTAAAAATATTGTGCAGTCAAAAACGAAGTGAAGCAGAGCAAAGTTACAGAGGTTTGATTAGAGACACAGCTAAGCGTACGTGCCGGCGGGTGAGAAAGCCACATCTCAGTGATTCTGATCCGTCGGGTCCGCGTTTTTTGTTTACATCTTTGTGCAGAATCCGTGTACCTGCTCTCATTTACTGTTTTAGCGGTTTGGTGGTTGTAGAAATTTTGTGAGGTTTAACCTGAGATTCTGGCGTTTCGGGCAAAATAAATTTCTATTTAAAAATCGATTCAGGTTTTAATGAATCGATATCACGTTATCCAAGCCAGAATCGATTTTAATCGATAAATCGATCATCAAAACCCACCCCTATTAAGAAATATAAAATTTTCACTACTGAATGGACATTAATGATTCAATTCAACCTTAACTATAGCAACAAGTCACATCTGTTGTCTAGAGGCACTTTACATTGGAAGGCAGAGACCCTATACTATTAGAAAATGAATCCCACCAATCAGAGAGCCCACTATGAGCAAACAATCAGCAACAGTGGGAAGGAAAAACTGTTGCAACCTCTGTTAGATCCAGGAAATCTGTTGAGACGCATTAGAGGTTAGGGCAACAGATGCAAGTCTTCAGAGCAGTGACAGTGTGACTTTCGTTGTGCATACTTTAACCTGATTGAGTTTTCAGTTTTCTTACTTGTCAAAATGCATCATGAGTAAAAAACAATCCTTGACATGGTAATGAAAGAGTATTCTCAGCAAAGTTGAGTTAAACAAGTTTTAATGGAAGTTTAAGTTAAATCTTTTGATTTTTACTAATTTTGATTACATCAACGTAATTTTATTACATTAACCTAATCAAATAAGGCCAATTTTGATGAAGCTCCTGACCCAGCCCAAGCTCTCTATGAAGACGAGGAAAAACTCCCCGGGGGGCCAGAATGATGGGAAGAAACCTCGGGAAAGCCAATTCAAAGAGAGATCCCCTTTCCTGGGATGGCTGGGGGGGTTACAGGAATTTCAGGATAGCAAAATTTAGAATTGGCCAAAAAAACCCAAAAAACAACCTTTTCCTGTTAAAAAAAAAACAAAAAAATGAAAGAAAGACAAAAATAGAAAGTTAGGTCACGTATCACACTTATATGATAATATATGAAATGTGTGTGTGTGAGAGATGGGTTTATCTGAGCCAGGGGTGACGCTGGAGGTCCCCCAGCGTTGGGCGCTTCTCCGGGACATCGGTTAAACACGCATCCAGGAAATTCCGGCAGTCTGGAAAGAAAGAAAGGAGAGAAAAGATGAAGATGATAGTTCCAGTGATCCAAGCCATCAGTGAATCTTGAAGTGTGATGTTTTCTTACGTGGGGACAGATGCTCGTTGAATTTCAGTTCGTTTTCAATGAACGTCATGATATTAAAGTCCCCCACATGAAGCGCTTCGTACAGCACCACTCCCATTTGCCACACCGTGGTGGGTCCAGGCCTGTATTTTTTGCCCCAGTAACATTCGGGAGGGCTGTGGATAGGTGTACCTAATAAACAGACACAATTACAATTTCTTCTAAAACAAAAGGCACAAATTGCTACATCTGTGAAGAGCAGGAGCTGAATATGTTACCATAGAAGAAGCAGAACTGTGATTGCTCCGTAGCAAAGCAGCTCAGGCCAAAGTCAATGATACGAACTCGAGGCACATCTGAGCCGGTCTCAATCAGAATGTTCTCACTCTTGATGTCCCGGTGAAAGATGTCTTTCTCTTCCAGGTCCTTTGCTGCATCAACCAGTTGCTTCAGAATGACCTGGAAAAGATGAAAAAGACAGTAATGAGTCAACAGGTTGATGCTTCTCTGATACTCTGTGCTGTCAGTGCTGTACAGTCTAAGGCTCTTCCAGTCAACTTACCTTGGCCTTTCCTTCTGGTAAACATCCTCCATTTTCTCTTATGTATTCAAACAGGTCCACCGCGGGGACAGGTCTCTCCTGCACCAGGATCAGCTCTGTGCCAAAGTCAAACCAGTCCAACAGAGACACAGGAGCCGACGTTCCCACTGATCCATCTGCTTCAGCTGCAAGCTTCAGCAAAATGGCCACTTCCACTGAGACTTCCTTCCCGTTTTCATCCTGATATATTACAACAAAGTGGATGATGAGGAACAGATGTTTCACAGGTGAACGCTGCACTCAGTCCAGGAATGTAAAAACAGTTCAAGTGTTGCACACTTACCGTCACTTTGATGGGGATTCTGTTCTTGGGAACGTGTTTGATGGCTACCTAAAAGACACAGAGCATTGGTGAGCATTTCCTCAGTATGACATCATTAAAGGTGTAAAACGGCACCTTTAATGCTCAGCTGACGATATTATCCGTTATCTGCATTACTGCCTGTCTTACTCCCACCATCTGAACACTTACTGGGAAATGATCTGTTATCCTGTAGCCAGCAAACACTGCTCCACAGCCGCCATTTCCTAGATGGTGCTCCTGCACATATCTGGCTTGGTATTCCCCTGAAAAGACCCAAATGTTGTTTTACTACAGCTGTGACACAAATTACTCTCTGCTGTACCCTAAATGTTCATTTTGCTCTTCACCTGAGTATAAAAGCCAAGCTGCTTGCTACTTACGTTGCTGGTCGGCTGCTGGATTTTGGACGACGTTTTTGGTTTTGTCCTTTTTCTTTTTCTTGGGTGACTCTTTGCTGTCTCCCGCAGACTTGTTTCTGCCATTTTTTGTGCACCCCTTTGTGTTTTGACTGCAGTCTGCAGATGTGGAAAACAGCAAAAGCACATCAGCGTATTAGATCATACACACAAATATCTCCCAAACACTAATATCTTAAACCGAGCAACCAGCTGTGCACTTAATCTACGCCTCACTCAACTAATTAGCCTACCTTTACCAGTGTCCACGGAGGAAGACGCTTGCTCCCTGTCTCCACTCGTAGGCTCAGCAAGTTTAATCTTCTTCGGTGCACTGGTTGTGCCCGCTCCATCTTGCTGGGCCTTACGCTTCACTGCTTTGACCTGGTGTGTATCTGAGCTGGTGGAAGGAGCAGCCTGCTCAGTGACCCTCCCTCTTTTTACGGGGGTCTTCTTTTCAGGACTGGCCTTTCTTTTAGCCATCCTGCTCTTAGAGTCTATAAACAACAACAACAACAACACAGTAGTGAAAAAGAGTGCTCGACATCAGGACTGGAAGGATTTTGATGCCATTTTAGGAAGTATTGGTTAAATTATAATAACAAGTTTATCCTTTTGATAAAAAACAGAGCAACACGAGTCCATACTAGGTCTACTAAGACTTAGATCTTCATGACACTTGTTGATCTGTTTTTACTGCTGAGTCCAAGAATAAACTTGTCACATTATTTTACCAAAAGACAAAGTGCCCCATTAACCTTTCTTTGATTAGACGTGTTGTAATTATGCTATTTTCAGTCAAACATACCCATATGGAAAAGAAATGGTACAAATTTATAAAAGACTTGCATAAGATGTGGCCTACTTCATACAGTGAATCATATCAGGCTTATATGATTTACTCGTGAAAGTGGCCACTTTCTCATTACTTTCATATATTGTTTTAGTAAGTATCCAAAACATACAAGTTTCACACAAGACAGATACAAACTTTATAAGATTTATATATATCTTTTCCATATGGGTAGGATTCAAAT
This sequence comes from Rhamphochromis sp. 'chilingali', assembly GCF_963969265.1. Taxonomy (NCBI): domain Eukaryota; kingdom Metazoa; phylum Chordata; class Actinopteri; order Cichliformes; family Cichlidae; genus Rhamphochromis; species Rhamphochromis sp. 'chilingali'. The sequence continues at coordinate 21,253,028 of NC_137948.1, read as the reverse complement.
GTTTCATTTTATACACAGACTGTCAACATTTTTAGAAAAGTAGATTCTGTTATTTGAGGGATTTTACCCAGATTTGATGTATTTGTTTACTTACTTTGATCTCCTGGATCTTTCTTATCTCCTGAATTTGTATTTTTTCTCGTTTCCTTTTTCATGTTAATTTTTGAGACCTTGTAAAATGGAAAATGTCACCGTGATGAGGGAATACTTCTTCAAATGTGTGCGCTTGTCTTTCCTAAGCTGTTTAAGCGAGTTCCGTAAGTGAGCTTTCAAAATAAACTCAGGAGTAGGGATGGGTATCGTTTCGGTTTTATCCGATACCGGTGCCAAACCGGTACTTTTGAAACGGTGCCCGGTGCTCAAACGGTGCTCAAACCGGTGCTTAAAGAATGGAGAGCACAAAATTGGTCCAAAAACCTCTCATGTTCAGCTGTTTTTTGTAAAAAGATAACAATGTTAGCCTTTTCTGCAGCTATGGGGCATATATGGCATCACTCTTGGCTGGAAGCAGTGCTTAATCAATGGAAAAAACACAAACTTTGTCCTAAACCTCTCATGTTTAACTGTTTTCCACTTTTTCTTTGGTCTTTTTAGCCTTTTTGGCCAGGGTGAAGCGAGTATCTGCCATCAAACAAGAGGACAGCTGCATGTAGCTATGATGATGTTTGCTAGTTCACCTTACATGCATTAATGTAATAACGTGGTTAGCCTACTCAACGTAAATTACACACGAACAACATTAAGCTACTCATGCAGAGAAGAACGGCTGCTGCTGCATCATCATCCGTCATCATTTCTGCTACACTGGCAGGGCTAGGGGCCAGGACTCTCCTCTTCGTGTTTTTGGGGGATGTTGCATAACAGGCAACCCACCCGCAGTAGATGTGCTCGGTGTGAGGTCTCGCAGCAAGCTATCAAATACGGCGCATTTCTCGGCTTTAAAAAAACGCTATGCGTCGCTAGGTGTTTCGTCGGATTCGAGGTGTTACCTCCTTTGACAGTATCACAGTATCAGCTTAAAGCACTTGTTGCAGGCTGCTGAGTTTGCATATATTGCTGTGAAGTACAGCCAGACTTTTGACCGCTTTGCCTTGGACATTTTTAATCTGTAGCTCTGCTCTAAAAGAACGCACGTACCTGGACCCGCCTACTATCCTCGGAAACGTAAAATGATTGGCTAGACGTGTATCACAGCTCAGGAAAAAAAAGCACCGAAATAAAGCACCGAAATGTGCGCTGCTTTTCGGTCTGGTTACTACCGTTTATGTCAGAACCGGTGCCATCATGGCACCGGACACCGGTACCCATCCCTACTCAGGAGACTATGGCATCAGAACCTTGCCTTTCAGTGACATCACCGACTGCCAGTAAAAGTGCTCCTAAGTAGTTTAAAGAAAAACACTATGGCAGACAAAGCCATAATAATTCATATAATTTAATGAGAAGTCGATATACCTACCTATAAATTTTGTTTTTTAAATTGTGCATTTATTTTTTTATATAGTGTAACTACTGGACCTTATTTCTCTTTTTAAATCTAGAGACAACCACGTTTTTGAGGTTGTATCACCTTTCCCATAGCTATTCATTTGTGTGAATAGCTATGGGTTAACTAGCTATTGGTGTTAATTTACTGATTAACTTATAAAACACATGCTCAACTTACTGAAAAAGTCCCACAGTGGCTTCCATCCTTATGTTGGTTTGTCCAGTTTACGGCAGAACACATCAAACCTGGGGCCCATGTCAGCCCTACTTGCGGCCGTATATTTAAGTGAAGAAATATAAAGCAATTTGGCACTTGAAGAGCCTTTTTTGTTAGCGGGGGATTTATTTATTTTTGAGTCCAATGTTAAAATGCGTTCTTAAAAAAAGTTTAAAAAAAAAATTAATATGAAGGTCTAACCCAGGAGTCAGCAACCTTTCTGATGATAAGTGCCATCTAAAATTTCCTTAGAAGTCAACGTGCCATATGATTGCATTAGCAATAAATTTAATAACGCTCTATATCAACAGTTACACACTATATAGACCAACTTTGTAGAATTATATTTGTTCGCAGATGTTGGCATAGAGCAGATCAGCTATTTTGAAACAAAAAATACACTTTTTTTCATCAGTAACAAGAACTCCATAACAGCAAATGAACTGTACAACAGAAAAATATCTCCCAAACACTAATATCTTAAACCGAGCAACCAGCTGTGCACTTAATCTACCCCTCACTCAACTAATTAGCCTACCTTTACCAGTGTCCACGGAGGAAGACGCTTGCTCCCTGTCTTCACTCGTAGGCTCAGCAAGTTTAATCTTCTTCGGTGCACTGGTTGTGCCCGCTCCATCTTGCTGGGCCTTACGCTTCACTGCTTTGACCTGGTGTGTATCTGAGCTGGTGGAAGGAGCAGCCTGCTCAGTGACCCTCCCTCTTTTTACGGGGGTCTTCTTTTCAGGACTGGCCTTTCTTTTAGCCATCCTGCTCTTAGAGTCTATAAACAACAACAACAACACAGTAGTGAAAAAGAGTGCTCGACATCAGGACTGGAAGGATTTTGATGCCATTTTAGGAAGTATTGGTTAAATTATAATAACAAGTTTATCCTTTTGATAAAAAACAGAGCAACACGAGTCCATACTAGGTCTACTAAGACTTAGATCTTCATGACACTTGTTGATCTGTTTTTACTGCTGAGTCCAAGAATAAACTTGTCACATTATTTTACCAAAAGACAAAGTGCCCCATTAACCTTTCTTTGATTAGACGTGTTGTAATTATGCTATTTTCAGTCAAACTTACCCATATGGAAAAGAAATAGTACAAATTTATAAAAGACTTGCATAAGATGTGGCCTACTTCATGCAGTGAATCATATCAGGCTTATATGATTTACTCATGAAAGTGGCCACTTTCTCATTACTTTCATATATTGTTTTAGTAAGTATCCAAAACATACAAGTTTCACACAAGACAGATACAAACTTTATAAGATTTATATATATCTTTTCCATATGGGTAGGATTCAAATGTTTCATTTTATACACAGACTGTCAACATTTTTAGAAAAGTAGATTCTGTTATTTGAGGGATTTTACCCAGATTTGATGTATTTGTTTACTTACTTTGATCTCCTGGATCTTTCTTATCTCCTGAATTTGTATTTTTTCTCGTTTCCTTTTTCATGTTAATTTTTGAGACCGTTTAAAAGTGAAAATGTCACCGTGATGAGGGAATACTTCTTCAAATGTGTGCGCTTGTCTTTCCTAAGCTGTTTAAGCGAGTTCCGTAAGTGAGCTTTCAAAATAAACTCAGGAGACTATGGCATCAGAACCTTGCCTTTCAGTGACATCACCGACTGCCAGTAAAAGTGTTCCTAAGTAGTTTAAAGAAAAACACTATGGCAGACAAAGCCATAATAATTCATATAATTTAATGAGAAGTCGATATACCTACCTATAAATTTTGTTTTTTAAATTGTGCATTTATTTTTTTATATAGTGTAACTACTGGACCTTATTTCTCTTTTTAAATCTAGAGGCAACCACGTTTTTGAGGTTGTATCACCTTTCCCATAGCTATTCATTTGTGTGAATAGCTATGGGTTAACTAGCTATTGGTGTTAATTTACTGATTAACTTATAAAACACATGCTCAACTTACTGAAAAAGTCCCACAGTGGCTTCCATCCTTATGTTGGTTTGTCCAGTTTACGGCAGAACACATCAAACCTGGGGCCCATGTCAGCCCTACTTGCGGCCGTATATTTAAGTGAAGAAATATAAAGCAATTTGGCACTTGAAGAGCCTTTTTTGTTAGCGGGGGATTTATTTATTTTTGAGTCCAATGTTAAAATGCGTTCTTAAAAAAAGTTTAAAAAAAAATTAATATGAAGGTCTAACCCAGGAGTCAGCAACCTTTCTGATGATAAGTGCCATCTAAAATTTCCTTAGAAGTCAACGTGCCATATGATTGCATTAGCAATAAATTAAATAACGCTCTATATCAGGGGTGTCAAACTCAAATACACAGTGGGCCAAAATTCAAAACTGGAACAAAGTCGCGGGCTAACAGTAATATTTATTGAAATATATTTATTGCTCCAGATATAAGAATGAATCTTTTCTTATAGACTCAAAAACGTTTTGCTGAAAAACTGAATATGGAACAAGCAAAGCCTAATACTAGACAATATATATATTAGCTGTATAATACCAGTAGGCCAGCTCTGATAGTAATTTGGTATGGCTTCGCGGGCCAAATGTAATTAGTCTGCGGGCCAAATTTGGCCCGCGGGCCAGAGTTTGACACCTATGCTCTATATCAACAGTTACACACTATATAGACCAACTTTATAGAATTATATTTGTTCGCAGATGTTGGCATAGAGCAGATCAGCTATTTTGAAACAAAAAATACACTTTTTTTTTTATCAGTAACAAGAACTCCATAACAGCAAATGAACTGTACAACAGAAAAGTATCTCCCAAACACTAATATCTTAAACCGAGCAACCAGCTGTGCACTTAATCTACCCCTCACTCAACTAATTAGCCTACCTTTACCAGTGTCCACGGAGGAAGACGCTTGCTCCCTGTCTCCATTCGTAGGCTCAGCAAGTTTAATCTTCTTCAGTGCACTGGTTGTGCCCGCTCCATCTTGCTGGGCCTTACGCTTCACTGCTTTGACCTGGTGTGTATCTGAGCTGGTGGAAGGAGCAGCCTGCTCAGTGACCCTCCCTCTTTTTACGGGGGTCTTCTTTTCAGGACTGGCCTTTCTTTTAGCCATCCTGCTCTTAGAGTCTATAAACAACAACAACAACACAGTAGTGAAAAAGAGTGCTCGACATCAGGACTGGAAGGATTTTGATGCCATTTTAGGAAGTATTGGTTAAATTATAATAACAAGTTTATCCTTTTGATAAAAAACAGAGCAACACGAGTCCATACTAGGTCTACTAAGACTTAGATCTTCATGACACTTGTTGATCTGTTTTTACTGCTGAGTCCAAGAATAAACTAATAATAAAGATTTGAAATAAAGATTTAAATAAAGAAATAAAGATTTCAACTAATTCTTCTTCAGTCATATGGGTATACACACTATATAGACCACCTTTATAGAATTATATTTTTTTCGCAGATGTTGGCATAGAACAGATCAGCTATTTTGAAAAAAAAAAAAAGACACTTTTTATTAAGAACAAGAACTCCATAACAGCAAATGAACTGTACAACGGAAAATGCAAATGCCATTTATGGTCTCCTCAAAACAATGATAAGAGACACAGGTCTCCGAGTGTCCAGCATGCAGACGGCTACCTGAGGACACTCTTCGTGTGAGAGAAAATCTGCTCACAGGGATATGTAGAGCCAAATACTGTCAATAAGGCCTCTGCAATGTTCTGAAGACAGTTAAACTTGTCAGGTAGTGATGTCCAGCAGGTGAAAATGCAAGCCCCATGAACAGGCACACCTATGGATTCCAGCTGTGTTCGTAGTTCTGCAAACTTTGACCCCCACAGAGTCAACCTTTTCAGTTCAGTCAGCTGCATTTCAATGTCATCTGTGTCCAGCCAGATTCCATACCCAAATCCACTTGCTCATTAAAGCTTTCTGGTTTGATCATAAAAGAAAACATTGGTCCATACACCTAAAAGCCCCGAAAACGCATTGTGAATTCTGCTCGAGTCTACGGATGTATCCGTGTATTTCCGCGGTGCTGATGCTGCGCTGAGCGGAGAGCTCCTGAAGCCTTTGAAGTGTCGGAATGTGGAAATTTCAACATCGCTTGAAAAAACTACCAGCTAGCAAAGTCCCTCTCACTGGTAGGCTACGTTATTTTTAGCCAACTACAAGTTGAATCTGGTACATGGGGTTGTTAGTTTAGATACCGTCATTAAGAAGCAGTACAACTAATGTGTCTATGCGAGTTAATTTGCGATGTGCTCCGCTGGCACGGCCATTAATTTTTTAATACACCTTCTCAGATTAATTCACTGGGTGGTGTGCCATCAGTTAACCCTTCGCGTGCCAGCTGTGTGGCAGGAGTGCCCAGGATTGCCGACCCCTGGTCTAACCCATGCAAAATACAGGGCTGCAAATTCCCCTCTTGTCATCTAAAACGATTGCCTATTATTGTCACAAGGGGGCGCTTTGATGCAGTCTTGCTGCGTTACGACCTTGTGTCTCGTGCGCAGGAAGCATTGGCTGTCTCTTCCTATGAGAGCTTTGCAATAATGGCGGTCAAGTGTTTTTTCAACAAAGTATGCAGTGCTGCAAACTAGATAATGAGACCAAATTGTTTTTGTTTTTTTTACATATCAATGCTAATAAGCTACTCTTTTATTAGGCCCCGAACTCTGACCACAAAGGGAATAACGTGTCTCGAGTTATTTGTCCCGGTGAGTCACTCGCTTTCGTTAGCTACCTGTTAAGTTTAGACAATGTATTTTTCCCGCCGATTAAGCTCAGAAACATTTGAAAAAACTAAACAAAACACCAATACAATCGGGAACTGTGAGAATGTATTGTGTTGTTTTACTTATCTTGTTGTTCCTTACAGTAAGTACAATAAGTGTTTAATGTTCTAAGCTACAGATGGTACCCCCGATGCTAGGTGTGATGCTATAGCTGCTATGTGCGGTTACTCAGGACTCAGGGAGGGGCGGCCCTCTGCTGCTACCGGTTGGTGTGAGAGAAGGAAAACAGGATAAAGACATGATGTGAAAGAGAGACAGAGATTAATAACAGGTACGATTCAATGCAGAGAGGTCTATTAACTAGGGGTTTGCGATAGAAACGATATACGATAGAAACGATATAAATTTGGCCAACGATAGAGATTTTATACCGCTCTATCACGATAGCGGATGTTGATGATGTCATCAAGCTGCGCCTGTTTTGGTCGAAAGCATCGCAGTGGCTACAACCATTATCATCTGCAAATTATGCTCACAGTCATAGCAAAGAGATGAAGCACTTTTGAAATATGGGGAAAGCCAAAAACTGCGCTTCCTCCACTTCCGTAACATTGATACATTAATGTTGAATTCTCTCGCAGCTGCTCTATTCCCATGTTGTTGCAGTATATTAATAACTAACCTCGTATTGTGGATGAATAATCTCAGTTGTTCTCCTGACTGAAGTTTGCCCCGTGTATAGCATCCTGCTATGCGACTGCATTTGTCCCTGACCACCAGAATCCGTCACGTTAACCTTTATCGAGTGGGAAAAAAAGTTGGCGTTCATCCTCCAGCTTCACTGTGCTAATGTTATGCTAACATAGCTGTGTGGCTAGGAATCGCGTAGCACAACATTATATTCCAGGTAGTCCAACTTCAGTAACCATACAAACGCCACTGCTGTTTAGTTTTCTGTCTTCATTTATGTCGGAAGTGGTGGCAGAGCTGTACGTTTTAGTTAGTTTCAAAAATCTCTCAGTCAGAACATGGTATGTCATGTTTAGGTGGAAAGTAGCGAGCTAACTTCCTGCTAACTTCTAACTCCGTTAAATTTAATAACTTCTGTTTTCATGGATGCCTGGATGTTAAACTTAATTGTTACACCTGGTAAAGCAGCAACGATGATGATTTTATTAAAGATTAAAGAATTTAGACCGTTTTTAACTCTGTGTTCGTTTGACTTTGGGACCTGAAATGGACGGCATTTTGGACCCAGAGTATTCCGCGAAGCTCCTACTACGGCAGCCGTAATTCTCTGACAATCCATCAAGCAGTGCGGCTTACCAAAGTTGTACTAAAACATTTTTTAACAGATCTCTGCACGCCCAAATCGGTTCGAGGTCAGTAAGCACAACCAGAATTCATACATAAGGCGCACTCTCGATTTTTGAGAAAATGAAAGGATTTTAAGTGTGCTTTATAGCGTGGAAAATACGTTGTGGAAAAGAATATATCACGATATATATCGTTACCGCGCATGCTTCAAATTATATCACATTAACACATAGTGAGTGAGAAAGGTGACTAGAAAGGAAAAACTCAATGCATCATGGGAATCCCCAGCAGCCTATGTCTATTGCAGCATAACCAAGGGAGGATTCAGGGTCACCTGGTCCAGCCCTAACTATATGCTTTAGCAAAAAGGAAAGTTTTAAGCCTAATCTTAAAAGTAGAGATAGTGTCTGTCTCCCGAATCCAAACTGGAAGCTGGTTCCACAGAAGAGGGGCCTGAAAACTGAAGGCTCTGCCTCCCATTCTACTTTTAAATACTCTAAGAACAACAAGTAGGCCTGGAGTGCGAGAGCAAAGTGCTCTAATAGGGTGATATGGCACTACAAGGTCATTAATAAACAAACGTCAACATATAGAGGAACAATTGACCTCTAGCTGTAAAATGTTCTAAAATTTTTTGTCTTTCAGCTTCTCTTCCATGTAACTGTCATTCTTTCGTCCTATAATCTGCATTTTTATTAAGCTGCATTTTTCATGTATTTTGAGGTGACAAATCTTCTGACTGGAGGATGAAGCCCTCCACAGTTAGGGAGATGTGGCTTCATTTCAGCCTAAACCCAACAACACGTTAGAAACTGCTCTCCATTACTCTCTATAAAACAGCAAATGATCTAATCTGGTGTCCCGACACGTACTAAAACACTTTTTCTTGACTTTTCTTTTAATCATCTGCCCCTCATTTGAAGATGGATATTAATATGACCCGTCGGCAATATAAATATCCAATCCCAATTTAATTTCAAATGGAGGAAGGCCTTTCCTCAGGAGAGGGAAAGTTTATTACATGTGCAAGAAAGTAAGCTATATTAAAAACATGTTAGAGCCGACGCTGAGCAGAAAGCATCACTGCACCTCAGACGCTGTTTATGCAGACGGCTCACTCCTCCAGACGGTGATTCACACACCTGTGACTCATCTTATATGTAGCGGGTTTGGATATTGTTGAAATGGCACTGAAACAAAGTTTTGCATTTAAAGAAGCTTATTAAATCTAGGATAATCTAAGACTCTGATATTACTATGAACAACGCTCTGTAATGAATTATAATAGCTTTAAAAGCACTAAAGGCTGACACATTATGCACAACAAACTACTGCTAATGTGTTAATTAGCGACCGTGGCTCAGGGGGTTGGGAAGTGTATCTGTAACCGGAAGGTCGCCGATTCGATCCCCGGGCTCTCTGTCCTAGTCGTTGTGTCCTTGGGCAAGACACTTTACCTTACCGCCTACTGGTGTTGGCCAGAGGGGCCGATGGCGCGATATGGCAGTCCCCAGGGCAGCTGTGGCTACAACTGTAGCTGCCTCTACCAGTGTGTGAATGCGAGAGTGAATGAATTGTGGAATTGTAAAGTCCTTTGGGTGCCTTGAAGAGCGCTATATAAATCCAATCCATTATTATTATTAATTAAAATAACATAATAAAGTCATTGGTAAAATGTCCATTTCCCACTGCTACATTTACTACATGTGGTGCTAACACAACTGAAGAATGGTTAATTAACACATTGAGGAGTGTCCGACTGCATTTGCTTTCTGAGGATATATCAGATGTTCTCGGAGCCCTTATCAAACGTAGGAAAACAGATGAGCCTACTTGTGCTTTTCAGTCTTGTTGTGTATTAAACAGTAGAGTTAGATTTTGTCATAAAACCTTCACTTCTGGCATTCGGTGCTTTAAACAACACTGGAGGTGGCAAGAATTATTTTCAGAGCCAGGAGGATGAGTGGAGTGATGAAGCGGAGCCACTCTGAAGCTCCAGGGACCAGACAAGAGAAGTCTCACTGAAGGCTGGCCCTGACGGACAAAACACACGTTGTCAAATTGTCTGGCTCACTGAGCCGTGCACCACATACCTTTAAGGGAATGACCAAACAAACAGGCAATTTCTGTTCCACCAGCTGAGCAATAAAAGCTTTTTGTAAGCATTAAATGCCTGTTTGTTGTTAGTATTTTATCAGCAGTACCAATATGGAGCCAGCAATAATCATAAACAGCAGTTAAATGAAGACAGATAAATGTCTAGTTAAATGCTAAGGTTCAAATTATAATGAAAATCATAAATTATCAGCAACTGGGAAAAGGCTCCCCAAGAAATAACTCTGTAGGAAATAAGTAATAACAAGGAAATAAAAACAGGAAACACAAATAACTGTATGTTCACAGCAGTGCACGCAAATAGACATTTATCGATGTAACTGAAAAATGAAACGAGATCAGACAAATGAAACTATTAACACTAGCAATAAAATGATAGTCTAATATAGTTGTTATTTTTCATTTTATTTAACCTTTATTTATACAAGTAGTCCCATTGAGACCCAATGTCTCATTTACAAGAGAGAACTGTTCCAGACAAACATAGTAAAATTATAACAATAACATATTAAGTTTAAAAATGTATCACAAAATCTACTTTTTTTAAACTGGACTTCTCACAATTCTCTTTAAAGAACTTAAATATCAGTTTGGATACATACGTTTTAATGTGCATGATACATTTGTGCAATTCATTTAGTTTTTTTTTTTTTTTTTTAAAGAAAAAGCCCACTGATTATATATAGCTCTCAAAAACTCAAATCATATCATTATTATTGTCATATACAGGAAATGATGGCATATCACTATCGGCAATGAAATTCTTAGTCTCGGAGTCTCCTCAATATTGCATAGAAGCAAATATTGCACATAAAGTAACACCTAGATAAAATATAAAGAAAATACATATTTAAACAAACAAGAATATAAGGATACCGTTATGGCCCGTTTAGGGGTGACCAGACCACAGGGTGATCCATCCTTGTCAGCCAGACCTCATCAGCCACATCACACAGTTGTTACAGTTTGATAATGATTTATTTACAATATGTTAGTTTGTTAGGTTATTTGACACTAAGAATGAGCTGCTTATAGCTTCAGAGTGGACTTAACGCCAAAACAACAAACAAAAGGAGCCTAACTCGAGGATTTACCAAGTTTACCTCATCAAAAGAATCAAAGCAAATCCCAACAACTTGCCTCCTTAACTAAAAAAAACCACAGAAAACTATAAAGCAAAAAGGCAGTCCATCCCTACAAACACCTGTATATAATTAACCGCATTGGGCATGTTTGCAGAGGTCTGCTGGTTGGGATGAGCCAAGGATGAATGAATAGCAGTCTATGGTGGTGCCATCATATAAGTCATTTCCAGCTAGTTAGCCAGTCTGTATGGTCCGGCCTCTGGATCCACCAATCACGGAAAGGCACCTGCATACTGAGATTTGCATATTAGAAAGAGTATATTCTCGAGCATCTCACACTTCTGATAATCAGTTGTCTGCTTGACGTTTATTCAGCTGTGTAAAAACAGGATTCATACGCCTTTTTCAAGTGCAGCGATTAAAGTGTGGTATAAGCACTTTCAAGGTCCCTTTTCAAGCTTTTCTAGCACCCCCCCAAAAAAAAGAAAAGAAAAAAAAGAATGCATGTTTCATTCGCATCACCTCAGTAAGACCATGTGAAAAGACACCTTTGCTCCCCTTCTGTTAAGACATAGAAAAACGCACCACACAAAAATACTGCGAAAGGAAACAGTTGCCTTATATAGGTAGTGTATAAACTCAAAATGCACATTTCACTTAAAAATTAAGATGTGAAAATGTGAACAAATCAACTTGTTGGAGATATTCTTCTCCTGTTGAAAAAAACAAAAAAATCAAAAAAGAAATAAATAAGTCTTCTCATCAGATATTGATGCTTCTTTCCTGTGTAACAAAAAATAGGAGACAGATGTTTGTTTGTTGTTTGTTTTTTAAGTTAATTCCCAATAAAACTGTTTTATTGCTAACTGCATTGCTGTCTGTATTATTGCTGAAGTCCTAAATGATCACCTTTAAAGTGTTTGTGCTAATAACATCATGTCAGACAGGCATGGAGAACAGCACTGACTGTTTAAGTAGTTTAATGTGCAGGTGCTGACCATAAACACATTTTGAATTAAAGCCGGGGACCTTGGTAGCACAGAAACAAGTGGCTATTCTTTGTGACCATATGGATCGGTCCCTCATATTACCATTATTTCACCCAAAGGCACCAAGTTAATACTTAAAAAAGCTGCAGCAATACACACAAATATAAACGGTACTTGGTGACAACTTTGCTTTTAGCCTTTAACCCTCTGGGGTCCAGGGTATAACTGGCCGTTTTTGAATACTTTTGATTTGGCCTCTATATTTCACCTTTAAAAACTGTTTATCTTGCCAATCTGTTATTTACTCATTTTGACATAATGTGTCAGCACAATTTATCTAAATTCAGACAAAATTTAAAATACGAGTAGAAAGTGATATTTTTTGACTGTAAAAACCACAAGCATGTTTAACGAATCATTTTCATAACTTGAAATGCAAATAGAAATTGTAAATTTTTTTTAAAAATATGCACAAGTTTTGCAAACAACAAAGTTACATGGTACTATTTACCTAAAAATGCAGCCAAGGATCAGACGTTTTTTATATAACCATTTAAAACTATTTACAGAACAATCAGGTGTTCTGCATCAAATAAGAAGGCACACAAATTATTTATGCAACTCCACAAAATTGTTTGTGTCCACTATAACACAGATGAGAACAGCACAGGGATAATCCTGCAGGTCTGACAGCAGGTGTGTCACTCAGTGTTTACACTGCAATCTGCCTTCGGTGGCTTTTTTGCAGCAACTGTGACATTCACTAGTAGAACTGACATACAAAACAAAACGACGACTACACCACACACTAACTACACAAGACAACACACTAACTTGAGACTCCAAACACGGTAAACGTCACAAATCTCTCACGTATCAAAACTCTCTCTCTCTCTCTCTCCGGCCACTCCTAAAACTCCCCTCTCTTCCCAAACAACCAAATGCCACATGTTGCCATATCATTTTTTGATTGGTCGACATGGTACATTTTTCCCCAAATAAGGAAGGAGTGTTTTTTCTTTCTCTTTTTTCACTCACAAGCAAAGTGTGTTTGCTAGCGCTCTCCTTAGAAAACGCCGTTTTTACCGTTTCTTCCCAGAGTAAACGCCACTGTCTTATTCAAAAAACATCGGTTTTACATGGCCTATCAACACAATTTTAAAACTGGTATATAGTTTGAAGTCCGCATGTTCGACCCAAGTTGAAATGGAGACTCTGGGTCCGTCGACCCCAGAGGGTTAATCAGAAAGCCTTGTTGGCTAGTTATGTATCGGCTAATGTTTAAAGCTTTCACTTGAGTAAATTAACTAACATTACTTAGCAGTGATATGAGTCAAGTTCACAGCATATTCCATAATAGCGCTGCCATACTGCCATCATTTCTCCAGCGAGTTTGATAGCTAGCAAAATAATAATCATAATTTTAAAAAATAGCATGTGTAACGTACACGTAATGAAAAATTATTTACTAGGACTTACCTATCATGCGACTGGAGAGCGCAAACTCCGCCATTGTCGTTTTCCATCAACACTAAAACAGCAAGCTACAGGTATGTTAGCGCACTCATCCCCGACTATCCGAGGGGGGGGACACATTGAAACAGACAGAGGCCCAAAATGTAAAAACAAAAAGGAAATTTTGTTTTTACATTTTGCGACCCATTTTAGTTCTCTATCTGGTAAAAAAAAAAATTCAATCAGATAGTTATTTATTGTGAATGAAATACAGTTATATTTTCAAGCACTTTTAAGCACCACATCTGAAATTCAAGCACTTTCCAAACCTTGAAAAGACAACATTAACATTCAAGCATTTTCAAGGAGTTCAAGCACCCATACGAACCCTGTAAAAACTATAACTTTAATCTCAGCCAAACCGATTTACTCAGGAACAAATAAAATACAAAAAAAAAGCCAAACAATAACATTTTTAAGTTATCTAAGTCAGCAGTCCCCAATCTTTTTTGTGCCACGGACCGGTTTATGCCCGACAATATTTTCACGGACCGGCCTTTAAGGTGTCGCGGATAAATACAACAAATAAAACTAGTACCGGTACCGAAAAAAAGAAGATTTATTCATAACACACGTGAAAAGACCCAGGAAAACCGAGTTAACGATAAAAACGATAACAAAATAACGATGAAAACCGATAAAAACCCTGAAAATCATACATTTCACACCTGAGCCTCAACTCTCGCGGCCCGCTACCAAACAACTTACGGACCGGTACCGGTCCGAGGCCCGGGGGTTGGGGACCGCTGATCTAAGTATCTTATATATATTTAACCTGAGTAGCGAAAGACGACGGTGGGTTTGAAAACGATTTGCCGGGAGTCCAGTGTTCTCACGGGCTCTAGTAAGCCTTGCCCCCGGCTAGCTATCGAGCTGGTGGGTAACAGACGTCTCCAAAAACGTCAGAGCGCTTTTGAAAATATGTGGTGTCTTGATAAACTGAGCAGATATTTGAGGTTTACACAGTTACATTCTCGCCTGAAAATATGTTTAACGTTTGTTTTATGGTAAATGGCCTGTATTTGTATAGTGCTTTCCTAGTCCCTAAGGACCCCAAAGCGCTTTACACATCTAGTCATCCACCCATTCACGCACACATTCACACACTGGTGATGGCAAGCTACATTGTAGCCACAGCCACCCTGGGGCGCACTGACAGAGGCGAGGCTGCCGGACACTGGCGCCACCGGACCCTCTGACCACCACCAGTAGGCAACGGGTGAAGTGTCTTGCCCAAGGACACAACGACCGAGACTGTCCGAGCCGGGGCTCGAACCGGCAACCTTCCAATTACAAGGCGAACTCCCAACTCGTGAGCCACGATCTCCCCATTTCATTTTAATTTCTACTGATATGTTAAAAAGATGAAATGTATTATTTAAGTAAATAAAAAAAGTTCAGAATCATTTTTAAAGGTTTACCTATAGATATTTGTTTTTCTTTGTAGTGCATCCAGAAAGTATTCACAGCGCTTCATTTGTTGCACGTTTTGTCATATAAAATGGATTCAATTCATTTTTCACCTCCAGAGCGCTCTGTGGCAGGTTATCATCAAGGATGTTTCTTTACATTGCTGCGTTCATCTTTCCCTCTAACCTGACTAGTCTGCCTGTTGATGCTGAAAAAACATCGCTATAGAATTGATACTGCCTCCACCATGCTTCACTCTGGGGATGGTATTTGCCAGGTGATGAGCAGTGCCTGGTTTCCTCCAGACATGAGACCAGAGAATTTTTGTTTGGCAAACTGCAGATGGGCTGTCATGTGACTTTTACTGAAAAGTGGCTTCTGTTTGGCCACTCTATCATACAGGCCTGATTGGTGTAGTGCTGCAGAAATGGCTGTCCTTCTAGAACTTTCACTTCTTTCCACAGAGCCACACTAGAGCTCTGTCAGAGTGGCCAGTGGGTTCTTGGTCACCTCCCTGACTAAGGGCCTTCTGTCCTGATTGCTCAGATTGGCCTGGCAGCAGGCTACAGGAATAGTCCTGCTGGTTTCAAACTTCTTCCTTTACCAAATGATGGAGGGCACTGTGCTCACTGGGACAATGCTACAGATTTTTTTCTGTATCTTTTTCTGTATGTATCTATCAGATTTGTGCATTGATATGATCCTGTCTCAGTTGCTGGACAATTCCCTGGCCTGGTTTGTGTTCTGACATGACGTGTCAACTTTAACTTTGCCCAATCAACTGAAAGTAATGCAGTTGGACCCCTATCATGTAGTGATCAGGGGAAAACGTATCATGACAAAGGCTGTGAATACTTTTGTAAATGTCACATCTTTGGTTTTTGGTTTTAAAGAATTTGTTAACTTTCATTGTTATCTGGTATTGTGTGTAGGATTTTGAGATGAATAAATTAATGTCATCCTTTTTGGAATAAGGTTGTAACATGACACAATGTGGAAAAAGTGAAGAACAAGTGAATACATTTAATATATTTTGTTTTATGTTTTTATTAAACATTTCGTTTTTTGCACCAAAAGTGTAATGCTGGGCTCACACTGTGCGATTTTTGGCCCATTTTGAGCCGATTTTTGAGTCGTGCAACCGTTTTGGTGATCGGCCCGATTTTGGCCTTCATCGTGCGTCGTGCATCGTGTAGTATACGTGGGGTAACGAGAAGCGATTGACACCTCACGACGAGCTCCCGATCATCAATCGCTTGGTCGTGAGGGTGTCACCGCAGTTTGTCACACTGCGCACGCGCAAACACAAACGTCAGCGAAAAAGACGGCGCAGCACATAAGTGCAGCGTGTGATCTGGACACAAGTGATGGAGGCACAACTTTGGAAAGCTCATCCGAGCCTTTTCGATGTGGCCTCACAAAATTATCACGACCACAACAACCGTGAAAATAGTTGGATCTACACTGCTGCTCAGTCACAGCTGCCTGATCATGTTTTTCATTAGCAATTTAGCAAAGTTGATGGTGGTGTGCGTGTCTGTGTGAGTGAAAGACAGAGAGGGAGAGCGAGCGACAGATTTTCTGTTATAACCTTAATTTTATGGACGCACAGTGTGAGCACTCAGGTCGCATCAGAGCATCGGGCCGTATAGTGTGAGACCCTGCATCGTGACCTATGCACTTCTAACCCCTGCGAGTCAATCGTACAGTTTGAGCAGGAGCTGAATCGCGCGACTGAAAAAATTGCACAGTGTCTGCCCAGCATAAGTTTGTGCATGATAAAGTGCAGCGATTAAAGTGTGGTATAAATATGTGTGTGAACATGTGAATGAGGAATGCAGAGGCTCTTTGAGTGCTCAGTAAGAGAAAAAAAGTGCTGTAAATATGTGCACAGCCTTGACATGGATCTATGCTTTCAAAGCCTTCATATATATTTCACAGCAGGCAGCATACCTTTCAAATAATCTGCTTCATCCTGCACCTCACGTCCTATATATTTCTTTACCTACTTGCCTTGCTCTGCAGCTTCCTCGTGGCGAGGATTGAAGCAGGACCCTGGACAGCAACAAATCCAAACAAAATCCATACCACAAGAACAAATGCAGGCAGCCTGATGTGTTACTGTCCTGAATAGATAACGTGACAAGCCTGCTAACAAAAGCCCCCACTTTTCCCGATGAGGTTCAAACACAATGTTCTTGTGATTGGAATGAAAAAGTGGTTTACACACTATAGGTATAATGTGCAGCGTACTTTAAAGAAGGAATGGTTTTCATTTGACAGCTGACAGACTGGATTGGACACAAGGTCAGTAGTTGCCTCTAACCATTGATGATCTGCCCAGTCCCCTCGATGGGAACACGCTTTTGATCTTTGAATTCAGATTTCAAAACACACCGTTTGAAAATCGTCCTGCTGGTGGTGAACTGAATGTGTAGCTTCCACATGAGAGATAAAACAAGATCAGATAAGTCAACTGCACTTTTACTGCATGACAGACATGTTTTCCATAATTAGAAAAGGGATGAACAGAGGAATTAAAACACTTGTTTACAAGGAACGATGACTTCTTCAGGGGTTTAACAATGATTTTACTTTGATTTTGGAATTGGCTTCAGATTTTCCACTCATGCTCAGTATTTTCACAGGATCAATGACTTTGGGGACCTTCAAAGGTTTTTTTTGTTTGTTTGTTTTTAATCCTACCTGAAAATGATTCATATTTTTAAAATTTGAATACAAAAATTTTGCACATTTAATTTTGCAAGTTTGCTTGAAACATAACGTGCACATATTTGTTATTATGTACTTTGTCCAAGCAGCAACCTCCAGCGTTGGACTATCCCAGCTGCCACAGGGCAAGAGGAAGGGTGTACTGTGTGCAGGTCACCAATCAATCAGGGCTAACACAAAGAGACAGACAACCAATCACACTCACATGATGAATGATCAATTAGACTAACTTCATGCATTTCTTTCGACTCTGGATGCCAGAGTACTCTCGCGAACACTCACTGAAGTTAGTTATAATTTTGTACTTCTAGTTTCCGTGTCTTTGTTTTTTTGTTGGTTGGTTGTTTTGTTATATTTTTGTATATTTTTGCTTTGATTTGCTTTAATTGATGTCTAAAATTGCCTGAAATTGCCATTTTCTTTATTTAGTGGTGATATGACTGATATTAGAAATCCAGTACGTTTTCTGTCAAAGGAACCAGGGAAACTATATCATTAGCATAGGGGTTTTGCACATGCCCTGGGGGTCCAGTCCAGTCCCAAAAGGTCACTGTGTCCATTCACCTGAACTGTACTGACATATTTTTACAAGTAAAATTAAGTCATAAGATTTAGTAATAAGAATATTAAATACTCACCTGTTTTTGTAGCAGAAACCAAGCATAATGTTGATGATTAGATTTTTTTTAAATGAAATAACAAAGTAAATTAATTTTCTGCTGGACCATTCTGATGGCATCATTATGGTGAACACTGTTTAACATTCAGATATGTGGTATATTGGTACACCAAAGCAAGCTCCGGTGCTAAGCCATACTCCAGACTCCATCATGTGAGCATGTTGCATTTAGCATAGTGTTCATGAACGTTACAGGATGCTATAAAAGATCCAGAAATCAAAGCCTTACCTGCAATTACTATAAGTACTAACATTGTAGAAGTACTTGTCCTCTGTGACTACTTCAAACGTAAGACAGGAACAGTGGTTTCGACTTTGAGTCCCTCTTCTGCACAATGCATGAAAATTGGCAAGTATTACGATATTAGAAGCTACAGACCTGCAGTCTGGTCTGTGTGCAGACAGAATATTTTGTCTATTTACTACCATTTCCTGGAAAAAAAAAAAAAAAGGCAAAACGGCGACTCGCCCTGCATTTTAAAAATTGTCTACATGCTGTTGCAAAATGCAAACACAGAGGTGTAGCATAGATATTCCAATCAGTGTAAACTACATTAATTTAAGATGAAGCTCCTTTGAAAGCGTTTAAAGAAGAGGCAGACTCAGATCTCTTGAACAGGAAAAATCCTCAAGAATGCATTTTTTTTTGCCTCCAACACAGCATTCATATTTAAATTATTTTAGTTTAGTTTAGTCCAATGATAATCAGATTCAGTGAGACACTCACAAGAACAGATCTCTATTTGATGCAGCTATTGTGGTTGTTTGTCGGTGCTAATTGTGTTGACAACCTTTTGGGTAAGAGCATATTCTAATCATTAAAGTAAATCCCAGAAAACAGGAGCAGATAACAACAGAGTTCTTCAACTAAATCTTGGAAACCAGGCGTCTGCAGAAAGCATTATTCAGCACCCAGTATGAGGCTCTAAAGAGCTTGTTGTGAGGAGGTAATAAGTGTTATATTCAAAAGGCACAGAGGAAATGGAAGATCTCAAGACATGAGGGACACAGCACCCTAATTACTTTCCAGCAGCCAGTTTCAGGGAAGATTGTAAGAATAAAACCTGGTACACCTGGTTTGGTACACTCTGGAGAGCACCAAAAATGTCTCTTTCTTTCTTTCTTTCTTTCTTTCTTTCTTTCTTTCTTTCTTTCTTTCTTTCTTTCTTTCTTTCTTTCTTTCTTTCTTTCTTTCTTTCTTATGTATATATCAGTACAAATAACAAGTAGCATAATTGTGAGAGACACACTTCGTTGCACCAAAAGCTCCAAAAGGAGCTGTAAAAATTAATTAACCAAATGTGCATGAAGCATTACTGTGCAGCAGTGTTGTGAGTGTGAAGAACAATGCTTTCTCATCTTGCTGTCATCATTGTTTGAAGGTTTTACAGATCAGATAAAAATCTCTCTCTCCTCCAGTTTTGATCAAGATGTCTCTGTAACCACTGGGGTTGAAATCTTATTCTGTGTTTGGACATAGAAAATATGTTAAGACTGAAGCTAGTGATTTATGTTTATAAAATTTGGTTCAGTGCATGAAGATCATTTCTATGTAATGTGTTGGCCCAGCTGTTAAATAAGCATCTGGATTTGGAACAATTTTATACAAAATCCTTTATCATAATTCAATTAAAAAAATATAAACAGTGGATGTCAAGTGGTGAAAAGCTTTTACTTTTTAATAGTCATTCCAGCTCACAGCTTGACTGCATCATGTCATGCTGTAGCAGATTGATCAGAAAGCGGCTTTAGTCTCTGCTGCCCTCTAGTGCTCAGAATGGTTTCTCCAGACCGTGACTGAGAATAGTTGACAGCACTGATGGGTGAGTGCAGTATATTTTATTTCATTTTATTTTCATTGAATTCATAGTTACCATGTACAAAAGGGAACACAAATTCTTTGGTGGATGTTTGACGGGATTTGCAATCTTTGTCTTGAAAATGTACGCTGAAGCCTTTTGCCCATCCGAAGCCTTGCACTCATCAGATTTTCTAAAAGTGGGGAAAAAAACAAAACAAATGCAAGCAGCCTTATCCCAATACCTTTGCAATAGGCAAAAATGTCCTCCCTCTTGACCCAGCATGGTATCTGGATCTAGATTATGCCAAGAAACTGTGTGCCAGTTTGTCTTGTTTCAAATTCTTATTTTCTTTGGACATAACACATTCTTGTTTATCTCCACCACCTCCTTTAAACCCACTGATTTTACACAACTGAAATTTCAGATGCATGCTGTCATTGTTTGTGTAGCAGCAGTCGCAAACTTTTTCATGACTCCATATCTCTGAATGCTCTTTCTCTGCAGATCCATTTTCAAATTCCATAGTGCATTATGCTGACATTGAATTTACCATAAATATATATTCAAAAGAAACAAATGATTTGGATATGAATATTATAGATACGTTTGTTTTTTAGTTAAAAGCTAAACATATTGGTGGCAGTAATATACTCTCTGTGTTTTGATGCATATTTGTAACAACTTAATCAAAGGCTGTTGGTACTCCCACAAACACATTTTAAGACCAGAGGAGATCTTTTAGAGTTGTAGCCCCCAGGTTGTGGAATTCTTTGCCTTCATTGCATTTATTCTTTTAAACATCAGCTTAAGACTCATTTATTTAGACTGGCTTTTAACTAGATTTTTGCTGTATCTTCGATTGTGCTGTTTTGTGTATATCTGTTTTATATTATTGTGAAGCACTTTGTGGTTCTTATCCTGTGAAGAGTGTAATTACTTTACTGCAAGTATTGTAATTTACTGTGGTGTTCTGGGTAAGCAAAGCAGGCTGTGCTTGTCCTGTGAAATCGAAAAATAGATATAATTTAAAATCTACCAAAGAAAACATGATCTCTTTCTCTGTGTGCATCTCTCTCTGTTGCCTGTTTGCAACCACCCAGTAAATTAGTTCCATCTTGTGGCCACAGTTGAATATTGTCTTCAGGAGCAGGTTTCTATTGTCACTGTCTCTGGCATTGTCATTTCTTTATGGGTGTGTCTGTTTCACATTAACCAAGGCTTGAGTTGAGCAAGGTGAGGGGCCACCAGCTGATCCTGGTTATTTGCACATGCACATTTTGGATAAACATCTGGACTTCAATGGAAATTTGACAGGAAATCAGAGTGGTAGCTGAGCTGCTGCTGGCTCTGTTTTCACTGCTCTGAGATCAGTTGTCATCTGTGTGTTATTGCACACATGCACAGATATGTGTAGCATTAGCAAGTAACTGAGAATAATGTGATTTATCATCCTAAGAAAAAAGTTTTCTCTTACTAACCACCTTGGCTAACATGTGTGATGCTTTGTTTTTTGTTTTTTTGTTTATGAAAGGGTCTGATGGTTGTCTTTGGAAAAGGTGGAATTAAAAAAAAACCCAGGAAGGTTTCTTTTTCTTATCAACAAAGACACACAAAAAATAAGGAAAGGTTGTTTTTTATTGTTACCCAGTCTAATAATGAAAAAGTTTTTAAAATCTCATGGATTAAATGTGCAGTTTATATAGGTGGGAAGTAATGAAGAATAAATACTTGAGTACAGGAACGAAGTATAAATACTGTACTTAAGTAGAATTTTCAGATATCTGTACTTTACTTGAGTATTTATTTTTCTGACAACTTTTTACTTTTACTTCCTACAGTTTAACACAAATATCTGTATTTTCTGCTTCTTACATTTTCATTACTTTAGGTTTAGCACTATCATTAATGGCGTTTGTGCGGGTTAAAGTGTGCCGAGGCGAGTGCGGCTGTCTGTATGTTGTAGACAGCATCTAACTAGCGCTACAGAAGAGGAATGAGCATAAAGGCAGTGATGTTTCTACACAACATAACGTTTCTATCAGCTCGAAAAATAATCAGCGAACACACAAACTGTTCCTGTGCAGTTTGTGGCAGTGTGTTGCTAGCTAAAGCTCCATGGAGGGAAAAAAGTGTGAGCTAACTTCACTCAGAGATGGAGAAAGGCGTAAGAAAAGAGGAGAGAAAAAGGAGAGGTTGGATTTAAAGGTAATGGTAGAATTGTCTTTCAGGAAGCTACTTTTTACTTTCTTAATTTGATTGATTTCAGAGACTGTACTTTCTGACGATTTCTTGAGTATTGGGTGTTTTTTAACACAACGTGCAAAATGTCTGTACTTTTGTCACCTTTGGTAGTTTATCTGCTTTCTAGGCCACCTCTACAGCATAAACTTGTAAAATAAGACATCATATTTCAGCTTCACAACCACATCTTTAGTGTGTGCATCTCTTGGTTGTATGTTCGTTTTACCGTTTATGGTTTATGGAGCAACATCCCCATCTAGTGGCTTTAATAGTGAAGTGCATGTGGTGTTTTATGGGATAGAAGGGGATTAATGAAAAAAACAAAACACACCATACAGCATAATAACAGCAGGCACAGCCAGACCAGCTTCAGGGATTTTGGCCCATGTTGACATGATAGAATAACACATTTGTTGCAGATTTGTAGGCTGCACATCTGTAATCTAAATTTCCTATTCCAGTACATCTCAAAGATGCTTTATTGGACTGATATCTGGTGACCGACAAGCCTATTTGAGTACAGACAGCTCATTTTCTTGTTTATAAACAGTTTGAGAGCTTCTGAGCTTTGTGACATGACGTGTTCCCATGTTAGATACAGCCATCAGAGGATCGGTACACTGTGTCCATGGAGGGATGGGCACAGTCAGCAACAATTCTCAGGTAGGCTGTGGAATTTAAACAGTGCTCCGGCACGGTTGCCCCTCCGTTGGTCTTCCTTGGTCTCTTGTGCGCTGAGGGTCTCTGGATGTCTGGGGCTTGGATCTCCTCCATACCTGCTTCATGCCCTGGAGGACGGGGCTGTGGCTCCCCACACCCTCTAGCAGATCATTACATGAAGGAACCTTTTAAAAACCAGCGCGTCCATGCTCACAGGTGTACACACAGGTGCTCACAAACACAAACTACACCCTTTTTGGCTCCTACCTCAAAGCACACTGTGCGCTGTCCATCCAACGTGTGGCACAATAATATTCAATATTTAGTATTCACATAGATCATCGCGATGATTGCTGTTTTTTTTGCTTTTTTTCTCTTTCTCAACAGGTGATCCAGGTGATTGATATATGTATTTTTTGTCTGTTTGTTTTGTTGGTTTTTGTTTTTTGCCCTTTATCACCGTTCCTCTTCCCCACTGTTTTTCTTTCCCACTTTCTTTCTCCCTTTTCTTTCCCCCAGTCATATCTGTCCCGTGTGTAGCAAGCGAAAATAAAATAAACAATAAAAGCAAGGATGAATCAAATTTGGGAAAGTAAATCTGTTGGGCATCTTTCTTTACTTTTAGACAATAATTCTGATGGCAAAAGAACCAAACGGAACAGGCGAAAAATAAATAAATAAAAATAAACAGTGCTCTGTTTACACCAGATTCTGACCCTACCATCTGAATGTCACAGCAGAACCTCAAACTCATCAGACGAGGCAACGTTTTTCCAGCTTTTCAGAAAACTAACGTCATACCAACAGTTAAAAACCTTTGGAGCGGCCTAGTCAAAGTCCTGACCTGAAACCAATTGAGTTGCTGTGGCATGACCTTATAAAGGCAGTTCATTGCCAATGACTCATTGCCAGTTATCACAAACTCTTGATTATAGTTGTTGCTGCTAAGGGCGGCCCAACCAGTTATTAGGTTTCACACAGGCCCAAGTAGGTTTGGATTCCCCCCCCCATAATTATAAACACCTTCTTGTGTTATCTTTGTGTAATATTTAAATTCATTTCATCTGAAACATTTGAGTGTGACAAACATGGAAAACAATAGGAACTTAGGAAGGGTGCAATCACTTTTTCACACTACTGTGCTTTAGTGGCCTGTAAGTGTAGGTGTTTCATTGAGTTAAGACCCGGTGACATTAGTGTTTCTAGTGTTTCTTTTCCAACAGAATAAAACACTTCAGCTTTTTAAATAACCACAACACAAATCGTAGATCTTTAAGTTTTTATAAGACTTATAAAAAAGAAAAAACATAACACAATAACCAAGGCATGTCATACATTGTGTTTTTTCTTTGTTTCTCTGTAGAGTATTTACAAAACTGCCTTATGTACAGATAGCAACACCTTGTAAATGGAGAAAGCTACATAATGCCTAGCACAAACAACCAGTTAGCTCAATGATAATATATTTGTTATGTACAATGTAACTGGCAAGGCTAGAGCGAGATAAGGTCAAAGATTCTGCAAAAGGTTTAAATTACTTCAAGTATCCATTTTGAGGTTTTATGGAGGTTTTACTCTGATGGACACAGATTTCCAGCAACACTGAAAAATAAAAATCTGGTCGAGCTGCAAACTGTGTAGTGTGGCTGGGAAAGGACAGAGAAAGAGGAGGAGGAGCTCTAGCCATTGAAAAGGACAAGACAGACAATGCAACAAAAGTGGCGCCACAGAACAATCACTCCTCTGATAAATGCCCATTTTTTAAGTAACTTTTAACACAACCAAGGGAAATCTCTTCTCCACACATAAAGTGATATCCAGCTTATTGGCCTATAGCACCTTTTTTTACTGCTATGAATGAAAATGTGCAATGGGCAGAAAGACACAAAATCATAGCTAAAACATAAGAGTTGCTCAGGGCAAAATATTTATCCGTATCAGTTGACGTGAAAGACAACAGGCTTCACAACAGCTCTTTGTGATTTAACTAAACATCTTAGGTATCCAAATAGAACTTCACAACATTCACAGGCCGTTTAATTGTCGCTGCCATGAAACCCATTGTCTCCATCACAATGAAGATTCATTTCAATTAATTAAAAAAAAAACTTTATAGTAGCTTCAAGAGCATAACTCATTCATCGTCTAGTACCTCACATGGAAATTAAGGTCCAAATATTATGCGAACAGAATTGCACAGTCAGTTGTATGAAAAAAAAAAAAAAACGCAGTTGTTTGAGGACAGATCTGGCTATTCTCTTCTCAGTTAGCAGAAGTTAGGTCTATTCTAATTATAAAGCCGCTATGAAGGAAAGTGTGGCCCCCGAGTGCGGGCCATTTGTCCTATTAACGTCTCCGAGTGCAGAAAACACTAATGCTACTTCACAACGTTCATATAACAACACTGTAGGGATTGGTTTCCTCCTGTGTTTACATTTCAGTTTAGTGTATCCATGTAAGAAGAAGGGAAAAAAATGTCCATGTACAACACAGCACAGGCTGTGGTCTCTCACGGCACGTCTCAAACGGCACCCGAGTCCAAGCGCACTGCTTTTTAACAAGACTTCCACTGTAACCGTCAAAACCAGGACCACCACGAATACTCGAGTGTAATTTTAAGACCTTGAAATGGAGCGGCACAAATTTTTCTTTTTGTATGGCTCAAAATGAAATGCCATCAGGTGCCAAATTAGAAGCCACGTCAAAAACAAACCGCACTGCCAGAGAGCGGTGTTAAATTTAGGACCGTCCTCTCAAAATTAGTGCATTTTGTGGGCAGCAGGTACCATTTGAGATTCTGCTCTGATCAGCTGCACCGAAATAAACATCCTACGGGCTCCCAACCCACCCAAAACCCGCCCCCTCAGCAGACAGTGAGGGGCTGGGGTTCGCTTTCACGCCGCTGATTCTTCTTCAGTAGCTGAATGCGGTTGTGGCAGTAGAACTTGATGGCTCGCCAGTCGCGGTGATTGTTGACCAGCAGGGGGCACTGCTGCAGGCAGCGCTCACAGTCAGCCTTGGCAGGAACGCGAAGCTCATTGATGTTCTGGGTCAGGTGCTCCTCGACTGCAGCGCGCTCAGCCTCTGACCAGGGACGCTTCAGGACCCCTCGCTTTCCTGCAGTGAACAAAAGAGGAACAGAGTTAGAGGTTAAATGATTTTTTAGAGCTCGTACTCTGAATCAAAGCTTATGGCTGAACTGGAGAAAATACAGAGCTGAGAGCGTTTACATTTCTGTTTTTCTGACATTTCTTTTCCATGTTAGCATAAAAACTGAGGTCCAGTCTGATAAAGATAAAGATCTGGTGATGAAACTCAGGAAGATCCACAGATTTCTGAACTATATGACTAAAAGTAAACTTAATACGACTGTAAATTTACTGCCAGTACAGTTAAATTACAATGTGCTGTAAATTAACTAAAAGAGAATAATCTCACAACTAATTTTTTGGCAAGAGACAAAATATTTCTTTATCAACTGCACACATAACAGACAACACACTGTTTAATGAGGAGTGATGCAACTGAAACACTTCATTACCACTTAAGTCAGCTCTAGAGAAGGAAGCACTTCTATCAGAAAAATAACAAACAAATCAAACTTGGAGAGAAAAAAATGACTGTGGTGACAAACTGAGAGAAACATTTTGTGCCCATCAGATTCCACAACTGCTGTTTATTGAGATCGCTCTTTATTTGG
This sequence comes from Rhamphochromis sp. 'chilingali', assembly GCF_963969265.1. Lineage (NCBI taxonomy): Eukaryota > Metazoa > Chordata > Actinopteri > Cichliformes > Cichlidae > Rhamphochromis > Rhamphochromis sp. 'chilingali'. The sequence goes on along the minus strand of NC_137948.1, from coordinate 21,226,369 downwards.
AGCTATTAACTAAGACACTACTGATTTCTATGTAAAAAATTATGTCCTGAAAAGGGACAGCTTGGTGTGTTTTTTGCATCCTTTGTGCAGCGATACCAACCATGTCCACTTGTGCTACGTGCTACCAGGCCACCTTTGACAGTCTCTGAGGTTGTTTGCAGTCAGTCCAAGTCAGACTGTGACTGTTTGCAGAAAGGTCTCCTCCTATCAGGTGACCTGTGCAAACGCCTTGTGAACAAAAATGGTTTTGGGTGTCCACCACTCTCAAGCTCTGGGCAACCAATCAGTCACCACAAACTGCGATTGGTCCCAGAATGTGGAAAAAGAAAACATCAATACATTTACCAGGCAGCTGTTGATTTTCTTTTATGTATTTTTTTGTAGATGCAAGGAGGTTACATCCTATTTTTCCTCATGTAACTGATTTATTAGTTTACTCTAAATGAGGAGATAGCTTTGTCACGCTAAGTGTGTTGAGTGTTGGATGCCCTCTTGGTTATAGTATTCCCAGAGAATTTTTATTATTTTAATAAAGTAGCAATATTTGGTGTCGGTATTGTTACAATATTTGCAATACTATGCTTTATCATTCCCCAAACCCCTAAATATATCCATTACTTTCCAATAAAACTGAACTAAAGATACTTCAAATACGAAACATCTTAATTTTAAATCATGCTTTTTATTTGTTCTTGTTTCTAATGTCTCTGTAAAGCACTTTGAATCACCTTGTTGTTGAATTGTGCTATACAAATAAACTTGCCTTGCCTTAATTATTTGCACCTCCTAAACCTTCAACTTCTTGAGGCTCCTTTGGTACATCAAATGTTTGTGACTTCAACATTGAGCTTTTATTTCCTGTAACTCAACCAGTGAATATTCCCTACTGGGATAAAGATGCACCAGTTCACCTTGGGCTTCACTTTCTCTGACAAACAAAACAGCTTGAACCATTCATGTTGTGAAGTTTCTTTCCCTCCTTTTTTCTTCCTCATTTCACCTTTTCATATTCTAATAATGGTGTTATAAATGCATTCGGCTTCAATTTTCTTGTTAGGTGTGAGTGTTTTTATTTTTAAATCGTATACACACAACTATCTCATTGCATTGTGCAAATGCACATAACACACAAATAAACCTGATTTAGGCTGACCTGTGCCTCTCCTGCGGTTTGCGGGTGGAGGGTCAAGAGGAAGCGGAGGGGGTGGCTGGTTGTTCTTGAGCTTCTTGGGTCGTCCGACCCTCCCGTTGTTCTTGCCCTTCCTGACATACAGCAGGGTGGGTGTAGGATTCAGAGCCGGAGCAGGGGCGTGCACCTCAGGCTTCTCCTTCACATTCTCCCCTTCAGATTCTCCCTCCGAGTACGAGTCTGCAGAGTTTCCTGACATGACTGAAAAGAGCAAAGAAGAGAACTTCATCAGCCTGATGTTAAAAATGTTTGTTTCCAATAAACTGCAGTCACACTCAATCATTCACAAAAAACTGAAAGAAAAGTTACAATCCAAGGACAAAACATCACTCATTCACGAGCGGTCCATCCATCTCACCATCCAGTTCCAGACAGATGTGGTTCAGGCTCATTCCTCTGAACAGTACTCCATCCCTCTCTCCACACAGCACGACCCGGCCCACTCTGCCCATCAGGCCTGGGTCCTGGCCAATACCAGCACAATTCTGCGTCACGTGGTACTCCCTCTCAAGGAAGTGTTCGAGCCTCTCCACAGCGCTGCCTCCAAGCTGTCCGGGCTCCTCTCCTTCCCCGAGAAGCAGCAGCTGAGTTAGGATCGCTACCTGTCGACGAACCCTGGTCTGGGTCAGGGCGCGGGGATTGCGGGTACCGCTGGAGCGAGCGAGGCTGCGCAGCAGATCGGTGCCACGCAGTGGCGTGGCAGGAGAGTGGTAGGGTCGAGCAAAAACGTATGGGTTTGCAGGGTCAACTCCTACATCCTGCCGTGTCTGCAGGAGAAGCTCCAGACAGGGCTCACAGTGAGGAGGTAGGATGAGGGGTTGGACACGTCCTCGTTTACCCTGGACTCCGACTCTGGGGAGGTGAGGAAGCACCATGCGCTCAAAGGGCGACAGGGAGGCCTCTAATGGGGTAAGAGCTGGAGGGGCACCAGGTGGAACAGGAACAGGGCATTGAGGAGTAACACGGGCCCGATATTCACTGATGGACAGCTTAGAGACCTCACACTCACGCCGCCGGTTATACAGGATAAGGAGCGCCAGGCTGGAGTGGCAGAGGAGGCGCCAGGCCTCGGCAGACTGCAACTGGCGAGAGAGAGACAAGAAGGCCGAGTGCTGCAGCCGGCGGAGGTACAGCACCAGAGAGGACAACGAGGAGAGCAGGGGCAGCATGTGGTGACGCCCCGAACCACTGCAAAAAAAAAGGAGTAGGTAGGTAAAAAAAAAAAAAATCTATACAGCATAGTGTGGCGATACTGTATCAATACAGGAAACCAAATATTGACTTGGACTGACTGCAGTCACTCTCATAAATATTCTTGAAGGTTTGCAGGTAACTTATTTGTTCTTTAATTTATAAATGCAGAAAGGCTCCCACTATAGCATCAGCCTGAATGAGCCTTTGTCAATGAGGACTACTTGAGGGGACTCAACTCAGCTGGCTGCCATATGGTTGTACCCTGCTTATATTAATATAAAACAGGAAGGTGGCTGAGCACAAATGTAAAGTTCTAGTGAATACAAATATCTTTCTGCGTAGAGTGCAACAGACACATGATTGTTTTCTTTTATATTTATAGATTTATAGAAATCCTAGGAAAAAAATGAAGTTAATTGCTATGTTAGCTGCCGTATATGGCTGAGATCAGACTGACTCCTCTTGTGGTAACATTGTGGCAGGTTTTAGTGACAGTGTTGGTACATTTGAAAATCTCAGTTATTTTTTTTTATAAATAATGAAAGTAAATGAAAAATTTAATTAAAAACGGAGGCCGGTGTTATCAGACAACATAATTAATATTTGTTATTATCAGTGTAGTTAGGTGGCATCAGAGGCAAATAGTTTGGAGTTTGTTGTGAGTTCATCATCGCTTCATGTCAGCTTCTGAATTTTGTTTACGCAATGCGTTCAGTGTGTAACGCCCTTAACTTTTACAACTCATTCACTGACTAAGTTACCTCAGCAAGTCCTTTTCCTTATCTTCTGTCCCACTTTCATCTTCTACCTCCATCACCCCATTTTCCTCCTCCTCTTCCTCCTCTTCCTCATCCTCCTCTTCTTTTGGTGGCTGTATCTCTTTGGCCAACTTGGTGCTGAAGGACTGAGGGCACACCAGCTCTACTTCATCCTCGTCTATTGGTCTCTTCACCTCCACAACCTCCACATCCTCTTCATCTTCATCCATGCCTTCCTCCTCCTCTTCCACCTGCCTTTCTTTCTTAAGCTTCCTCATCGCTCCCTTCTTGGACTGCGTCAGAGCCACAGGAGGCGGGCTCCTCTTAAGCACTGACACCGGCACTGCATTCTGTCCTCGTGGAGGAGTCAGAACAGGAGGGGTGGAGTTTCTACTGCAGGGAGCAGGGGATTGGTTACCTGACATGAGAGTGGGCGGAGACATGGAGAGATCCTGAACGCTGCCTGGTGATAGATCTGAACCGCGGCTCTGTCCTGTAGCGTGTGACAATTTCGAGCGTTGCTGGGTGTGCGTGTGAGCTGAGGCCGGGTTCGAGTTCTGTGCCTGCAGACGGGGCATCTGCGTGTAGCGCTCGACGAGTGCGGAGCAAACATCGGGCTGATGAGCATGGTGTTTATCTAAGTGGCGGCCCAGGGAGCGGAAGTGGCGTCCACAGTACTCGCAGGTTTGGCGCATGGAGTCTATGGAAACTCCTCCTCTGGAGACATTCGCGGTGACACTGCATGTAGTGTTGGAAGCCAAAGGACCTGGAGGTTTGAACACAGGCTTGGCTGAGGACACAGAAGTGGATGAAGACGAGCAGGGTGGGGAAGACTGCGCTGAAGAATGGGATGAAGGAAACAGACGGTTGTGATGAGGACCGCTCGATGGGGAGACTTGCGGCGGCCTCCCCGGTGGGGTCCGATGGGGGGTCTTTTTCTTTGAAGGAGTGCCTCGACGTTTCTTTCGCCGGCGTATCGCACGCCCACGCGGGCTAGAGTTGTCCTCATCTCCAGCATCTGAGTCACTAGCATCAGAATGGGAGATGGGCGAGGATGACGGGGAGAGGGACCACGACGGGGTGACATATTCCTGCTGCTGTTGTTGCCGCTGCTGCTGCTGGGTGGTCAGGGAGAGTGGTTCCTCCTCCTGCACGTGAAAAACAACAACAAGTGTTAGCCTGCGTTTTTTTTAACAGTAGTAATAAAATTACCACAAAAGTTGTCCACTTTCAAATAACTGAAGTCTTCTGAAGTTCATAACCTTTGTTATTTCCTTCCTGAACCCTTTTTCTTTTCCCTTTAGACATATGTGTTGTACAGATCTGCAAAAATATTCCTAACTTTTATCCTATCCACTTTGAATAAGTGCATTATAGTCAACAGAATTTTTAATAGGCAAGACTGATAAAACCTTGAGGATCAATATGTGCAGGAAAAAAACAAAACAAAACAAAACTACAAGTTGCCAAGCTGAGATGCTTTTAGTTCATGACTGCAGCTCTTGTTTAACTGCTGTAAAACACTGAGAGCTACCAAGTCACAGCTGTTTTCCAAAGCTGTCCACTATATCACTTATTGGCAGAATTACTGTTAGAGATCATACCAATGAAACTGAAATGTCACTGCTCACATAAATATATCCCAACTAAAGGCATGTTTAACTTTTGTTAGTCTGATTAGTGAAACGCTGTCATGGCACAACAGCCTCTTTTCCACTAGTTTTACTCACTTGACTCTACTCAGTTTTTAGAGTTCCCCATTAACTGGTAGTACCTGGTACTGTTTTAGTACCTTCTCATCCGGGGTTCCAAGTGAGCTAAGTTGAGCCAAAACTGTGACGTCAGTGAATGAGTCATAAGAGTGACTTCTTTACAAAAATCAAACCTGCCATTTTTTAAATCCAGCAATGAGAGGAAGTTGTTACACACGAACTAAAACAGTGGTCCAACGTAGAGCTACAGAGGTTTAGCAGCAGGTGTACCATCAACTTGATGTCCACCACTGTTGCCTTTGCGTTGCATACAAATGACGTCACTGGACTTATTGGCCGTGTTGCTATAACAACCCCACCCACACTGAAATGTTCCTCTATTGCAATGGAAAACAACTTGGGCAGGATGCTGAACCTCAAATTGCCACTGGAGTGAGAGTATGAGATTCATAGAAAAAAGCACCTTAAGGCATAAAATAATGCTCTTTATGAATCAGTGAATGGGTAAATGTGGCTTGTAGTAAAAAATGTTTTTTATTTATCAGTTACCATACACTCCACTATGCTCTTATCTTACTTATCTTACTGTGTTTTTGCAGAAAATGCTATTATAGCAATGAAAGTAAAACATGTGAACATCAAGGAGTAATACGACATTGCCAGTTTATTAATTTATGAGATGAAAATATAAAAAATACCCATTTTGCTTTCGTTTAATACTTACAATGTATAGAGAAAACTTTATAAGCCTAATTTAACAAAAAAATTTCATTCATATTTAGAAAGTAATTTAGGGATATGTGAAAAGACAACCAAGAAATTACTCTAATGCAGGGGTGGGCAATCTCAGTCCACGAGGGCCGGTGTCCCTGCAGGTTTTAGATGTGTCCTCGAACCAACACAGCTGATTTAAATGGCTAAATTAGCTCCTCAACATGTCCTGAAGTTCTCCAGAGGCCTGGTAACGAACTAATCATGTGATTCAGGTGTGTTGACCCAAGGTGAGATCTAAAACCTGCAGGACACCGGCCCTCGTGGACTGAGATTGCCCACCCCTACTCTAATGTAATGATCCTCTGGTTTTAATGTCATTTTTAAATCTTTTGTTCCTGGCAAATCACATTTTCTCTGCCCTTTATATGGGTGTGGCTGACAGATCTAAATACTACACTACCCACAAGTCCCTGGTGCCTTTGTATGGAGGAAAAGGAGATTTTAACTTTTAACTGTTGCTAAACTGCAGAATGACATCACCTAGAATTCAACATAGAATTTAAAAGTTTATTCATGCTGACTAGTTTTGCCACAACAACTTGTTTTGTTTACTTATTGATCTAAAAGTTCAATAAGTAAACTTAAGGGATGATTTTATGAAGACAAGCTCTGGCTTTTAAGCACCTTCTAAAGCACCTTCATATTTTGTAATGCTTGAAGTTACGATTGAACAGAGATTTTCATGTTGGGATATGTGCTCAAAAAGTGTCTATTTAAAAAAATTAATGTTGCTTTTCCTTTGTAGACTTCAAAAACAGCCCCTCCTACCCAGTAACTACATGTGCTGCGCAAAGTCTACTTGTCACATCTTTAAAAATTACAACGCTGCGGGGGTTTTTGTTTTGTTTTTTACATCACTGTTTGTGCTTTTAGGAACCAAGTGGTGTTTTTCTTTTACCTTTTTGATATTGTTGGTCTCGGTGTCAGAGCTGCAGTCATGTTGCGCGGGAGAAACAGTACCACGAAAACCCTGTGGGACACAGACCACTCACATTAAAACAGCCAGCACGCCGCACATTAATGTTTGCCATCACAATCAGACTCAGCTGTCACTCAGAGAGCACAAGGATAGCCCTCCACAGTTGGCCCAAGGCGCAAAGGTTGATTATGACGCCAAAAGTCTCAATAACGAGCCAAGCAAAAAGAAGTTCAAATAGACTTGCATTCAAACACTGTCAGCTTCTCATAAGAAATTAAAATGGGATTATCAATCATGCTGGAATGCCGGATACAGAGCAAATCAATTAACCAATAACAAAAGTCTAACAGAACGTGAGCCGCCTTGGCTCCACTGCAGCCACTGATGTCAATTTCTCCATTTTTGTCAATTTAATCTTCCTAAATGGATTCTGGTATCATCATCCTGTTGAATAAATTGATCTGATCTAATGAGATCCATTAAAAGAACAGATGTCATGCAATAACCATGGCGACTGTTGCTTAAGCACTATAGGTAGAAAGCGAGCTGGAGCTCAACCATCACCATGGTAACCCCATGCCTTGCTTAGCTTGTGTGTGTAACATTAATGTGTGAGCAGTGTGTGTGTGTGTGTGTGTGTGTGTGTGTGTGTGTGTGTGTGTGTGTGTGTGAAACAGGGATACGTGTTTGAAGCTGATCCAAGAATGTGAGTACATATGGTTGCCTATCTGAAGCCATCAGTGATATTCAGAGTGTGAATGGCTTTCCTTGACCTATCCTCAACCAGCGGTTGGGTTTGGATTTAAAACTGAATTTCCACCTGAGCTTAAAAGGAAGTTTCAGCCAAAGAGTGTATATAAAAGATGGCTGTGGTCTCCACAGCTGAAAAGAAAATGTGCGGTATATCTGCGTTATTTCTTATGGTCAGCAGGGGGAGTCACTTTTCCAGTTGCGAAAATAAGTCCAGTACTTCTAAGTACTTCTCATTCGATCCATAACCTCAGTAAACATTATCTTGATAAATTTGTGGTCTCGCTAGTTTCAGGTCTTATTAAGATGAACATGATGGCTCATGTTCTATATTATGGTCTATCTGACATTTGATTGACAAGACGCAGCTGCATGAGTGTGCAGTGTCCGTAGTTTCTCAGTCAGATCCACCCCTCACTCATTACGCACATAGCTGAGCTCGAGGCTTTAAAACAGTGACTATAAACCAAACAAATAGGTGATGTCACAGAGGCTCAGTCCATCCTTTACATACAGTGTGAAGCTTTTTCCTAGCAAAAAATGGGCTCTTTGGGGGTGACTACGTGTAAGAAAGAGGATTGGCCCATATATAATAAGTCTGTGTTACCTTATTTAAATGAAGTCTGCCATGCCTGACCACTAGATAAATACAAATCTATTCCATTCTTAACTAAATTACTTTTTTAATGTGGTGGTTTTCCTTTGGGGTGAGCCCAGATCTTTTTTTGGGGGGAGTTTTCTTTTATGTAGGCATAAAAACACTGTTTTGTTATAGGTTTGGCTAAGTAGATGATTGAGCTGTAAAGAGAAAGCAAACATGAGCAGCTACGTTCAATCAAAACAAAATGTCCTGTGGCCGCACTGTGCTGTGGTCTATCCTGGCTACTATTGACGAGGAGACCTTTTTAAAACTAATTTCTCCCTGAGCGACTGATAAACACTGGAAAAAAGCAGTCAATCCTTGAACCAAATTTTGGCAACAAGCGCTAACATTTCATCAGGTTTTCTGCATTGTTAGACTGTCTATAGGATCCCTAACATAAGCAAGCACTAATGTGAGGTTAAGGATGAGAAAAAGTCTCGATGTAATATGTGCCATGACACTGACCAGGTTCTCGCCCCACTCGGTTAGGCTGTAGTCCACAGTGATCTCCTCGCCCTTGGTGATGTCTCGAATGGCAATAACCACCAGTCGCACCTGGTTGCCGCAGTGGACCTCTCGGATACGGCAGTTAGGGGAGGGAGGGAAAGAGCTGGCTGTCGGAGCCGGAGCGGAGGCTGTTGGAGCAGCTGGAGCTGTGGACGCAGGGGTCAGAGAGGGGGCCTGAGCTGAAGCAGCGGAGGCTGGGGCGGGGACAGGCGTTGGTGTTGCAGCTGAGGAAGCAGCTGGAGACAGAGCTGGTGTAGAGGATGAGCAGGAGCCGTGCTTGAGTCCGGGGGAGACCTTGTCATGAGCCTGCTCCGATGGACCACTGATGAAGGAGGTGGAGGATTGGAAGTAAAATTCACCTTTATTAAAATAATATTGTTTTTATTATTCTGTTCTGTCCTTATGCTTTTTCCTACTTTCTTAGGACTGGAAAGATGTTGTGTTTCTGCTTTTCTAGCTGTGTTTCAGAATCAGAATCAGAATACTTTATTAATCCTGAAGGAAATTAGGGTTACAGCAGGCAGCACGCTAATGGCGCATGCGCACTTACAAAGGAACCTTCTGACCAACTTTACACAAACATCACATTGGGGAGACATGTCAGAAAGGTAGGCTGGTAGGAAAAAACAACGAAAATACATAACATGAGGTAAGAGGAGGAGAAAAAAAACTCCACTCAGACTGAGCTCCTAGTGCTGAAACAAGTAGCTGCTTTACAGAAAATGAATATACAGTAATTATTATAATTCATCAGTCATTTGAGTCATGTATAAAGTTTAAAAAAAATACAAAAAACAGTAAATATGCCAGGAGTTCATCCACCCAGGGTTTACAGATGCTGCTGCTCTGATTGGTGAATTCTGAGTTGAATTAATGAAGGTTAGTCACCATTTATTTTGTCTAGAAGATGGAAAGGAAGTACTATTTAATTTACACTCACCAGGGATGAGGAGTAGGCTCTGAATTGTAGAAAGGACTGTCCAGCATGGGACGTTTATTCTCTCCTGCCTCCTTTCGTTCACCTGAGAGCACAGAAACTGTCAGTATAAAAGGATTAGAAACATGTGCACAGGGAAACACATGGGCACACACACAGGGCATCACCCCATCTCCTGGAGCAGCACATACACAAGTGCACATAGCAGCACATACACAGTCAAGCACACAGACACATACACAAAACTAGGTCACATGCTCTGCACCCACACCAGTCACAAACACACACCAACAGATGCAGATACATATATCACACACAAACATGAACATGCACATGCACAGGTCATTGCTGTAAGAATAATAATACACACACACACACCTGGGCTGAACCTGTGTTCAGACACGCTCTCCTCCTCAGTGGGCGTTACAAAGACTTTCATGGGCGTCCCTTTTCTCTTCCTCCCACAGCCGCGTCTGCAGAAAACAAACAGACCCACAAAAGCACACAATTATCATTTAATCAATTGGCCTACTGGCCAAACTTCACATCAATCAGATATGATCAATAAACTGATAGCCACCTAATGAATCAATGCAGACCACATTGGAGGGCTAACTCCAATATCAGCAAACAAAAATGCACAGTAAGTAGAACATGGTTATTTAAACAGCTCTTCACCGTGTTTGACTGGAACAACAGGAAAATCTAGTAGAGTTTAGGATTTTACACGATCTGCACCGACTGACTAAGGAAGTCGCTCAGTCCAAGTCCAACAAAACTCTTGGCAAAGAGGATATAATCGTCTTTTTCTCACAATTCAGGTTCAGAAATTAAAGAGGGCTCAGGGAGCAACAAATATGTTTTAATTAAGAGGCAAATACATCCCCAGTAATTAGCAGCTAGCCATCCTTATATTATATTCATTATACTTCACTGACCTTCACAGCTTTCCAGATACTGGTTGGTATACATGTTGTGCCTGTGTGCTGTCACTAGGGGGCAGTGTCAAAAATATGTGGCTTACCCCTGTTTGTGCAGCCCTTGGAGAAGACCACAGACAGTGTGAAAGACTAATTAGTAATTAACCAATGAGCACGAAGGTTCACAGTCAGACTTGCACCTCTCTCGTCACATGCAGGTTCAAAACATTGAACTGGTGATGACGAGAACAATCAATGACATCACATCCAGCTTTCATACTTTCAATGGAGAAGACTTCAGTCACAACATACAAAGAGCTCTCTGTAGTTCAGTGAAACTTAGTGCTGAAAACAATGAAAACTGTCCACTGCGGCAAATGGATGTGTTTCTAATGCTGCTTTTTCAATCTTTGATTCTTCTGTAGTGGAAGGGGGCCACAAAGACAAAAAGTAACACGTACAAAACGTATCTCATGCAAACTGTAAATTATTAGACCCTGCATTAATCACTACGGTCTTGTTGTTGTTCTTGGCTCACTGTTGATCAGTGGATTAGTCTGATGCCAGCACTGGGATTGTCCCATCATGTGCACAGCATGCACATTACCACGCACCCAGAACTGCACCAACAGCACTTTTAGGATTCAAAAACTTTAGGGCATACTTCATATCAGAAACAGAGTGAAAAACTAACCACAAATTACAGATGTAAGCCACTTTCACACATGAACGTAGGACACTTTCTCATGTGTAACACACAACAGCAGATAGTCTTCACTGGACTGTTTCTCACTACTTGAAATAATCAATAATCAATCACTTGCCACATGCGGGAAGAAGGACATATTACTCCCATTCCACAATCCTATAATTCAAAGTGTGTGAATGGCATTAAAATAAAAAAATGGTAAATGGCCTGTATTTATATAGCGCTTTACTAGTCCCTAAGGACCCCAAAGTGCTTTACATATCCAGTCATCCACACATTCACACACTGGTGATGGCAGCTACATTGTAGCCACAGCCACCCTGGGGCGCACTGACAGAGGCGAGGCTGCTGGACACTGGCGCCACCAGGCCCTCTGACCACCACCAGTAGGCAACAGGTGAAGTGTCTTGCCCAAGGACACAACGACCGAGACTGTCCAAGCCGGGGCTCGAACTGGCAACCTTCCGATTACAAGGCGAACTCCCAACTTTTGAGCCACGATCGCATTAGTATTATCCGAGACATTGTTCTGTGTGTTATCAGACATAACGCAGAGTCTATAGTAGAAAGCTATCGAGACTGCTGCATTCTTACATGCACCTCCATCTGGGCTGCACTGCATGTGTGAAAACATGAAAATTTACCAAATTTAAGTCACAAATTTTCACAAATGAACTTGCAACACTTTCAAATATGGTCAGGGTATTTTAACCAGCCGTCCTTTCTCACGTGCAGCAGGAAACAGACGCATTCACACTACTGATAATACGCTGTGTGGTTTTAGGTGAGGCGGCGTGGAGCATGCAATAGGCAGCACACAACGCCTGCTCATTGGGGGTAAACGGCTGCAGACTGAGACAATGTTCGAATAATCCGGCTACACATAAGACTTTGTAGTAAGGAGCTACTAGGTTAAAGACCCGCCAGTGTCTGATCCCAGTGCCTCTGACATTTGCGTTCTCACATTCACCCTGTCTGATAAATCTGCGTTCAGGGCTGCATTGCATGTGTGAAAATGGCTGTAGCATGGGATGTGTGGTTTATTATTGTTTAAAGTAAAGGAAAAAATCCCACTGGTCAAAGTGATATTTAATTTGAATAAAACTTGCCATTAAATGAGAAAATACCACATTATCCTAATTAGCCCGCCACTTTCCTCCCCCAGAAAGAGATTCAGTAAATAAATAAATACAGTTTAAGTACTGTTGAGTGTCAAGGAGCCATAATAAACTAAACTGAGACAAATCAACATACAACACATAATGACTGTATCAATCATAGTAAGAGCCTGCCATCTTGTGAGTGTTTGGACTCGAGACACCCGGATCAAAACTAAAGAGAGTGCCATTACCCCCATGGAGCCTGAATGCCGCCACCTGTGAGAGCCCAGTATGGCCGTGTGAGATTTTCTTCTTCAGTGTAAATCCAACGCCAAAACAGCCAAACTCACAAGAGCCAAACTGATTCTGCCTCTGCAGAATCTGGGCTAGTTCTGTTACCACACATCTCAATATTGTTTTCCGTCAGTCTATTTTTCACTCACATGACATTGGAGGCTTTTAAAACTAGGCCATAGGAAGATCGTGCTTTGGATTTTGAAGTGTTCATTACTGTCAGTGCGTGCATGTGTGTGTGTGTGTGTGTGTGTGTGTGTGGGTCTGTGTGTGTGTGTGTTTGCATGCAGACAAGAGAGTGAAATAAAAAAAACAGAAGAGGAAGGGGAAAAGGGCTAGAAAGGAAAAAACTGAAGCAGTAGGAAACAGAGAGGGAGAAAAGTAGGAAAAGGGAGCAAATGAGAAAAATAATACAGAGACAGAACAGAGGGAGGGGAGGACAGTCACTGAGGAGATATCAACCAGACCCACTGTCTTTCTATTGATCCACTCCACTCCCATCTCATGATACTGTGTGCACATGTCTGTGTGTTTATGATAGTGTAAAACAAGACTGAGCGCCTTCATTTGCACTCACATATGTAGATTTTCTCCCTTCCTCTTGTTAAGCTTCCCTGTGCCTGTGCCAAACAAACACACAAACCCTGATTTGCAAATAAATCTGAAAAAGAAGAGAAACAACCCGGTAATCACCAACAAATCACAATAGAGCGTTTCAACGTGCATGAAAGCCGAAACGTCTCCTCCACAACAGTTGTGCTCTTCAACTTATCACAGAATTTAAAAAGCCACATGACCGTGCGGCCGACCAGTCGTTACAATAATAACATCCTCTGTGAAAACCAGCAACCCACACGCGCTTTGTGACAACACTCTGCTGTGTTATGTCGCACACTGACAATTAATACACTTAGCTTAATAACCAAATATTCAAAATTTGAGCCAGACAAACATGTTCTCAAAACATATTCGATCAATCGGACATAGCGTAAAAAACTAGCTAGGCTTTTCATATCATAAGAAAGAGTAAATAAATGATCTAGGTACACTGTATGAATAGCACCTGTACTCTCAGTATAACAGAGTTACAAATTTAAGACTTTTCTGTTTTTTTGTAAGCATGAGAACTCGGCCATCTGCTTTAATCTGAATACATTTTACAGGAATTGCTATGCTTGAAATCAGAGTGCGCTAGGATTGTGCAATCAATTAAACTGTTCATTCATGAAAGCAATATAAGTGAGATAAAACGACTATTGTGGCGCTTTGCCATCTTCTTTACTTGTACCAGCAAATTCATTCCTTGGCTGCAGCAGTTTAGCTCGCTTACATTATAGTTGAAATTTGAACAAATCCACTATTTATTCAAAGTCAGTGAGAACTCCTAAATAATTCCATTGATCTTAATACTGACCAAAATAATTGTGATTGTGATTAAATTAAGGAGCCACAATACATTATACTGCACTGACCTGTATTATAGTATTCATCTTACAACATCAAGCCCCTTAAGGCAACTGTTGTTGTGATTTCGCGTTAAATAAATAAAACTGAATTTAAAAAATTGCAGAACACTTGCAGGTTATGGATGTACAGAAGGGTTAATTTTTTTGTTAAAATGGGGAGTGAGTTAACACATAATAAAAAAATGAGTAGAAATCGCACTTTATGTGCCCAGCTGTGATGGCTAACTCTGCGTTCACGCTGTAGTTGACAAACAGCCAGTATTTAAAAAAAAACAAAAAACAGGTTGTGCGCTCCCAAAAAAAAAACTTCAATCTGGCCTCACGTGGTGCAGTTTCAGACAGCAATTATGTGGATCGCAGGGCGCGCTGAAGCAAACAAAGTCAAAGAAGCAAATATCGTTACACCCCTGATACTTGGTAACTAAACCGGATGATTAAATAACAACGTGAGAATAACAACAGCATGATGAAGTTATAGCTTATCAGAATATGACTGCAGTCATGGGGGACTCTGCAGTGATGCCTACATACTGCCAGAAACCACTCGGGACAGACAGGTTTAGCTTCCCAACAGGTTAGCAGCTTATTTCCAGAAAACCAAAGTTTTTCTCCATTTATATTTTGCTGGATTATTTTGGGTCTTCTGAGCGTCTGCCTGTGTATTCGGTTCTGGTTCACTGAGTTTCTGGGAACTTTCTCGCCAACCAAATCTGTCTCACCTCCACTTCTTCGGCGAGTTGACCCTTCGATATCTCCCTCCATTCCTGTCTCACCCTCTCAATCGATTCTCTCATTCTTCTCTCCCTCCTTCACTCCCAACACACACACACACACACACACCTCTCGCCAACCCACATGCATGCACAAGTACACAAACAAGTCCATACTCAAGACCCACATATGCGTGAGCACACATACAGACACAGAGCTCATAGAGTCCACATGTGCGCGGACACACACACACACACATACACACACTCATCCCTCCCCCTCCCTAGTCCACATGCATGCACAAACACACACACCCACACACATACGCAAACAGGCGCTCACACACACGCACTCACACACACACACCCCTCCCTCTCAGGCTTACAGGCACGCAAACACACTCACTCTCTGACACACACACACACACACATACACACAAAGTGCACACAAATATCCTCTCTCTCTAGCCAAGCTCACATGCACGCACACACACATACCCCTCCCCCTCTCGCCAAAGCTCACATGTGTACACACACACACACACACACACATAGAAAAGCTCAGTGAAGCACACACACACTCTCTCTCTCTCTCTCCCCAGCGCTCAGTTTCTCTCAAATAACCAAACCCACAGTCTCATGTTCCATCTCTGACACACACACACTTTTTCCCTCATTTACACACACACAAAAGCAAGCACGCACACATTCAATCTGTACATTACAGATTCTCAAACTCATGCATATCTGCTACAATTTATTTTCTCCTCCACTGTACGGCACGCATACACACATGTTCCATCAGACCCATTATTCTTTCTCAGCCACAAACAAACAAATACTACGTGTGCTGGCAGATGCAAAGACACACAACCTCTTGTCACGCAACTGTTTCTGCGCTCCACATACATTTGGATTATGCACAATCTCACACACACTCATGCACAAACTCACTCAATAAAGCCTCACATATACTCTGTCCTTCATGCAGAATATTTTCTCTCTCTCTCCAACACACACTCACACACACAGAATCCTCAATAATAAAAGAGATACAAACACACACACACACTCCTCCCCCTTCTCACATATACCATACCACCCACACAAGGCGCACACACACACACACACACACACACACACACACACACACACACACACACACACACACACACATACTTTTCCTTTGAGCATGCACGCACATACACACACTGTCCTTTCCTCTTTCATAAACAAAGTAGATGCATAAACACTCTCCTTCCCTCTGTATGACACACACAAACATACTGCCCTTGTCTAGGAGCTACACACACATACAGACACACACACAAACCTTGTGTCTGTCTCCCCCTTGACACACACCCCTCCCTTTCTTACTGACTGCAGAACAAACACACACACTCACAGACGGACGAACACACACGCACGCACACACACACACACACACACACCTCCTACCAGAACAAATACACAAACACAGAAAACGCACACACGCAGCATATGCAGCTACCAAGCCTTCTTTTTCAGTTTCCAAGACACACACATACACAGCACACACTTAAACTCACCCTCCCCTGCTGTTTCAAAAGCTTGCACGCATGCAAGTGAATGCGCACACACACACATATACACACACGCATGCACATCCTCACCCTGTCACACACCCTCCCTTCTCTTTTCCTCTCTCTCTCTCTCTCTCTCTCTCTCTCTCTCTCCTGCTCTCACTCTCTTAAACACACACACACACACTCACTCACTGTGTGCTGTCTCTCTGTGTGCAACACACACCCTCCATCTTCTCTAGCTTTCTCCTCTTTGACACACACACACTCTCCCTCTCTAACCCCCATCCCACCCCCCCACCCTCTGCTCATCACCAACACACACACCTCAGTTTCTTAAAGACACACACTTTCTCTCCCTCACTACTTTCTGCACCATCTCTGACACACACCTCCCAAAAATAATGTTTACTCTTAAGACAACATGCACAATTAACACAATCCTAAACAACTAGCCAACACACACACTCTTTACCAGTCACACATGTGATTGTTATCCCTACTAAAAACACACTGAAACCCACACACTCCTTGGTTTCACATAAACACAGTCCTTCGTGCTTGCTCTCTCTCTCTCTCTCTCACACACACTTCCCTACACTGTCTCTCTCTCACACACACACACACACACACACACACACACACACACACACACACACCACACACACAAACAAACACTCACATTCCCTCCCCCACTCTCCTAACACACACATATGCGCAAACACACTCTCCCCTCCCCTTCTCTGTGCCTCTAACACACTTCCCCTCTATCTCTGTCTCTCTCTCTTTCACACACACACACACAGTTACACACCAAAACACACACATACACTTTTTATATGCTCCTCTCACGTACACACTCACACACACATGTCCTTCACAGTCTCACAATCCTTTCTGTCTCTGTCCCTCTCTTGTGCCTCACCGTAGACACACCTTTCATGCCCCACTCTCTATTTACCCCCCCCCCCCCCATCACACACACACAAATTAGTTTCTATTTTTCTATTTCAGTTGCACACACACTCACAAACAACTAGACACACAAAGCACACACACACACACTCTGAAAAACACATTTAAAACACATTCTCTCTTCTTTCAAACACACCCCTGTCTTCCCAACATACACACACTTACTCATTCCCTCAACCACCAAACACACACACACACTCCTGTTCTCTTTGTCACACACTCCTTGCACACTGTGCTCCCCCTCCCACTCCTCATCTCTGTCTCACTCTCTCTCACACACACACACACACACTGTCACGCACACACTCTCTCCCCCTCCCATCCCTCACACACACATTCCCTCCTCCTTCCTCTGCTCTAACACACACACACACACACACACACACACACACACACACACACACACACACACACAGAGCTGCTCCTTTCTCTCTCACGCTCTCTCCCCTCCCTATGCGTGTGTGTGTGTCTTTCTCTCACACAATCACACACACACACGAGAGCGCGCCCTACACACAGGCGCGGGCGCGCACTTACAC